>NC_048230.1:81415442-81418767 GCF_002007445.2 Ailuropoda melanoleuca | reverse complement strand
GAGGAGCCTGATGTGGGGCTCGATCCCATAACGCCGGGATCACGCCCTGAGCTGAAGGCAGATGCTTAACCGCTGTGCCACCCAGGCGCCCCTGGATACTAGTCTTTTATCTGTAGTGTCATTTGCAAAATCTTCCCCCATTCTATGGGCTGCTTCTTAGTTTTTTTGACTATTTCTTTGGCTGTGCAGAAGCTTTTTATCTAGATGAAGTCCCACAAATTCATTTTTTCTTTTGTTTCTCTTGCCTTTGGAGATGTGTCATGAAAACNGCCTTTGGAGATGTGTCGTGAAAAAGGTTGCTCTGGCCGATGTCATAGAAGTTGTTGCCTATGTTCTCCTCTAGAATTTTGATGGATTCCTGTCTCACATTGAGGTCTTTCATCCATTTGGAGTTTATTTTTGTGTATGGTGTGAGAGAGTGGTCAAGTTTCATTCTTTTGCATGTAGTTGTCCAGTTTTCCCAGCACCATTTATTGAAAAGACTGTCTTTTTTCCACCGGATGTTTTTTCCTGCTTTATCAAAGATTAGTTGCCCAAAGAGCCGAGGGTCCATTTCTGGGTTCTCTATTCTGTTCCATTGGTCTATGTGTCTATTTTTGTGGCAGTACCATGCTGTCTTGGTGATCACAGCTTTGTAGTACAGCTANAATCTGGCAACGTGATGCCCCCAGCTTTGTTTTTCCTTTTCAACAATTCCTTGGCGATTTGGGGCCTTTTCTCATTCCACACAAAGTTAAGGGCTGTTTGTTCCAGTTCTTTGAAAAATGTCATCGGTATTTTGATCGGGATGGTATTGGAAGTGTAGATTGCTCTGGGTAGCATAGACATTTTAACTATGTTTATTCTTCCGATCCATGAGCATTNCCATGAGCATGGAATATTTTTCCATCTTTTTATGTCTTCCTCAATATCTTTCAAAAGTGATCTATAGTTTCTAGCATATAGGTCCTTTACGTCTCTGGTTAAGTTAATTCCAAGGTAACGCATGGTTTTTGGTGTTATTGTAAATGGGATGGATTCCCTAATTTCTCTTTCTTCAGTCTCGTTATTCGTGTATAGAAATGCAACTGATTTCTGAGCATTGATTTTGTGTCCCGCCACATTACTGAATTGCTCTATAAGTTCTGGTATTTTGGGGTGGAGTCTTTTGGGTTTTCCATATAGAGTATCATGTCATCTGCAAAGAGAGACAGTTTGACTTCTTCTTTGCCGATTTGGATACCTTTGATCCCTTTTTGTCTTCTGATTGCTGTTGCAAGGACTTCTAGTACTATGTTGAATAATAGTGGCGAGAGTGGGCATCCTTGTCGTGTTCCTGATCTTAAGGGAAAGGCTTTCAGCTTTTCCCCATTGAGAATGATATTTGCTGTAGGCTTTTCATAGATTGTTTTTATGAAATTGAGGAATTTACCCTCTATCCCTACACCCTGAAGGGTTTGAATCAGGAAAGGATGCTGTATTTTGTCAAATGCTTTTTCTGCATCAATTGAGAGGATCATATAGTTCTTGACTCTTTTCTTGTTGATATGATCTATCACACTGATCGATTTGCAAATGTTGAACCACGCTTGCTTCCCAGGGATGAATCCTACTTGGTCATGATGGATGATCCTTTTAATGTACCATTGGATCCTATTAGCTAGGATCTTGTTGAGATTTTTGGCGTCCATATTCATCAGGGATATCGGTCTGGAGTTTTCCTTTTTGATGTGGTCTTTGCCTGGTTTGGGGATCAAGGTAATACTGGCCTCATAGAATGAGTTTGGTAGTTTTCCTTATCTTTCTATTTTTTGAAACAGCTTCAGAAGAATAGGTATTATTTCTTCTTTGAATGTTTGGTAGAGTTCCCTGGGGAATCCATCAGGCTCTGGACTCTTGTTTTTGGGGAGGTTTTTGATCACTGCTTCAATCTCTTCATAATTAATCGGTCTGCTTAAATAATCAATTTCTTCCTGTTTCAGTCTTGGTAGTTTATAGGTTTCCAGGAAGGCATCCATTTCTTCCAGGTTGTTTAATTTATTGGCGTAAAGCTGTTGATAAAAGTTTCTAATGATCCTTCCTATTTCATTGGTGTTGGTTATCACCTCTCCCCTTTCATTCATTTAAGTTTTAGAAAATATGGCTCACTCACATGCAAAAAGATTGGATAATATCCAGAAATATATGCTGCTTCCGCAGGTCAGAAAAGAGGGAGCTCAAATCTAAGAGGGAGCTCCATAATGATTGTAGAATCAACATGGAGGAGGCAGACTTTGAATAAGCCCTTGAAGGCAGCTGGATAGGGTGTCAGAACATGTGGGTGGAGGGAAGTGAGCCCTTGAGAGCATGAACCCCACCCAAGACGTGTAAGAATAAAATGGCATGTATTCCTTTTTGGCTATGTTGGTTCACACTAATCCATAATGTCAGAAAGATTTCTTGAGGCTAAATTTGGAGTTTGCAGGAGGTATTTGAATGTCAGTGATGAAATTTGAAAGGAAACATGTATAGTTTGGGTCAGGAGAGAAACAGGACCCCAGTAGCATTTTTAGGTTGATTTTATTTTCTTCTTTGTGAAGAGCTTGGAGGAAAAGCAAGTGGAAGCTGGGAGAACTCCTCTTTCCAGAGGAGTGACTGGGGCTCAGTTACTTCAGGGGCCATCTGGAGAAGATGAGAGGAAAGAGGTGAGCCCAGTGGGGTCTGAGCTAGGCTGGATATAGGATGAAGGACAGAGGGATGGATGTGAAAGACACTGAGGAAACATGAGCACTTGGCAGGAATTTGTGACTGTCTGGGCATATGGTGGAGGAGGCGGGCGATCCCTAGAATCGCAGTGGTTGTGATGCTTTGAGCACATATGTGCCATGCATTATAAATGGTTTATCTTATCTGATCATCAGACACTCCAGAATGTGCATATAATTATCTTCATTTTACAGTTTAGAAACTTAGCACAGAGAAGTAAAAACTAATGGCCAAAGTCACAGAGCTATTACTTGATAGCCCCAGGATTCAAACCCAGCAGTTTGGCTCCAGAGCAGGTAATCTCTAGAAGGTAACTGCAAGGATTTTTTAAACTTAACACAACCTCTTCATGGGAAGGCCAGAACACAATTGATCTCAGTACTTGGTAAAGGACACTTAAAATGCAGTTCAAGGGGCGCCTGGGTGGCACAGCGGTTAAGCGTCTGCCTTCGGCTCAGGGCGTGATCCCGGCGTTATGGGATCGAGCCCCACATCAGGCTCCTCCGCTATGAGCCTGCTTCTTCCTCTCCCACTCCCCCTGCTTGTGTTCCCTCTCTCGCTGGCTGTCTCTATCTCTGTCAAATAAATAAATAAAATCTTT
>NC_048230.1:80864011-81086177 GCF_002007445.2 Ailuropoda melanoleuca | reverse complement strand
TTTCTAAGACACCAAACATGACCAACCTTACACATTATTTAGCATCATCTTCCCCAATGAGATTTTTTATCAAGTTTCTAAGAATGAAAATCATATTCCCAGTCTTGGTTGAAAATCTAGGTTCTAATCATGTTTTTAAAAGAACAGTGAACCAAGTGAGAAAAATTTGCTGATGGCTCTGATTTATTACACCAGATAGTGAATGAAAGGAAGATACAAAGGTAGTCTGGATGGATTCAGGCACATTAGGGGATGGAAAGTACACTGACCCATGAAGTTTGGCTTGCTGGAACACAAGGTACATTAGGCATTTAAACAGTAAGGGGATGATGAGATCATGGAGATGACCCAAACATACTGTCTCAGGATATCATTAGCAGAACAAGAACTGTAGATAGGACAGAAGGAAGAAAGATCAAAGAAAAGACATCAGTGTAAGACCAAAAGTGACAGAGACTGGAAAGTCACTTTTTAATTCACTGGATAAAATATTTTGACTAATAAAATCCTCTCTAGCATCTCTTAAGGGATTAGAGCTCCCCAACTAAGTAGTTACCTCTTTGTTGACAGTTCATAGAAAAGAAAGACGTACAACGTTAAAGCTAGTGGTGCCCTTGCTGGCCAGTACAGGTAGGATTATTGGACAATGACAGCACTAGGTTGTCTAAGTAGGACTCAAAATAGATAAAAATATGAATCATTACAAGATCTACCTAGTTAAAAGCCTGCTTCTTCTTTGCATGTATTTCTAGCTAATCAAACATATCAACATATCACCAAGTATCTTTGTTTACTAAAGGCCAACTCATCCTCGAATGCTTGCCTTTGGCCAGTGGCCAATGTGGAGCCACTCAGCCAGAGATGTGAAAGAGGACAATGAGGCTGAGGTTTCATTCCCCCCAGTTCCCTGAGGACTGCACTGGGCTGGCTGCATCCCCTGACCAAAGATCATTNTTGACCAAAGGTCATTGCTTTCCACAGGTAGACCTCTCTCTACACCTTTATACTTTCAAGGCCAAGGAGCGGTAACAGCCTGGTTATTAGAAGCTCCAGGATACTGTACCACCTCTTGTCATTGCCCTCAGCCTGTCCATAGCTTTTTGAATAGTCCCTTTATAAAACCCTCTGTTTGATGACCTATAACAGCTTAACAAATAACCCTCCAAGGTAAGAGCTTAAAGTAATAATCATGTCTTAGCTTTCACAGTTCCTGTTGGTCAAGAATTTGAGAAGAGCTTGGCAAGGGAGGTCGCACATAGGGTCTCTCATGTGGTTGCATTTTGGACTAGATGATACAGTTTCATGGTGGTTTACTCACATGGAGGACAAATTGGTGCTATTAGTTGAGTACCTCAATTTCTCCCCATATGGGTCTCTCTGTGGTGCTTCTTGAACGTGGCACCTGGATTTTCCCATTGTGGGGGGAGGGGGCGAGGAAAGACAGAGAAAGAGACAGAAAGAATGAGAGTGTCCTATTGCCTTTTATGGCCTCACCTCTGAATTCATATCGCATCACTTCTGCATTCTGTTGATCAAGGTAGTTTAAAAGATCTACCCAGTTTTAAGGATACACACACACACACACACACACACACACACACACANGGTTTCAAGCAAGACTGTGAGGTCAATGAAACTGTACAGAAGAGCAGGAATCAAGAGAATATACTGTTGAATCAAACAGATCCAGATTTTAATTCTAGTTCTGTCCCTTGTTTTTTGTAGACCCTGGGCAAGTTGCTAAGCTTATTAAACATCAGTTTTCTAACCCTTTAAATAAAGATGTGATCAATACAATTACTTGAGTCAGGCAGGATCTAATCAGTAAAACAGAAACCACTTTACCTATTTATAGGAGAAATAAGTTAATATAAAACATTGGTCCAGAGATGATGGAGAAGCTGAGAGCCAATAACAACAAAAAAAAATCCTGAAGTAACTCAGAAATTATCAATTACTGGAAGCAATTCCCACCCCTAGGCTGCAGGGACAAAATGAAGAGGGGCTCTTGGGGAAGCTGGAAACAATGTGAAGCTATCTTCAGAAGCAAGAACTTCAGAAGAAAAACAGCCATTCTTAATATAACTTTTAAATTTACTCTCTCCTCTCCTTTAGTCTGGTCCAAGCAATAATATCCATGAAATCAAAGCTCTGAAATGGGACTTATTTTTTTCTGATCCAGTTAAAATAAGTTCACAACTTTCAAAAATAAAAGTGTTTCTAATGCATATTAAAACAACTACATAATTTTTAATATGGAAACATTTGTCCCAACTTTGGGACGTGTAATAAGTAATAAGTAATATGGTTGCATCCTCCAGTGTACTGAAGTCCTAAGAACAAGATTGGTTCTGGCTCTTGAGTGGAACTTAACCTGAAGATAGGGTGCAGAAGATATTACCCTTTAAAGAGAAAGAAGAAATACAGCCAGGGAACATGTATATGATTACATTTACATTGATTGGGGGGGGGGGAACTATCTACAAACCTGAACCTGACTGTGTTGTAGCCAAATAATATCAACTTTGAGAGGTTAACCAAAGCTGATAGAATCAGTGTTAGAATGTGAACCTCACAGTACAGAGCTCTCTTATCCAGATCAAGCCACCTCACTAAGCTTTATCTGCCTGTGTTTAACTGCAAGCACACATAAGTTTTAAGCAAGGTTTGTTTTTGGCATATGTGTTAAACAAGTAAGAAGAATCTGAGACCTAACCAATAATTATTACCAAATCCATTTCTCTTTCTACTGACTAGATATCATATATCTATTCTAATAGAAATTATTTTAAAATAACCCTTAAGTTTTTTGTGTTATTTTCTATTAGAATGCCAGTGCAATCACATCTCAAATAAACACAAACATGCTAAACAGCCCCATCACCTTACACGCATCATAAACTAGCATCCAACTAGTTAAATACTACAGAGAAGATGATGCCTCAGAAGGGAATAAAACTACACAAAAGCATAAAAACCTGAATACCATTCGGAGACAGGAATGCATCTGTAGGTAAAGAGGACTTTAAAACTGTATTCATTAGAAAGGAAAAAAAGGTCAGCATTACATGGGATAAAAAGTGGCCTTTCCGTGGAGGCCCCTGAACCTAATTTATCTTGTTTCACTAAGACAGGAAACACATTACAATGTTCAGGATGGGGGAAAATGACAATTTAATGATTATGGAACATCTTTCACTTTCCATGGTAAGTGAACAATCTCAACATCAAAGGCAAAGCTGGTAGCCTTTTGGAAAAGAATGCCGTTTTGCTTTCCTTTTCACTTTTTACTACATGAATGAACTTTAGCATCTTCTCTGGCTTTATTTTTCCATTTTCATTTAGCTTTGACATAAAACAGACCTGACTTTAAGTGTACTATGCAAAGTAACAATTTATGTTGGAAACTATAAATGAATGGGACAGAACCATTTTTGTATCTGTTACACTTTAATGACTTTAAATATATCCAGCTGAACAAAGCTCAGACCTTCACTATTACAGGTGAGGGTAGCTTGACATCATAGACATCCTATTTTGCCAACCCCCTCATAAAGAGAAATATACAAACTGCCATCTCTAAGACACACCATTCTCCCAACTCACTAATTCTTCTATCTATCATGCTATCAAGCACTATCAATTTTTAGAGCTGCTTTTATATCAACAGTTCTTTATGTTTTTCCCCAAGCATCATTTGCTAATTTTAGGGAGGGGAAAAAAGCCCTAATACTGAACTCAGGGGAAGAAATTCATTTAAGATGATTATGAATTTCCATTATCTTTGCTTTTCTAATATTGAGCACCCCACCAACAGCAAATCTTATTTAAAGAAAAATTCTCATACAGTGGAATTTTAGGGTTAATAAGCTTTTCTCTAGACGAAAAGCTTGGCTATAATTTGCTACCAACAATCCTGATAAGTAGAGTGCATATGGCACACTGGTATTAATTAAGGCAATGAGGTGAAATTTGGGGGAGGGGACACTATTCTTTTATTTTACCAAAATTAACCTCAAACCTGCACAGGTTTTACAAATACTTGCATTGTGCACAATGAAATTTTGCCTAAGGGTGAAACCAGTGTACAATGAATACTGTGGAATACATGAGGCAAGCATGGTAATTGCCTGTTTTACAGACATTCAAGTCCCAGGTTTGAGCCCTCAACATGTCCCATCTCCTACTCCATCTCCTTCTGTTGATCCCTGAAATTAGCAACTATCAAAAATTAGGAGGGAAGATGAATGTTGCCCCCAGATTCTAAAAAAAAGATGGCAGATTTCCTTCCCCCTTCCTTTGACCCTATATATTATGAAATCAGTGTCTACTTTTAAGTGAGAAAAAAGAACTGCTTATCTTGCTCATTTTCCTTTTTAGAGTTAGGAGCCATTTGATGTTGAGATGTTAAAGTGATGGTAAAGTATCAACACTTGGCTTTTTTTTTTTTTTTTTTTTTTGGTATTAGAATGCCTTTAGTTTAGGAAGCTCTTTTGATTCATTTCCTAGGAGCAGAAAGAAAGAGGAAATGGGGACCTGGCTGCTTAACTGGTGTCCTAGTATTTAAGAGGAAGGAAAATAATCAGTAGTCCAAGATTTTCTTCTGTATTGTCCAAGACAGCTTGCTAGAGTAGAAAAGTAAACAGAAATTTGAACCTGGTGTATCAATCAGCTTTTGCTATGACAATGCTACCTAACAAACATCTCAGTGTCTTATATCCAACAGTTAATTCATGCTCACAGATATTCAAGTAAGCTGTGGTTCAGAAGGAGTTATCTGGGCTTCTCTGGGCCAGGCTGGACTCCCAACTTTGGAGCAGGTTCAGGTTTGCTCCACATGTCTTCCTTCAGGACCCAGGCAGAAGGAAAAATGACCACCTGAGGCAAGATCTCTTCATGGCAGAGACCAGAGCTCCAAGAGAGCTAATGGAAGTTTGTCAAGCCTCTTAAAGCCTCAATTTGGAACTATACACTACCACTTCTTCTCACATCTCATTGGCCAAGTCATGTGGCCAAACCCAAACACAGTAGAGGAAAAAGACTCTAACCTATGAAGAATCCATGAAAAGGGCTGGAGACGGGCGCCTGGGTGGCTCAGCCATTAAGCACCTGCCTTTGGTGCAGGTCATGATCCTAGAGTCCTGGGATTGAGCCCCACATCAGGCTCCCTGCTGGCAGGAAGACTGCTTCTCCCTCTCCCACTCCCCTTGCTTGTGTTCCCTCTCTCACTGTCTCTGTCAAATAAATAAATAAAATCTTTAAAAAGGGGAGGCTGGAGGGAAGAAATAATTATGAACAAAAACACAGTCTAGTGTGCTTGACTTTGGGCTCCATTTCTACTTACCATGGCATTCTGTTCCTGATATTCATAATGGGGTCCAGAAAGTCATAGGAACCTACAGGAATTGTTCATCATATCTGTATGTTTATGTAACTTCTTTATTCTCCAAGATATCCTTTATTGCTCTTCCTCAAAAGAGGTAAGGAACCTCAGCTTTAGACACAACTAGCTTTAAGGCTGAATGCGTATGGTAAGCTGAAAAATCTACCCTCCAATAATACACCAGGTCCTAATCCTTAGAACCTATAAATATTACCTTATTTGGAAAAAGGATCTTTGCAGATGTGATTAAGTTGAGGATTTGAAGATGGAAATAGTACCGTAGATTATCCAGGTGGGCCCTTAATGCAATCACATGTGTTCTTGTAAGAAAGAGGCAGATACACACAAAGGAGGTAGCAATGTGAAGACAGAAGCAGAGATTAGAGTGATATGGCCACAATCCAAGAAATGCCAGCAGCCACCAGAAGCTGAGAGGCAGGGAACAGATTCTCCCCTAGAGCCTCTGGAGAAAACACAACCCTGCAGACACATTGATTTTGGTCCAGAAAAACTGATTTTGTTGTTCTGGTCTTCAAAACTGTAGGAAAATAAATTTCTGTTGTTTAAGCCACCAAGTTTGTGGTAATTTATTACAATAATCATAGGAAACTAATACAATGCCTTCAATTTTTGTCTTCTTCAAAGAAATTTTAATGTTGAAGGATGTAATATTCAGGTAAATTAAATTTCCCAGAAAGGGGGAAAACAGAAATAATGCCCTAAAGTCCACAGTTTGATCGCAGGCCAACAGTTAATGAGCTGTGAAAATCTCTATTTCATTCTGGGCAAGTTTTTACATCTCTACATTATATTCTAAACTGACTGGCCCCTTGTTAGAATTACCAGCAAAGAAACTCAAGAGAGGATCAGAGATTTAAAAAAAAAGAAATGAGGACATAGAAAAAAGGGAACCCTGTGCACTTTTGGTGGGAATGTAAATTGGTACAACCACTATGGAAAACAGCATGGAGATTCCTCAAAAAAATAAAAAAATAGAAATACCTTACGATCCAGTAATTCCACTGCTGGGTATTACCCAAGAAAATGAAAACACTAATTCAAAAAGATACATGCACCCCTAATGTTTACTCTGCAGCTTTATTTACAATAGCCAAGATATGGAAGCAACTTAAGTGTCTACTGGTAGATGAATGGGTAAAGAGGATGTAGTCTCTCTCTCTCTCTCCCTCTCTTTCCCTCTTTCTCTCTCCCCCACACGAAATATTACTTAGCCATAAAAAAGAACGAAATCTTGCCATTAGTGACAAAAAACATGGATGGACCTAAAGGGTATTACACTAAATGAAATAAAACAGAGAAGGACAAATACCATATGTGGAATCTGAAAAACAAAACAAATGAACAAACAAAAACCAGAAACAGACTCATAAATACAGAGAACAAACTGATGGTTGCCAGAGGGGAGATAGATGAGGGGATGGGCAAAATAGGTGAAGGTCATTAAAAGGTACAAACTTCCAGTTATAAAATAAATAAGAGATGAAAAGTACAGCACAGGGAATATGGTCAATAATATTGTAATAAATGTGTATGGTGACAGATGGTTAACTACATTTATGGTGGTGAGCTTGTATAATGTACAGAACTGTTGATCACTATGTCATACACCTGAACTAATGTAATACTGTGTGTCAACTATACTTCAATTTTTAATAACAGGAAAAAATTTGACCATTCCACGATGAGATGCCGCTTAAACCTAGAATGGCTACAATTACAAATACTGATGATATCAAGAATTGACAAGCATGTGGAACAACTGAAACCCTCACAGATTATCTGTCAACAACCACTCTGGAAAACAATTTGGGAGTTACTTACAAAGTTGAACATAACAAAGCAATTCTATGTATTTACTCAAGAGAAATCAAAGCATATGTCCACAAAAAGATCTGTAAATAAAAGTTCATAGAATCTTAATTTGCAATATCCCCAAACTGGGAACAACATATATCCATTAGATGTATTTACATAATGGAATACTACACAGTGATGCAAATGAACTAAATACTGATATGCATAACAAAACCAGTGAATTAACTTATTTTCCTGAAGGATTCTCAAAGCATCCCATGACTTCCACTTTCAGAGAAAATGTTAAACTGGAGTATAAGTTTGGATATTTACAATATCTCGAGTGAAAGAAGAGAAATGCAAAAGTGAATATACTCTATGATTTCATTTGGGTGAAATTCTAGGATAGGCAAAGTTACTCTATGGTGATAGAAATCAGATCAGTGGCTGCCTAGGGCAGGGGTTAGGAGTGACTCCAAAGAGACAACAGGAACCTTCTGGACTGATAATAATACTTTATTTCCTAATTGATAGGACAGTTGTATACATTAGCCTAACTCATCAAACTCTACACTTAATATCTGGCATTTTATTTTATGTAAATTATACTTCAATAAAAGTGATTAAGTACCTTTCTGAAAATACTAACACTAATATTAGTCAAATGAGTTTGAAAGCAGAGCTCTCAGATTCTATCAGCTGGATTTGATTCAAGAATCCTATCTTTCATCCTAATAAAAAGCTCAATCTGACTGGCGGGGAAAGAATAAACAAACAAGTAAAACAGAGGTATCTCAGGGTTCCATAGCATTCTGGGTCCATGATGGCTCCAGGACTGGCCCCTATAAAGACAGCTACATGTGAAGCAGAGGGTAGAGCAGAGTGACTGAGTGTGGGCAGGGACCTGAGGCTCCAGCTTCAGACCTCACCACCAGCCTCAGCCAGCAATGCTGTCATTATTCCACTTTCCCTAGTGTGGAATGCCTTTGAAGACATTTCCTGTAAAGCTTTCAAGTTCCAAAGAGAATAACAGTTTTAATACTGAGCCAGTGCTTGCTCACCAATATATAATTGTATTGCCTTCTTTTCCTGAAGGATTTGCAAGGTCTCCCATGGTTTCCTCTTTCAAAGAAATGTTAGTCTGAGGCATAAGTTTGGATGTTTACATTTGTTTTTTTCAGTGCTGTTTGACTATTTCAGATATAATTAACCACCTTCATCTTCATCCTGAAATACTTGAGAAACTGTTTTATAACTAATTAGAGGTCTCTGTTAGACCATTATCCCTTTAAAATAGCTCATTTGATTCCTAAAGTTTCAATTAATTTGATTATATTTTGCGTACTTTCCTAATGTCTAGTTCTCCAATGAGATCAACTGTTCTTTTCATCTAATGCTCATTTGGGGGGAGTTTTAAATTTCTACTCTTTGCTTTAAGGAGAAAGGAAGTTCTGTAAGTTACCAACCAACAATATAAACTACTTGATAAGCTGACTCTGCATTTCAAAAACCCTTGCACATACTTCAGATAGAGGCAGACTACTAGAGCCCTAATAGATAAATGGAATTGATCACTAAAAGGGTCATCGTCAAAGCTTTTCATAAATTTGACTTGGAAATTAACACACAGCTATTTGTTGCTCCATGCTTTCTCCTTCTCAATCACACTAAGTCACAATCAATTTGCTATTTTAGGAGGTGAGCCCTCCAATCCTTTATTTATTGTGTAGTAGACAAGCTGTGGAACAACTATGATAGTGGTAAGACAGCCTTCTTCTGAATTCTATTCTTTGCAGTTGTAACTCAGAGTTTACATAGAGAAGAAGATAATTAAGAGAAGCCATAATTAAGGATGCCCTAGGAGAAATTTCCAGAAAGAAACAGAAGAAAAAAAAATAGAAAACCAAAACACTGTTTTGAAGCAACCATGCAAAAGGAAACATCAAAAAAGGCAGTTAGAAACTTTATTCAGAAAATCAAGAGGGAAAGTCTGTCCCAGAAGGCTTTCAGGTTATAAGTCTAACATTAGAGACAAGAACATTTTTTTCATATATACAAAGTGGAGAGATAGATTTTAATATACTTCACAGTAGCTCTACTATCACCCTTCCCCTGGAGAAAAGAGAGCCCAGACTAAAACTGCAGCTAATATTTTACGTGTGTTTATTTTATATCTGTCATCTTATTCCCAGTGAAAATTACCACCAGTGAAAACCAAAAGCAAATGGCAAAAAAAAAAAGAGCTACTTCTCCCAAAGTTCACAATGTCTTAATTTAAAAAAAAAAGATTTTATTTATTCCCTTGAGAGAGAGAGACAGAGAGAGCACAAGCAGGGGGAGAGGGAGAGGGAGAAGCAGACTCCGCACTGAGCTGGGAGCCCAACATGGGGCTTGATCACAGGACCCGGAGATCATGACCTGAGCTGAAGGGAGAGGCCCAACCATCTGAGCCACCCAGGCATCCCCAGTGCTTTATTTTTAAGACGGGAAAAGGAAATCTTTTATTGGAAAAGTTGATCCCAGACTTTAACCTCTTTCAGTCTTACTTGCTAAAACACAGATTGCTAGGCCCAGTAATTTCTGATTCAATAGGCTTGCCTATCTAAGAAGTTCCTAAGTTATGATGATGCTGCAGGTCCAGGGACCACAACACTTTGAAGAGCACTATGGTAGAGGTTAATGACACCTCTTTCCCTAACACTGATTTCTCTATCCCTACCTTTACCGTAACTCTTTTCCCAGACATGGCAATATGCCCTTTTTCTGTAAGGATAATCAGGCAATAAAAGATAATCAGGCAATAACACCCCCCCTTGTTTGAGACACAGATGAATTACTGAATATAGGGTTGGGGGCTGCCATTGTTGGAGCCCTCCAGTTCTGCAGGAAACAACCTTGATCTTTGGAGACAGACTACAGATCTGTGAAAAGGAAACTTACCAAACTCCACCAAACTCTACACCTTCAGATGATGTAAAGCATACCAACCAAGAAAGGGAAAACAAAACAAAACCAAACCTGTAATGTGCCACTGCAGTGGAATTCTGAACATCACTGAGAAAATTGTACAAGAAGACGGAGATTATCTAAGGAACTCACAGATAAAATTCTAGGTGGCTCTGCGCCAGAAAAAATAACCTGTTACAATTAAAAACAAGTTAAATCAAACTGTCTGGGCTTAATTGAAGTGACTCTGAAAGTTTCTTTTCAACAAACATGGTGCTTTCAGTATGTGAGAATGAAACTGTCCAGTCTCTTGAAACTAAGTGAAATTCCCACCTCTTCTGCAATTTAAGCAAGAGGGTATAAGGTTTCCTCTGAGTGGCATTAAGGCAGAAGGATGTTACAACGTAAGGAGGTCAATTCCAAGGGATTCTAAATGTCACCCAACTCATACTTAAGGAAATACCAATTTGTAGCCAACCAATATTGAATATTCTTTGGCAATTATGAGGGTTGATTGTATGAAAATGCTGCAGAACCAGCAGCATACAGGTGATTGCAAAACCTGGTGGTGACATCCTTCTAATACACATGCAAACACAATTGTTAAGTAATGTGTGAGAAAGCCAACTTAAGACGATTGGGAAAACAGTTTCCAAAAAAATCTAAGCAGACCTGAAACATCTACGCAGATAATCAATACCTATCATCCAAAAATCCCCATTGTTCTTCCTTCCAACTCATTTCTCTTCACTGCTTTCAAGTCCTCCATCATTTTAATCCAATGACATCTGTGCAAAGGAGGGGGAGAGTCAGAGACAATAAAGGATGGGGTGGAGGAAGGTAAAGCTCAATGACCCCCGGAATCAACCTTGAGACCAGATCTCCCTCAAGGCTTCCATTCATGCCACACCCCTTGGATTCTGAGAACATGCATGAACAGGCAGACAAACATTGGGGCAATAAATAAGCTAATACAGCTTTGTGGAGGAAATGAAGGGGGGTGAGAAAAAGCCATGTGTCTTCAAATCAGAGAAGCAAATTAACACAACTGTTCTGCCAATGCGTGCTTTCCTGCTGGCTGTCAGAAGTTATACCTCAGGCCTGAACTTGCCTGGACAAGGGTGGCTCTTGGTGGCTCAGCCTGTGTCCAAAGGATCTGTCTATTAGTCACAAATTTGTTCTCCATGTGTGTCTGAGAAAGAGCCATGATTCATCTTGACAACTGTCAGTACATTTCCTCAAATGGGAACAGGGAGAGATGAGCAACCTGGTGCCGGAAAAGAATACAAAAGAGCTAATGCCACTTCCCACAACACTTTCAAGGTTTGGACTAGAAGAGTTTATGTGGCAAGAACATTGGGGCAGGAGCAGCCCAGCAGAAAATGGCCATGTCAGCACACTTTCAAAGTCCTGCCATTCAGATATAAGAACAAACAATGTTAGCTCGGAATGTATTCCCATGAATAAAATGTTACGTTTCTCCATATTATTCTTTCTTACTTCATGTTTCAGCTCTTACTTCATGTTTCAAACAAATTTATTTTTGTTTCATAATTAATTTCATAATTCTGCATACCTAACTCTAATATTATACTTAGAAAAAATGTATACATACGACCCACAAATTCCACACTTAGAAATATTCCCAAGAGAACTGTAATATATGTTCACTAGAAGATAGGCAATAGAATGTTCAGAGCAGCATTATTCCTAATAGCCCTGAAGTGGAAACTGCCTAAACCCACATCAACAGTGTAAAGGATAAGTCAAGTATATTCATACAATGGATTACTACAGAGCAGTGAGAATGATATAGATGAATCCCATAAACATAACATTGAGCAAAAGAAGCCAGACCCTAAAGAGTAATGATTCATTTTATATAAAGACAAAAATAAGCAAAACCAAACTATGTTATTAGAAATCAGAAAACACGTTATACTTGACCAAGGAGGGAGCAGGAGGAAGAGTTCTAGGGAGCCGGAAAAGGACTGTTTCTTGAGCTGGGGGTTGGTGACATGTGTGTTCAGGCTGTAAAATGCGTCAAGCTATCTGCTTATGATATCTTCACTTGTCTGAATGTGAATCTGAATCTCACTTCAATAAAAAGCTAACACACACACACACACACACACACACACACACACACAAATAAACACCAAAAATACCTGGTAGGTCATCACTGTCAAGATTTGTAAACTTTAGAATGTGAATGTAGTGAGCAGTGCAAATAAAAAATACTGTAAGAATTCACCACATAAATCAGCTTGTCCCAATTGTCATATCAGTATAATAGAGGAAAATGTCATGTAGCATAAAGGATTAGTCCCCCCGCACTATTGTCTTTAAGTGTCCGACACCAATGAAGGTACATCTGAAGAATCACACAAATTCAGATGTGATGCATCAGACACATCCATGAAATGAGGGACAGAGTATGTGGCATAGAATACATTTCTCCCATGCTTTCCCAAGAAAAAGAAAATACATTTCTTATCATGTCTCTTTCTTCCATCCTCAGATCCCATTCCAAAGATAAAGCATAATGAGAGGAGACATCCTGTCAATAGAAAACTCATTTTGCCTAGACCCATAACAAATGGGTCAACTGAAACCCATAAATCATTGCCTAAGCCTTAGCCAAAGTTGATCAGAAATCTTTTCCCAAAAAGGAAATATTTCTTCTCTTAAAAGAGCAGCATCCTCTGGATAACAATAGAACTCCATAACCAAACATTTGCACTGGAATATGTTTCTGAAGAGACAGCTAATGGAGTTGCTAAAAGGCTTATAACTCCTCTGATAAGGAGTTCCAGAACCAGTGAATTGCATACATTTTTCTAAGTTCATATGACTAAAAACCACTTAAAAATTGAAACATATCCTTTTATGCAAAGCAAAAGATAAACATGTTAAATGGAAAAACCTCTAAATTATTTCATAATCAACATTCAACTGTAAAGACTACCTGGATTTGGGCACTAAGACATTAAGGACTTTTTTAATTCAAAGTGTGGTTCTTAGAGTTGGATGGGGAAGTTTGGTGGGAACATCTTAAAGTTCTTTAATATTTTAGCTCTTGATCAAGGCAAATCAAATGCAAATCATATGTACAGAGTTCATGTCAGTAAGTACTGTCTTCCAATACTGCCTAGTTACTATCCTAAAAAATAGCTAAAGGGGCACCTGGGTGGCTCGGTCAGCTAAACATCTGACTCTTGATTTCAGCTCAGGTTATGATCTCAGGGTTGTGAGATTGAGTCCCACATTGGACTCACGTTGGGCATGGAGCCTGCTTAAGATTCTCTCTCTCCATCTGCCCTCCCCCTCTAAAAAAAAAGAAAAGAAAAGAAGAAGAAGAAGGAGGAGGAGGAGAAGGAGAAGGAGGAGAAGAAGAAAAGAAATAGCTACAAAGGAACTTAAGAGAATGTCAACTCCAACTTTCTTGTTTTCTAGTTGAAATGGGAACTAGCTGGCTGAATAACTTACCTAAGATCACTTAGTAAACAGTGGCAGGGCAGGAATCAGAGCTAGGACTCCCAACCTCCAGTTAGTCTCAACTCCACTGCAGGACACTGTCTCACCTGTGAGCCTCTGGACTACTTCAATAGACCAGTGGTCCAAGGCAGGTGGTCCCCTCAGACTCCACTCAAGTGAAAATAGAGAATAATACTGACAGAACTAGACAGAGGGAGAACCACCACACCCCCAACCAGCAAACCAATGTACTACTTAGAAGCACAGACCTCTTTATTTACTGAAGATGGATATTTCAGGAATGTAACAAAGAACTGGTTTTTAGAAATCATAACAGGTTAATATTTTTTTTAAATGTCCACTTCTCAGCTTGGGATTCTGATATTGTGTGTGTGTGTGTGTGTGTGTGTGTGTATCCTGAAAGATAGAAAACATATACAAATACAAGTAAAATGGTATCATCCAGAATATATAACCACATAGCAGGACCCCCTCAGCTAACTATAGTTGTGAGCATGTTTCTCATGCTCTTTTCTTCTCCTGACACATGTCCAACAAGCAACCCAGCTTCCTTACTCAAGAAGAAAGGCCCGTCAGCAAGTGGCACTCAAACATGGAGGCCTGAAAGAAGATCCCACTCTCTGGAAATTGTGTTAAAGACATTTCACAACAAGATCAAGCGGCTTTCTCCTCCAGAGTTTATCAAGACTGATAGTAAAGCAAATGCAGTCTGTCTGTGACTCTCTCTCTCTCACACACACACATACACACGTTGTAGAGTGAGAGAAGGACAGAAGGATTCCTTGTGTGTCCTGTTTTATATATGTTAATTATTTGGCCTTAGAGTAAGGAGCCAGAATTCTGTGATTATTTTTTAAATGAACAAAAATCCATGTTGGAGCCTTTTACTCCAGAATCACTGCTTCCAGTAAATAACCTGTCACACAATTACAAACTCAACATATTTCTCTAATGTTTTCATTTCTACCAAGATGGACAAATCACTGATTAGAAACCTCCCTGTCTTCAGGGTTAAACCAAATTAATTTGATATTTGCATTACAGTAAGACAGCAGAGGCTAAGAGTTACAATACAGAAAGTATGGTTAGCATTCATAACTTTTATTTTTAGTTATAGCATTGTTCTCACAAGGGTTATTGTTCAGAAGCAAGTCTCCTGACTCATTTCACAAAACATATTACAGGAAATTATTTATAAGTTCCCTAAAGTTTATTTTATCAGTTACCTATTGCTGTAATGACTTAAAGGAATAACGATTTATTTAGCTTATGATCTGCAGGTCAGCAATTTAGGCTGGGTTCAGCTGGATCCTGCTTCTTATCTTGGCTGGGCTCCATCACGGTCTGTGATCCCTGCCGGTCATCTAGGTAGCTCCAAGTCTGGGAGTGTTGGCTGGCTGTTGGCTGAGCAATGGGAGTGATTAGGCCATGGGTCTCTCTCATTCTCCAGGGAATTAGCTGAATAAAATCAATGCAAGGCCTCTTAAGGCCAAGACTTTGAAGCATTTTGTCTATTCCTCTGCTTTCTATTGGTCGAAGCAAATCACAAATTCAGCCCAGAGTCAAGAGCTAGGGAAACAGATTATATGTCTTGAAGGGAGGAGGTGCAAAGGTCTCAATTCCCAGAGTGTAGATATAGAGGAGCTATTAATTGAGGCCAACAATACAATCTTTCACATTTTAGTCTCAGACAATGTACTTTCTTCAACAAATTATATCCAGTTAATTAAACAGCCTTGGAAATAAGATCCTAATGTTTATAAATACATAAATATATTTATACATTATACATTTATACTGAATAAATGTATATATTTATACCAAATATTACATTATAATATATATTTATACTGAAATAAAAACTGCTTTTCCTAGAAGCATTACATTAACAGACCTTGAGATTGCTGGAGGTAGAAAAGCTTTGCAAATTGTTTTATCTTCAGAGCTTCTAGTAGAGAACACTTAGTAGTCACTATATAAATTTCTATTGAAAGTTTTTATGTGAAATAAGTGGCAGACTCCTCTAAGCTAAACTCATATTCTATTTTCATATTCATATTCTATTTTCTACTTGTATCTTCCTACAAGGTCTTCTAATCTAAATATATGTATTAATAGTTTGTGATTAGGAGCTAATCTGTTTTGTCAATGTTATTAAATGTACTACATTAAATGAGTGCACTATGCATAGACAAATCTTATGGTTTTTCTGTTATATTCTCTTTTTTTTTTTTGCTCTATCAATGTCCCCGTGTTTTGACACTAATGTCAGGCTCCTTCTCCACTCTTTCATCATCCCTAAGTATTTCCAACAAAGCTTATAATGCAGTGAATCTAAACCTGGGCTGCACATTGCAATCACCTGGAAGCTTTAAAAATACTGATGCTGGACCCCACCCCTGACTTTCTGATTTGATTGGTCTGTAATGCAGCCTGAGAATTGGTGTTTTTAAGGCTCCCAGGTGATTGCAATGTGCAGCCGAAGTCATGAACCATCGGTTTCAGTCTTCACACATTACTTCGGAAAGACTTTTATGATACCACTACCACCTCCAACCGCTTGTCATATGCTCTAGTATCACACTTCTTCTTTCCTTCCTGGAAGTTATCAGAGCTGACAGCTGGGATCTTGTTTTTATGTCTTTATTTGACTGTTTCCTCTGGTTGTGCTCTCCATGGCAACACCTGCAAGTATAATGGTAGTCAGTACACAGTAGGCATTCGAAAATCACTGTTGCAGTATAATCACTTATAATGACTCTAATGCACCAAGAGCACACAATCTGTGAATTATAGCTTAGAATTATAGACATAGGACAGGGGTTCTTAAACTTTAGCCCAATCAGAATCACCTAAAGGGCTTCCTAACACACAACATGCTGGACCTCACCCCCAGAGTTTCTGATCAGTAGTTCTGGGAAAAGACCTGAGAATTTGCATTTCCAACAAGTTCCCAGTTGATGCTGCTGCTATTAGTCACAGGATCATGGACTACAGACTTTTGTCAAGAAGCAGCAAAGCACAGTGATAAAAAGTATGGCCTGTAGCATGAGACTGCCTGGTTTAAGCCCCAGCCCTGCTATTGATTAACTATATGATAATGGCAAAGATGCTTAACTTCCTAACCGCCTCAGCTTCTTTATCTGCAAAATGAAAAAAAAAGAACTTGCCTCCTCAACTTGTTATAAAGATTAAATGAGTTCATATTTGTAAAATGCTTGGAAAAGGACTAGACAGGTAGGAGGCACTGCATAACTTAAATACATTCACAAATTATGCTTTTAATGGAGGCATATTGATAATATTCCTCAAACTGACTTAAAATGTTAGTTCTACATTTGAAAATTAAAACAAACCACACATGGAATGCCTGGGTGGCTCAGTTAAGCGTCTGTTTTGGGCTCAGGTCATGATCCTAGGGTCCTGGAATCAAGTCCTGTAGCCAGGCTCCTTGCTAAGTGGGGAGCCTGCTTCTCCCTCTGCCTGCTGCTCCCTCTGCTTGTACTCTCTCTCTCTGACAAATAAATACAATCTTAAACACACACACACACACACACACACACACACACACACACAAAGAATCACTAATGGCATCCCAATCTCAAAGCATGATACATCAGATTAATCATCATAATAAATGCCATTAAGTGATTGTCCAGTCTGTGCTAATGCTTTAGAAGTATGTCTTATTTTATCTTCCCAAATATGAAGTGTTTTTGGACTCAATTAACATATAAAGAAACTGAGACTCAGAAAGGTAATGACATTTTAGTGAGCCAGCAAAATTCTACAATTAAGGTACTAAGAATTTCTTCTAAAAAAAGAAAAAAAAAGAATATCTCTGGAAGTGAACAAAAAGAAAAAGAATTAGATCATGTATAATTCAGGACTCTCAATAATAAGAAAATCCTTTAACTGGCTAACTCCTGTGTCTAAAAATTACAAGATACACTGTTTAAACTACAGCTGGATCTAGGGGTTCAAATCCATCTATTTATTCTGGATTCGTGTCCTCTTCCATTTTCTATTGTTCTCATTTTCTTCCACCTCTTCTTCTACTGCCTTCTCTCTTGGGCTCTTGTCTCTGTGTTAGCTTCACTCTCAAGTAAGCCTTTACAAGGTGACCCCCAACAGATCAAAGCTAATACCATCTTCATGGGGAACAGTCCCACAGAGTTTTCCTCTTCACAGTTCAAGTAAAAGTTCTGGAATTGAATCTCAGCTAAGCTGAATCATATACCTGTCCCAAACCAATCACTGTTGCTGAGGGTACAGAACATGCTAATTCATCTGGCCTGGGACACATGTCTACCCCTAGTGCTGCAGAAGTATCCCTCTCAATTAGACCAAAGGATGGATATTGAAGAAGTTTGATTCTCCAAAGTAAAATCAAAGAATTGTTAGCAAAAGAAGGAAAACAGATGTTGATTCTTGAATCAACTGTTCCTCACTAGGTCTACTGCTTTCTGGGCTGGAAGTCCGACCATCTGGTCTGGTCTCTTCTTCTCTGTATGACCAAGTTATATTGACTTTGTCAAGCCTATTGATCTCTCTTGGTTTTATTCTCTTCATCTATTACTGAAGAAGTGGACTTGGAATTCCAGGCTTTCTCTTATCAGCAAAATTCAGAGGTTTTCACGTATACATGTCTTGTCAACCCAACTTGACTAACCAAATCCAATCCCTTTTTAAAATTCTCATTGAAAGAACCTAAATGGACCTGGAAATCATGCAGCCAAGGAAGTAGGAAGATGAATTTGGTAGGTGAATTTGTAAGAGGAATAAGGGTAGCAACAATGGCATCATGTTTATCTTCAGTATGTGAGTGCTAAGCAAAAAATAGGGACACCAAGCTAGCAGTATAAAGAAAGGCTAGAGGAGACCAGGGAAAAGATGGGTCAGCTGAGAAAAAGCTTCTAGGATAAAGAGGTATTTGAGCTGAATTTTAAAGGAAAAGTGGGGGGTTGTTGTATAAATGGAAATGGAGAGGTATTTCTGGCAAAAGGAATGGCATGAACCATGAGGCATAAAGGTATATAGCATGGCCAGAATTAGATCTTGTGAGGTTGAGGGGTTGGGGAGCGACTCAGCTGAAAGGTAAACTAAGGAAAAACTGTAGAAGGCTTAGCATGCCGTGTTAGGAAGCTTTGGCTATCTTCTGTTGTGAGGGCTGAGAAGACAGAAGGCAAGATGGCAAGAAAGCAGGTAGCTAGCAAGAAGATCAGGTCAACACTGGGCATAGAGTGTCCAATATAATCCTCAGTATAGTCCTGCTGAAATAGCCATTATCCCTATTTTACAGATGGGAAAACTGAGGCTTGGTTGGGGTTGAATAATATGCCTAATCAGTGGTGCATTAGAAGTGTGTTGATTGAGCTGGAGCTTCTACACAGATTATCTGATGAGTTCAAAGCTAGTATTTCTTCCACTCTGCCCCTGGTATCCCACCTTTCATCCCAGAAGAGTCCTGTTAAGACTGAATTTAGCTCTCCACAAGTAGGAATTCAGATGTGATTGGCTGAAACAGCTCTCTTCTTAGTGTCATCCATAACACTCCCAGTGTTTTTAGCAGTTAACCATGGCATTCTTCTCCAATCAGCCCAATAGGAATTATTTTTAACTCATGATAATGTGATGTTTGCAAAACTTGGTTAGTTACTAAGAGAGGAACACTTGGAAATTTCACAAAGTGTCTAACTGGTTACTTCTGCAAACAAGTCACTGAGTGAGGTTTCTGGAAAGAGGACAGACTGTCTCCAAGAACAAGTATAACTCCAAATATAGAAATATATTTAAATCAAGTAACTTTTGTAATTGGACCAATGGACATAGGACACTGTGTAAGCTTGCCACAAAACATTATTAGGGAAAACTTTCCCAACTCTGTCAAGCTCACAATTGCTTGGATTGCCTAGAAATTAGATTTAAAGTCAGGAATTAAAGACAATAATCTTGTCACAGCCCTGTGTATCATACTGATTGACTATCAGTTTTGAAAATTAGCCTAACAGACTCATCTCTACTTTTCCTTTAATTAGAAATCAAAATCAAGAGGGAAAACAGGTAATTCAATTTTCCTTACAGAATGTCATCTTGTCACCTACATCTGCATTGTCAGGCCAAGTAATGCCAGGTAACACCATGAGTTTCCATCTTTCCCATTTCAAAAGATACAATGAACAGAAGCCTGTCTGAAGCCATTCTTTAAAAAGAGAGTCCTGCAACTAATGTGTTGACTCTGTATTTCTCAAAAGAATTGCAATTATCACCACAGTAAAATTTGATGTCTTAGCTCCAAGGATCTCATTTAGAAACTGTACTTCAGTTTGAGACATTTTATGAAACCACTGAAAAGTTTGCAATATAGTCAAAGTATAAGAACCTATAAAAGATTATGTAATCACTATGACTTGTATACGAAGTGTTGGTTTTGGATTGCTAACAAATGTTCAAACTCCCTTAGGAAAAAAAAAAAAAGAATGAAAAAGAAAAACAAATTGTGGGGCCAAGAGGATGAGTGGATTGAGTGTCAGCGTTTATGTTCAAGCAGTGTGGATTGGCTCCAGCCTGAGGTTAACTTAGAATTAAAATGGAACTGGTGGTCTTAACTTGGCAGACAAGAGGTTATAACAAATCTATGACCACATACATACAGACACCACGGTCGCCAGCTAAACCGCACACATGTGGCACACTCAGCTTCAGTGAGGCAGTTACCAACAAAACTGAGATCCTTTTTCTTCCCTTTTTAGAAAACAGAGAAAACCTTATCCCTTTACACAGCAGTTAAAAGAACCTATATCATATCAACAGATTAAACTGTCTTCTACCTGGAATTTAAATTAACATTATTAATAGCTGGAGAAAGTTCATCCTCAGTAAAAAGCAAACTATCTCTCATCAACCAATCATTTATCTTCCTACCAAAATGATAGTGAGCTTAAAAAAAAATGCAGTATCTTCCTCCATGCTCATAATGAAGACCTCTCTGCTTTTCTTGAATCTAATGAATGAGCATGTTTCACACCCTCTTGGTATTCATTTTGGGAAGTCAAACTCACTGGCTGTTACCAAAGCAATCAAGATTCAAGATGCCACTAGTTAAAGCTTCAAAGAGGCAAACCACATGTAGACATCAGTGGATTGCTGAGCATCCCCCAGAAGTTAAGAAGAGAAGGAACAGCTCCACTATGAAGGAGAGGCCAAGGTAAAGAGTGGAGATAAGATCTATCATGGTAGGCTGCCAATGTGTTCACACGGTGGGTCCCAAGTTATGGTGAACCTTAAGAATTAGTGCTTGTATCCAGAGAACAAATAACTGTAACATGGAGAAGAAAGTGGGCTCCAAGTTTTTAACAAAGCTGAATGGGATATCACACTCTACCAAAATGAGGGTGAGGTAATTATGAAATGTTTGGAGGGTGGTCTCACCTGTGTTCTGTCAAAATTCTATTGGGTTTAAGGGGTTCCCCTGGATCATGAAAATATCAGTTATCTATTGCTGCATAACAAACTACCCCAAACTAAAACACCAAACTAAATTATTACTTATAAGATTATGAGTCATGTAGGCTGCAGCCTTGCTGATCTGGGCCAAACTCAGCTGATGTTGGCAGGATTCATTCATGGTGAGTCAGCTGGAGGCTGGCTAGCTAAAATGATATTAGTCTGTGATAGTTGTAGGCTGGGGCAATGAAGGTGATTAAGCCACATATTTCCATCCTCTAGCAAGTTAGTCTTGACTAGGTCTCATGGACTAACAATGTTCCAAAAGAGTGAGCAGAAGCATCCAAATCCTCTTGAGGCCCAGGCTTTACTTTTGCTGTATTTGATTGGCCAAAACTAGTCAAGACCAGGAGCAGAGAAATAAACTCTGCCTCTTGATGGGAGTTGCTACCAAGGTTCATTGCAAGGGACAGGTTAAAGAAAAAGGAAAACTTGAAGCCATTTTTGCAATCAATCCACCACATCCATCTACTCAGTGGCTAATGTTAGGAGTGAACATTCTTACTTCAAATTCCCAGACTTTTTCTGCTACCCCACACTAAGTTACATACACTCCAGCCCATATTTGATCTAACAGACATCAAGAAATACTAAGCATGGCTGCTTTTGAGTTGTAACTTCTGACTTATTATAAGCTCTTACTGTTTCATTGCTGCATGACTTCGTGGAAATTACTTAATCTGTGACCTGTTTTCTCATTTTTAAGATGGAGTTAATCATAGAGCCTAACTCACAAGGCTACTGTTGAGAACTAAATAATATACATGAAGCTTTGAAAAAGAGACTGATATTTAAAGTGATTAAAATATCACCATCATTATTAACAATATTGACACAAAAAATTCTGATCCCTCTTTTTTTCCCTATTCATATCCCTTTCTATTACAAGGTCCTGGAACACAGAAGTTTCTCCCATGCAACATCAAATTGACCCTTTTCTCTTGTCCTGGACCTCTCCCACATTAGTGGAAGATAGGTCAGCCTTCTCCTATGATGACAATTTTCTGGACAGAGACATTAGTGCACTTAAATTTCCAAGTCGACCTTCAGGCCTGGGGGCTGCCTGCCAAGAGCTTCCTGCCACTTCCCGTAGCCTGAACTCTAAGAGTCTGGGGTTTGCCTTGTTAAAATGTGGTATAGGCTGGGATTCCTCAGGCCTGGAGCTATGCTGGGGCCAAGACATTTGTGGCCTACACTGGCTCAGAAATCTGTCCTGATTTGCTGCTACTGAGAATCTGTGTGTCTATATACAAACACAAGTGGGTGGGTCTTGTACAAGTACAAACTCACGAAAGTTCATGATTTGAGAAAAGACTACTGTACACATACTGCTATGAGAGCAATAGTAATCAGGAGGTCTTCTTCCCTATGTAGATTTTTCCAGAATAACATTATCTTAAAATCATAAACAACCTCTGATAGAGTGGGTATAGAAACAAAGTTTTATTTGTCTTTTGCTCTTCTCTAGGATAATACAACAATTGCATGAATAACTACCTCATAAACACTACTGTCCATATAAATGTATATACTGATAATGCCTAAAAAGGTGTATCTCTTACTTTTCTCTTTAATATTCTTAATAGTTCTAACAATTTTTTAAAGATTTTATATATTTATTTGAGAGAGAGAGCATACAAGCAAGGAAAAGGGCAGAGGGAGAGGGAGAAGCAGACTCCCCACTGAGCATGGAGCCTGATGGAGGGCTCAATCTCAGGACCCTGAGATCATTACCTGAGCCAAAGTCAGGTGCTTAACCAACTGAGCCACCCAGGCACCCCAATAATTCTAATAATTCTTAATATTCTAATAAATAATATTCTCTCACTTATTTAATTCAAAGGAAGCTTCAAAGAGATCATTCTGGACCCTTGCTACTCAAAATGTGGTCTGCTGATCAGTAGAATCAGCCTCACCCAAGAACCTGTTAGACCTACCCCAGACCTACAAGACCAGAATCTGTCTTTTAGCAAGTCCTCTGATTCTGATGCACATTAAAATGTGAAGAGTGCTAGGGGTAGGCCAGTACTTCTTAAATATCAGAAAGCTATATAATCATCTAGAACACTTGACACAGATTTTTGGGCCCTACCCTAGGGATTTTTATTCAGTAGATCTGGGGAAAGGCCCAAGATACTGCATTTTTAACACTATCCCAGATGCTGCAGATGCTACTGGCTCAGGAACCACTTTGTGTAGCAGCTGTAGAAAATGGTGGGTACGGGTGATAACTAAATTGTCCAGTACCTCAACAATTATGTAGAGATTAAGACCAGATCTCAGTCTCTGAGTTTCCTTCCCAGAGCACTTTCTGATTGTGACACTGCTTTCAAAGGGATTCTCTGTCTTTTTTTCTCCTCTCACACAACTTCCATATTCCCTGTCACTGTATGACCTACAGCCTTCTTTCCAATTTCCGACAGTTCCATTTCCTTAACCATTTCAAACATAAATTTCATTTTATCCTCTGATTTTTTCAAATCCTGGCAGAGGGCTGAAACAAGTTGCTCAAATAACGTTTACTGAATTGAACCCTCTTTCCTACGTCTTTCTCTTTCCTAAGTTCCCCTCCTTAGACCTTCTTACTCCAGGCAGTCATTGCCGTCCTCAGAGTCAGCTCTACTACCTAGATCTCTAGCATCAACCCAATTTATGCCTACTTTTACTCCTAATACATCTTCTCTTTTTGTACCACCCACACTAACAGCTCTTTCTCCTATACTTTACCTCCAAGCTACTCAGTCCCTCAGTAAACATGAAGTAGTAAGTGGAAGAGGGAAAAAAATAACTTGACTTTGAAACAAATAATTAAGTCTGAGGAAAGCAAACAGAAGCAAGAGCCGAGGCATTAAATCACTTTCCATTTGGCCTTTTTCTTCTTCTTTTTTTTAAAAGATTTATTTGAGAGAGAAAGAGTGCACATATACACATGCTAGTCAGGCGAGGGGCAGAGGGAGAGAATCTTCAAGCAAACTCCCAGCTGAGTGAGGGGCCAGATGCAGGACTCGATCTCATGACCCACGAGATCATGACCTGAGCCAAAACTAAGAGTGGGACGCTTAACCAACTAAACCACCCAGGCTCTCCTCCATTTGGACCTTTGCTAATACTGGCCACTCAACACCTAACGCACAGTTCAGATGAAAACTTAAAGTTGAATAAAGCGCCACTTATAAGGATATATGTCCAATAATAACTATTTAAGGATTTGTAATTAAAAGATACAGAGAGTTTAAGTTTTTTAAAAAAGGCAGGATTTCAAAATCCTTTTTTCTTTTTTTTAATTTTAAATTTTTATTATGTTAGTCACCATACAGTACATCATTAGTTTTTGATGTAATGTTCCATGATTCATTGTTTGCGTATAACACCCAGTGCTCCATGCAATACATGCCCTCCCTAATACCCATCAACGTACTAGCCCATCCCACACCCCCCTAAAACCCTGAATCTTTCAAAATCCTTTGATGTATGCTGGATGAATTCCCAAACTGACCAAGTAGTTCTAATTGGTTAAGCAAGTGCCGCCTTCCTCCCTCAGTGCTGTGTTTCCTCTCCTAAAAAAACACTTACTCTCCCAAAGAAAAAAAGCTTTGAGTAGAGTTGCCAGGTGCAGCAAAAAAAAAAAAAAAAAAAAGGAAAAGGAAGGAAAAGAAAAGAAAGAAATAAAAAAGAAAAGAAAAGAAATAAAAGAAAAGAAAAATACAGACGAGTAAAATTTTAATTTCAGATAAACAATGAAGAAGTTTTATTTTTAAAATATCCCTATTCCTATTCCTATAAGTACTTATAATAATGTACTATAAATATTGAAAACTTTTATAGTATACTAGAAAATTATTTGTTGTTTATTTGAAATTCAAATGTAACCAGCAGTCCTGTATTTTTTCTGGTTTGTAATTTCAGAAAATTAAAAGCCATGCAAAATTCTACCAGGAATGAAAACAGGCAAGTAACAGAGTAGGAGAAGGAACTTGAAATAAAAATAGCTGGCAAAGGACTGATATCCAAAACATATAAAGAATGCCTCCAAATCAATAAAAAAGAGGGAACACGTTTTTTTAAAAGGGAAAATGACTGGAATGGGCATTTCTCAAAAGAGGATATATAAGTAGCCAGGTCAAAAGGTGCTCAATTTCACAATTCATCAGGGAAATGAAAATTAAAACCCCAGTGAGATTCCATGTACACTACCAGAATGAACAAATTACATTGAGTGTTGGTGAAAAATTAGAGAAACTAGACCCTCATCCTCTGAGGGTGAGAGCATAAGCCTGCAACCATGCCAACCATCTGACAGTACGATTAAAACTGAACATACGCATATCCTATGGCCCCGCCATCCTACTCCTAGGTGCACACCCAGTGTACATCTGTTCACTAAAGACATGTTCACAAATATTCATAAAGCATTAATGAAAACAGTCACAACTAGAAGTAGTATCTACCAAATATCTACCAGGAATAACATAGATAACAAATTATGACATATTTAAATAATTTACTATTTAGCAATAAGAATGTACAATCTACAATAATATACTGCAATATGGATCAGTATTATTAAAATTTTTTTGAGCAGCAGAAGCCAGACACAGAAAAGCACATACTCTCTATTATTCATTTACATATTATATAAAGTTCAAAAGCAGGAAAAATAGTCTTTGGTGCATAATCATAATAGTGTTTAACCTCGGACAGATGGTGACTGGATAGGGGCATGGGGACTTCAGAGGCTGGCCATGCTCTGTTTCTTCATTCCAGTAATGGTTTGTAATTGTTTTGTGAAAGTCCTGGGGTTGTATACGTAACATCTGTAGCCTTTGCCAAATATGTTATACTTCAATGAGATACACATTAAAACCTCTGAAAGAAGTTACCATGAAAAAGACTGTTACCCTCTGACCACAATCATGTTTGTATAAGAGCAATCAATATCATTATCATCAGAGCCATCGTCACCATAATCATATACCCTATTATGTAAGAATTTGCTATGGGCTAAGCTAGGTTCTTGATATTTTGCTCACATCACCTCATTTGACCTTTTTAATCTTCATAAAAACACTACCCGGCAGAATTATTCTTCCACTTTTACAGATGAAGAAACATAGGCTAAAAGAGGATTGGTAGCTTGTCAAGGGAAACATAGTTTTTAAATGGCAGAGGCAAATTTTTAAACCAGGATCTGATTCTAAAGCAGGCGCCCTTTTCTCTGAGGGCAGCCATACTGAATCTACAGGTAGAGACTGTAAATTCCAAAGGGGAAGAGGTTTAAATTTCTTCCCTAAACTGGCTTTCTGAGTCCTAAGGTAACATAAACCCTCAAATTTCAGTCCCCCTTTTGTGTTAAGAAACACTCGTCTGAATTCTGGATTTAATTAAATTACCTAGAATTAATTCATGATTCCTAAAATCAATTCCAGGTAAAAGGAAGAAGGAAATGTAAATTTCTTTTTAGTATCTCAGTTATTCTCCAAATATTTAAGGAAAAACAAAAACAAAACAGACTTTGACACTCAAGCAACATAGCCTCCTATATAGTTCCCACAAACACATTCACTTTACAAGTTGCATTCACATGTCCATAACAAGTTTTTCTTGCCAGCGCTTTTCAAACTTTAAGCAAGAATCATCTGGAAAGCTTGTTTGAACAGATTTCTGGGCCCCACCCCCAAGATTCTGATTCAATAACTTTGAGGTGAGCCTGAGAATGTGCATTCTTTACAAGCCCCCAGGTGATACTGATGCTATTGGTCATCGGACCACACTTGGACTAGTACTGCTTTATGCCAAGACAGACAACATGGAAGAAATGCACACAACTGCTTTGTTTGGGGACTGATTGTTCTGACTTTGTCACTAACATTTACAGCTACTATATCTCAGGCTAGGTCCATGTGATAGTTTAAGAGATCAACTGGCCTCCCCATTCCTACCCTCAAGGTCTGTCTTGATCATTAGCGCCCTTTGTCTTTATCATCATTAGTGTCACTGTCATCCATTCTGTCTATTGGCCAGGAAGATTCCTGAAAGCCTGGATTCTGCCTGTCCTTTGCTCTCCTGTGAACTGCAAGCTCTCCAGGATCCAAATTTTCCACATGATGTGCATATTTGCTACATTTTAGTTTGCTTTGTGCCAAAGGTAAAAAAATAAAATAAAATTACAGATCTGTAGGAAGTAAAGTCATCTCTTAGAATTTTGTTGTGGTTTATTAATTAATTTTGCTTTGCTTTTTTCCTAATCTGGGTATTTTAAAAAGAGAATAAACTCACTATACTACATTGCAGATGAAGGACCCCAAGGAGTCCTGAAGTAATTCACAACACCTCTCTTGTTTTCCACTCTTCTTCAGAAAGCCCAAAGCAGTTTCTCTCCATGGATCCTCAGCTCAAGTCTCTCCCCAAGAGTTCTGAGGCATTCTTTAGGACACCAGCTTTGTTGAGGGATGCATAGGATTAGCTTCCTTACATCAAGCAGTCAATCACATAATCTGGAAAGCGTTGGGCTATAGGAAGCAAGACTCTGACTCTGCCTTAATAACTCATAGCCAGTTTATAAATTCAAGGCATTAAATGGGGCAGGGCCAGGGTGGGGGGATGGATGGAATCACTAGATCCCTGATGTGGCTCCTAGCTAGCTATGTCACTCTTGGGAAGGCCACTTTACTTCCCTTCCCCTTCAGTTGTAAAACAGGGACCATTTTAAGTGATCCCCAAGATCCTCCTTCTCTAAGAGTCTGCAAAACCATGAACCAATAGAGAAGACCAAAGAAAACACCCTCCTTTCCAACTTGGCACAAGTGGAAGTTTTACTCTAGGGAAACAGACTCTCATGATGTGTAGGTCACAGAGAAAAGTCAAGCAAATAAAAGGACAGGGAAAAAAGAAATCAGGGACAGAAAAGGCATGTGCAATGCACGACAAGAAGAGAAAGTGCTGCTTTTCTTTTTCTCCCTTTGAGGTTGATAGAGAAAAAAGCGGTAAAATCCAAATTCCAACAATATCAACCAGAAATGAGTCTGTTTTTCAGATTCTGTTGCTACAGTAGCAAAAGAAAGTAGCCAGCTCCTTCCCAGGGGCTCCTGGGTAGGGAGCATCCATCAAATCACAGACACGCCCTCTATTCAAATTCGATTTGGCTAAAATGACTTTTTTATGAGAATTCATGAGAAAATGGTTGACTTCCAGCCCTTATGTTATCAGAGTTGTTTGACATTGAATTACATGGGCCCAGACTATAAATCTTGACTTCAGGCTCACATGCGAGGCATTTGATGTGTCTGGGAACCTGCTGAAGAAAGAAATTAGCTGTAAAACAAAGTAAAATGCCTGTTCCCATGGGAAGACTCGGCAGGACTGCTAATAGATCATGTGTTCGTTTGGAAGACACTTGTTCCTTTGGTCAAACAGCAACTAATATTTTTGCTTTCCACTGCCTTGAACAGGAAATATGGTGCTAAGGGCCGACAGACAGGGCAAGGCATCAGATTAATTACACGGTCAGTAAACATTTGCTCACCCATGTTTCCTAACGGTCTAAACACTTCCTGGTTAGAGATCAGGGATGCCACTGGCTTCTGTTAACTATTTTACTCTTGTATAAATGTCTGGGAAGATGGAGTACATTTTCAGGGAGCCCCACAAAGAGAGGATGATGGGGGCACAGAGGACTCAGAACTGTTGAAAGCCACCCCTGCTTGCAACCTGTGCTGTGGATGCCACAGTCCACTGCCCTCACAAGGACAGAGCATCTGGAAACTCAGGGGGAGAGACTCAATAAGGTGATGTGATGTCATTTGGAAATTTTCTTTCCCCTCTGGGGGATAGATTTTTTTTTTTTTTTGAGACAGAGAGACAGCATGCACAGATGTGACCAGGGAGGGGGACAGAGGGAGAGAGAGAATCCCAAGCAGACTCCCCGCTGAGTGGCAAGCCAGACATGGGGTTCAATCCCACAACCCTGAGATCATGACCCCAGATGAAATCAAGGGTCGGATGCTTAACCGGCTGAGTCACCCAGGTGCCCCTGGGGGATAGATATTAAATGGAACTTGAGATTCTTTCTAAAGAAGAGAAAAGGCAAAGCATTCTGGGAAAGATAGATGGTAACCACATCAGAACACTTGCCATCTACTCTACTCTACTTGGAAATCTCTTCTCTAGGGCAACTGCAAATAATGGATAAAGACCATGCCTGCCTGGAGCTGTTCTTTAAAGCAATGTTTCTCCAAGTGTGACCCTGGACCAACAGTCCAGGCATCCCCTGGAAACTTGTTAAAATGCAGAATCTCAGGCCCCACCACAGACCTGCTCAATAGGAAACCCTTGGGGTAGGGCTACCAATCTGAATTACAACAAATTTTCCTGGTGACTCTGATACCACTAAAGTTTAAGAATCCCTGACATAAAAGGATCCTCATATACCTGCTATAAAGATGCCAACCAAGACCTAGACTCAAGTTCTCTGCTGTAATCTATAAGGTCCTTATGATCTGGCCCAACCCACGGGTTGAAGTCATAAATGCCAGCTATACATACCTCTACTAGGTCCAGTTTATTCCCTCTTTGAGGACTTTGCCTGGAAACTTCTCGTGTCTGGCTCATTAGCTCATTCAGTTTCCCATTTAAATGTCGCATTTTTCATAAAGTAGTTCCCTACCACAGACACCCTTTTAAGTATCTGCCAACAGACACTGTCCAGCATTGTCCATGTAGCAACTTTCCAACACTGGAGATAACTATATGGCTTTGTTTCTATGTTGATGGCCCATTCTTCCCGGAGTAGAATATAAAACTCTGTAAGAGTTCTTTATGCCCACTATACACTATGTCTAATATATACCCTCTACACTTCTAAAAAGTGTAGCATCCATGCCCTCTCCTCCCACCCCTTCTCAAAATCTATTTGTCATTTATACCTTAATAAAGCTGGTGAAAACTCTGTTCTTATACATTCTAAGTTAAAAATCAATATAAATGAAAAGTAGACAAAGCATTTACATCAAGAGAAATGAAAAACTATTAAAATTCCAGGCATCATTCAATAAGTACTATGTGCCTTTTAGATGCCAGGGAGGGTCAAAAGGGTCCCCCAAGATAGCACACTTTAAAGGGGCATCTAAAGAAGGGCCTATAATGTTTTCCAATAGATGAGCTCTGATTTAGATGTAGTTCCTTTTTCCTTTACCATAAGCAGAAGACCATCTTTCTATAAGAAATTTTATCTTTAATGAGGTGATAAGAAAGTCATCAAAATTCAGTGCCTAAACTAACTTACTCTCTACCTAATTGTGTCTTCGTATTTTTTTCTCCCTATCTTCATCTATCTTTCTCAAAACTCAACATAGAAGCAGAAACTTGAACATGAAGAGGTGTGCATCTAAACAAGCCTTACATGACCCTGAAGATCCAGAAGCTTCTTCACAATGTAGCAGGTTATTTTATTGGTCTTTCAGCAAAAGATGCCTGAATCTTACTTTTGCCTCTATAATGGCTTAAATGCTTCCAAGAGGCATTAGAGTCACTCGCTCCCTGTAGAGATGGAAGAATAACATAGATGACAGTGCATTTAGTAAGAGGCAGACAGTGCCCGTGGTTGCTCCATTACTCTGTCATCAGAGATATCAGCACTAGGTTGGGCGCTGAGCATTAGCCCATGTAGCCTGATATGAGTTCATGGAGCTGGAATTCAAAACACTAACCAGCTGTGGGAACCCAGTGAGAAGCCTGTCACACTGAATGGTATCCAGATTAGAGCTGTGAGAATTTGGGAAAACCCTTCTTACTAAGTAAGTTTACTTCAGTTTTCTTTCTTATTTAAATCTTCAACGTTTGCTAGAATCCTGAACCTATAGCCATACATTTGAATAATGGAAAAAGACAACCTGAAAAATATTTTTTGAGACAATCATGGAAATTGTAATAGTGACTGGATATTTGATGACCTTGTAATTATAATTTTTAGGTGTGATAATAGCATTTGGTTTATGTAGCAAAATACCCATAACTCTTTAGAGATGTGTGCTGAGAGGAATGTAGGGGTGGAATGAAATGACGTCTGGAATTTGCTTTAAAATAATTCAGGGGAAAAAAAGAAGGAAAGGAAAAGATTAAATTGTTGGACATGGGTTGGGTCATGGCAGATCAATAGAATATTCTCTCTCCTTGTAAAAGTATGTTTGAAAATAAGCATAAAATTTTATGATAATAAAGGAAAAGAAATAATATTAGACCAAGAGCAAAGTTATCTCTCAAGTAACATAAAAAATGTCTTTTCTGCTAAGGATTTTCTCAAGGCCAGCCACTGTCAAATAATCTACAAAACCAAAAAATGAGAAAGTCATGTTCTCAGGTGATCAGGTCTTAAAAATGTCCTTCTGTGGTATATGTATTGGTAGGAGCAGGCAAAGAAGCTTAAGTAAATAAAAAAGAAAACGGAAATGACATTGCTTTATTTGGTGCTTGATTGTTCATAGGAGTGGCCATAATGGGAACAGACTAAAACGGAGATTTGTGGGTCCCAGGTCCTATGATATTTTTTTCTCATGAGTCCCTGTATGACTTTCAATTAACATTTCTATCCTTTAGTTTCCTCATCTATAAATCACAGGGTTACATGATATGAGAACTAAGGTTTCTTTCAGGCCTGAAAGTGCAAATTCCAGATTATATTATCAAATCTCCTTCAGAAACATGGGAGATTAGAAAAAAAAAAAAGTCAAGTTCTAGAAACGACTTGGAAAATCAGGAGATGGCATATTTATTTAGTCTCTACTGAATTCTCAACACAGGAAACACAAGTGTAGCAACCTTTGCTGTTTAGAAAATCCAATGATCAAATGAAGCAATGTGGAAAATAAACAGTTTCCAAAAGCAGTTTTAGCCACAGCATAATTCTATTAAGAAAAAAAATTGTCAAATATTTTGTGCATTTGTTTCCTTAACACAGAAAAGAATGGATATGTGTCATTTATGCATCAAGAAAGTTCTAAAATAATTTTTGTTTCCCTCACAATGTTTGAAAACTATGAAAACATGTGCATTTCTAGTGAAATTCAACTGTTTGAAGTGGGAGGGTCAACAGGGCAAAGATGGATTTATAAGGCCACCCAAAACATGCATTCACTTATGTTCTTCCCTGGAAAGGTTAGCAAATGTTGGTATTGCAAATACATGACTGATTTCAGAAAGATGCCCTACATGGAGACAGCTCTTGATGTACAAGCTAAAGACCATTTTATTCTGCGGTCCTGCTTTCTACAACTTGGTGTCTTCCAGATTTCTCTCACTTCTGCTTGATTTGAAATTTGAGGTTAGTAAAAAAAAAGGGGGGGGCATAGAAATTTAAGGTTAATGAACCACACATCAACAAACGTGCAGCAGGACTACTCTCTCTTCCACAGGGGCAGGTACTGGTAGATCTCAATATTTAAAAAAAAAAAATGTTGAGTATGTTACCATAAGATTTACATCATAAAATGCCTAGGCATCCTAGGTTTCACATTTCAATAAATGTGTTTCACTCAGATTTACCTTGGAATTTAGAATCTGCCCTTCTTTTTTCATTCAAATCATCCTATTTCTTTCTAAGAACCAGACATGAAATATTAGGGAAAGGTGGCTGGGCAAGGGGAAAACATTATATTATTCCTCTGAGAAACTCTGAAAAGAAGAAAATTTTTCTCATTCCAGGGTGCTCTATTAACTGAGCTGTGATTTATTACCAAACATAAAAACATGAACCGATGGCATCTATTTAATATTAAGGTTTCTGCAATCAGAAAATGATCACTTTTTTCCTGAGAAAAAATTTTAAAGAATTTTTCTGAATTCTATATTGCCACTTTCTGACCTTCCAAGACAAGTTCGTTTATCCAGTCAAAAAACATTTCTCCAACCTTATAATGAACATTAACGAAAGGAAAAAAGTTCAACTTCTGTACATTTATTTCAAGGTAATCCTTTAAGAGCAGATGCAATTCCATGGCCATGTTTATATTTAATTCCATCTAATTCCTGTATGAGAGACATCCCATAAAAGTTGTGAGCTTTAGAAAAATTACTTGTGCCATCTGATAGGATGTATTTCTTTATTCTTAGCAGTTTTACCATCAAGTCTAAAACAAGGAAATAGTGCTGGCTTTCTGGGTTATTTAAATGAGAGGTTCTCAATGCTGCATCAGAATCACCTAGAGGGACTTGTAAGCCACACCTCTCACCTCCAGAATTTCTGATTTCAAAGTTCTGGACTGGAACCTTAGAAATTGCATTTCTAGCAAGTTCCTGGATGATCCTGATAACTCTTGCTGCTGGTTTAGAGACAATATTCTGAGAACCAGTAATCTAAATATATGCAGCATAAGCGCTTGAATAACAGAAAACTATTAATTACCTCATTCAGTTCTACAGAGCCTTAAGCCATCTAAACATTCTGACTGGTGGGTAGGTAAGAAAGGAGCCTCTATACCCACTTTGGCAACCAAAAACTGAATGTACATAATTCTCAGTATAAGCAAAATCATCCAGGGTTTCAGCTCAGCTATAGCAGAGTGCAATCAACTCAAAATTAGTAAGATATTGTCATTTGGTCACCATGTAATCCTGGCCATCCAGGTGCACAAAGCATCAAGTACTTCAGGGGGGTGGGCAGAGTAGTATTTTGCTCTTTTGGATTGCTCCCTGACCCTGATTGTTATCAGCAGCACAATAATACACCTAAAGAAATCTGAGATTTCAGGGTGTGATCTGAAGTCCCACCAATGTGGCCCAAGCAAGTGAAGTTCACCACCTCAGCTATGGCTTTTGACTTCTGTGGATGATCAGTTCTGTTTCGATTACCTCTGGCTCCTTAAATGTCCTTGCTGGCCCAGGCCTCTGCTTTCGTCACTGGACCCTTCGGTTGTCCTTCATACTAAGGTGATGATGACAACAAGCATAAAGAAGTCTTTCAATAGTGATTTCCTGTATCTCACTTATCCCAGCTCAAAAAAATCTTGCCATTCAAATGAACTGGCGTCAGAGATACAGTGGGAAAAAGGAGGGATGGGGGAGGGGGGTAAAATGGGGGAGGGGAATCCCTTTCAAAAGCTCTCCCTGTGAGAAGAGGAGACAGGAGCAGGAAGAGGAGGAGCCCAAGGCTGGCTATTTTTAAAATGAAATGCAGAGCCCTTTGGTCCTCTCTCCTGTTTCTCTGAAGCCCCCGGAACAACTTGCCAAAGGCATAAATCGCCGGGCAATTCATTCTGTCTGTATTTCCTCTGTACTCTAGCAGATAAGTACAGCCAAAGCCATATGGGCAGAAATGTGGGCTTTCCCTCAAAATCTGCAACCTCCTTTCACAAAACTGTCTTCCATCAGGATCAAAGTATTGCCTCCCAAATGATATCACTCGTAAAAGGATCCAGAAATAAGAAAGAAAATTCATAATGGTTTGGGGCACAAGTTGAGTCTTAACACAGAAAGGGACAATAGGATTCCTACCCCAGTAGAGGGTATAACTTGCACCCACAGGGGAAGGCACTGAGTCCCATGATGAAGTGGTCAGTTCACTGAAGATGCAGATGGCACTTTGGCAGCCCTACAGGCTCTCACCCCTGGAGGTGGGAGAAGGAATCACAAAACTGACTGTGCCAAGCTAATTGAAAGAAAGAGAAAATAAGCCCTGGTGTTGATACAGAAAAATCTAGGACAAGACAAAGGCAACTCTCAATTTACCTTCTGGCCTACTTCCCTTCCATTAAAAGGCATGTTATCTGTACCAGAAAAGAGAACTGATGCCTGTGTTAACACTTGTTGTCTCTGTTTTATTTTTAGGCTCTTTACTCAGAGAAAGGACAGCAAGGCCAGTTGGACTTCAGGTCTCAGACCACACTTGGTTTTCTCAGGTTTCCCTGCACACAAAGGCCCAAAATAATTTTCCATCATGACCTGGCCAGGAAGTACAGCCAGCTCTCAGGGTGGCCACTGAAAATGGGCATGTGAGCTTCATTTTCTGTCCTTAGTGGGGTCTGTATCATCACCCAATTTGATTTTCCTATCCAGCTGGTGTTTTTTTTCCTGCCGAGGCAATGCTTAAGTGTAAGAAAAATATACATATATATGTATATGTGTGTGTGTATATGTAAATATATATATATATATAATATATGTGTATATATTGTATATACACACACACACATACATACTCTAGATGATATGGCAAATCTAAGAAAAAATGAGTACTTCTCAGACCCAAGACATTGTCTCTGATGAAAATGCTAGCACAGTGATAGGTATTAGCAGTGGGAGGCCAGCACAGGGTACTTCCTGGGACAAAGTTACCTATGTTTTCTTCATTTCTGTGGGGGAAATGCAGCTGTCACCTGCAACACCTGGGGAGTCTGGGAATGCCCATGGCAACCAGCCTAATCAGCTTCATGAAGGAGGCTCCAATCGTGCCTGGCAAGGGCAAGTCTACCAGATGGCCCTGAACTCCAGGGAGGGTGATGTAGCCAAAGACATCAAAATGGTTCCCAAGCTCCCCAGCCAATCTCACACCTCCTTCAGCATTATTTGCCATAGATAAACCACTTAATATTTTCTTCACAACATTTTTTTTTGCTTTAATCAAGTCAATGAAAAAATAACAAATCCTTGTGGAAAAATATGGAAGTAGAAACATGGAAACAGAAGCACACAAGAAGCTCCAATAGAACATAAACAGAAATGCTTCCTACCCTAGACTCTGAGCCTGAGGCCTGCTTCTCTTCCTTTAAAAGGAAGACTCACAGGAGATACAGAGCTGATGGAGATGCATTAGTGGCAGATGGAGATTGTCTACCTAATCAGAAGAAATGAAAGAGATTGAAAAAAAATCTCCCCATGGGATCCAAAGTTATCTGGCTCTATGTCAGTGTCTCAAAAAAAAATAATTTCAAATACCTACACGTCAGTGTTTTTCAAACTTTTTTTCAGCCATGATCCACTGAAGAAATGGGCTGTACATCACAAACTGTGCATTCACACACATGCACACACACCTATACATAAACACTTACCTTTACCAAGCATGATGCACTCTAATACTTTTTGTTTAATTTTTCAAAAATGCTGGTTGTGACCTACAGGTCACAATTTTAAAAACACTGCCTTAAACTTTGGGAAATATTGGTTATGCTTCATATCCCTAACCCTATCTACAATTCTAACACTATTCAGTTACCCAATCACTGTTCAACACACTCAATCAACTCTATTAAAATATTCTTTCTCAGCTTTTCTTTCCCACTAAAACATAAAATCTTTTTTCTTGAGCCAAATTGCCAGTACCTTCAGCTCAGAGAGAATATATTATGTACCTTATGTTGTATTACATAGGTGCAAAAGATACACTATAAATGCACAATGAACAAATTTAATCTTCACACTGCTGGATATCGGGAAATTTAAATATTTGTCCCTACTGATTTGGTCCGCATAAATAAAAAGGATACTATAATCAAAGTACATATGTCATTTATGTTGGTGATGGACATAAAAAAAGAAACAGTCATTTCCTCCTTCCTGCTTGAGCACCTCAAAGTGCCTACAAGTGAAAGCTTGTCTGTGACAGGAAGTGTCATGACTCAAAAGTGAGGCACACAGCAGACATGCTGGGTTGGAAGTGGCCGTTTTTGCACAGCCACTACTCTGACCATGTAGCCACATGTGGAGAAATTACACCATGCATCATTGTACCATTGGCCCTGCCAAAAGAAGGAGTGAGACTAAAGCATATCCTGGGAAACAACGACTTTCTTCTGACATAAAATCTTAGGATAAGATCATATCAGTTGTAGCTTTATCACTTATAGAACAATCTCAGGGAGTTTCATCCGGGGATTCTGGTTTTCTACTTTATGGAACAACAAATGTAGTGAAATTTTATTTTTAGATTCCTTTGATCATACACCATTGTTCTTAATTCAAAACTCCAGGCATAAAATTGTATTATTTAAAGGGCAGGACAATGAAATTGATTACAATCCTGTATTTTATCCCCAAAATAACTTCAGTAACAACTTGCATTTTGAAATCTAACTATATGCCATAAGATGAACTAAGCACTTTTTTGGCATTTAGCTCATTTAGTCCTACATTAACCCTATGAGGTAGGTATTATTATTACTGGCATATTAAAAGAAACTAAGGCTCAGGGATATGAAGTGAATTTCCCAAGGTCACATAACTCAGTGTCAGAAACACTCCTGGACTTAAAACCAATGCTCTTAAACCATTTCTGTATTCTACAAGTAATTCAGTGAAGACCATAGTATTAGGGTATAAAAATAATAACACAGCTCTTATAGGAGGACTCAACTAGAAATAAAATGATTTAATAAGTACAGAAGTGTAATGATTAAGTGGATGAAACAGCTTTTACAAAACTCTCCATTCTCTCTATGTCCCCACAGGACCCCTCCATCTGCTTCTACCCCTTACTCTCTATCCCCCACTAACAGACATAAACATGATAACTTTCAAATGTTTTGGGAAAAGTGGTTCTCAAAATGTATCCCCTGAAAACGTGTTAGAAATGCAAATTCTTATCCCCCGCTTGTTTTTAAGGTAGGTTTGATTATTACTTAGGTATGGTAAATCCAACAGATCTGGAGATCATTGCCATTGAAAAGATACTTTGTTATACTCACAGATCATAAGAGGAGGGGGCAGGATGACATGGGAGACACCAGGGTCAGTCAGGAGTCAAAGTGGGGGTGGGCAGGGAGGGCAAGAACTTTTATTTTGGTTTCTGCTGGGAGGAACTGGAAAGGTGAGATAAACAAGTTTGGGATTTGCTAGTGTGAATAATTTCAGCAGGCTCTAGAACATAGGAAATGTCTCTAATTTTCTGGTACCTAACTCTGAGATGATTCGGGAAGGTAGATAAAATGATAGCACTTGGGCTTTGGATTGAGTGGTTTGCATTTGAAAAGCAAGCTCAAGGGTGAATTGTTTACTATTTCTAGGGAGTGGCTGAAACCAGAAGGTACAATCCCTCCAGGGTCAGCAAAAGCCCAGATGTCAAAGCATCAGAATATAGAAAACAGAAGACATGGTTACTACACCACTGTAGACCTACTGATTAAAAAACTGAGTGTTGGATTAGGAGTCTATTTTCATAAGCTCTCCAGGTGAGTCTGGTGCACATTATAGTCTAGGATTCACAGTTTTAGTATTTACTCTACTGTATTACACATAGCACAAAGAGCAGTAAGTACTTAGAACAGACTTGAATTTTTCCTTTTCTCAAAACTTAACAACTTTAAGTATAGATATCAAATGTATATCCATAAACTATTTCAAGAAACTATCTTTAAAACATTAAATACGCACAAAGACTTCTAATAATGCCATCTATTTCTTTATGTCCCCAAAACAGCTGTATGTCTAAATTAGAATAAAGACAACCAAAGTTTTCAATAATAAATAGCACACTGAGACACTCCAGTGTACCCTTTAAAACTAGATGTTTAATCTTTAGAATGATCTGAAAGACAGCTTTGGGACCAAGGGCAATAAATAGCCTTTGGAGTTTCATCCTAGAAAGCTCCACGTAATTTGTTTTTCTAGAATTTTCCATTAACTTCTGAAGGACCTGCTTCTGTTTGGTCAACAACAGAAACTGTGGATAGTTTTATGTATATTGGGAAGATTATAGAACCCAACTTCTTACTACCAAAACTTTTAAGTCCCTGTTTTGAAAATAAGTTGGAAAAGGAAAAAAGATTCATGACCCAGTCCTAGCTGTGCTTTAATTAGTCATATGAACTTGGGCAAGCAAATAAATCTCTCTGGACTTTTGTTTTTCTCATCTGTGGTACCTGTGTGCTGGATGAGAAGATACTTCAAAGTAAATGTTATTCCTAATATACAGAGGATTCCTAATATATATAAATTCCTAATATATAGAGAATCCTAACATACAGAGGCAGAAAAAAACTTCTCATGAAAAAGCCCTTGAAGGAGATAATGCTTTTTACCACAGTCAAATAGGAATATACTCTTCTACCTGTACTGAGCTCCAAAATCTTAAGTATATGTATTACTTGAGACACCCTGGTCTACATGTTTATCTATAAATAGGAGTTCTCATCTTAGCTGCACATCAAAATCATCTGGTGGAGCTTTAAAATGCCGATCTCTGGAACTAACTCCCAGAGATTGTTCTTGGGTGTGTCTTGGTCATTGGTATTTTTAAAAGCTCCCCAGGTAACTCTAATGTGCAGCCAGTGTTGAGAGGCATAAGCTTGTAACAAGTCCTGAAGCATTCTTTATTTTTTTTTAAGATTTTCTTTATTTGACAGAGAAAGAGAGAGTAAGTGCACAAGCAGGGGGAGTGAGAGAGGGAGAAGCAGGCTCCCCGTTGAGCAGAGAGCCCGACGTGGGGCTCGATCCCAGGACCCTGGGATCATGACCTGAGCCAAAGGCAGATGCCCAACCAACTGAGTCACCCAGGTGCACCCTGGAGCATTCCTTAAATCAGAAAAGAACACATTGTGGTTAGTAAGTTCTACAACTATCTGAACATGTGGTGGGGTAAGTGGGGAAGTCAAATAAGTTTGGTCTCACTTCTGAAAAGAGAGGGGCAATGGTCAGAAACTAATTTCATGAATGATTCTCTGAGACAAGGAATAAGATTGGGTAATACTCTCCCCTCTTCTGGTAGAAAACAGAGAAGTTAGTTAGCTTAAAGAGTTTTGGAAAAAGCACATTTGCTCAGGTATTTGTGTTCCCATAAAGGGTGATAGCAGGGGGTCATGTAAATTCCCATCTACATGAGAATTTGCAGGCAGGAGATAGTCTAGAGGGTATGCCACAGCAGGAGAAAGAGCCCAGATTATAAGCATTTGTGAAACACCAACTGGAACACTTGACTCTTCCTGAAATGCTGGCTGGAGGAAGAGAAGGATGAGATTTACATAGGGCTGAATTCTTGGGACTATGCAGATGAAGTAAATATGGTGTCCATGGGCCCAATTCTTTTCCCTTTCTGTCTCCACATCCTTTACCAGGTAAAGGTAGTGCCCCCACCCACTCCATCTTTGGGCCATGTGACTTGTTTGGCAAATGGGATGCAAGCAGAGGGCTAAAAATCATTCCCACTCCTGTATCTTTACCTTTGTCATGTGAACACGCCACCCTAGATCTGCTGGCAGTCAACTGATCCCAAGACATGTAGGCAAAGCCAGCTGAGGCAGACAGACCCTAAGGTGACAACCAATGATTCCCACTGTCTGGAATTCATAGCTTTATGTAATTCTATCCCCTTGAGTGTGGGTGGACCTCTGATTTGCTTTTAACCAACAGAATATGGCAAAGATGACAGGATGTCAGTCCTATGATTATGTTAGTCATACGAGACTCCATCTCAGTAGAGTCACTCTTGCCCTCCTGTTGGCCTTAAAGAAGGAAACATAAATACTTGAAATGCGGAGAGGCCATGTGGCAGAAAAAACAAAAGAGAGATCTTTAGGAACTGAGGGCCTCACTCTTACAGCTGAAAAGAACTGAATTCTGCCAATAGAATGAGTGAATGTAAAGTATACCCTTCCCCAATCAAACCTCCGGATGAAAGCATAGCCTAACCAGCACTATGACTGCAGTCTGGTGAGACCCCAAGGCAGAAAACCCAGCTAAGCCATACTGAGATTCGTAACCCACAGAAATTGTGAGATAATAAATGTATACTGCTTTAACTCACTAAATTTGCTGCAGAAGAACCACCCAGCTAACCCATAGTTTTGTGAACTAAATAAATGCTAGATAAGCCAACCCCCGTATATGTACGCAAGCCCAGCCAAGACCACCAGCGTAACAAGCTAAGCCAAATATGACCACAGACACAGAAATAATCCAGCAAAATCTGCCAAGTCCAGTGCAGATCATCTGAACCCCACAAACTCTATAAGCTAACTAAATGTATATTACTGCATGTGACTGGGTTTTGTTATTGTTACACAGCATTACTGTGGCAATAGAAAACAGATACAGTGACAGTGAAATTTAGTTATTTCCTTAGTTCTCACAGAGAAGTGATGTTTCAGGAAACTTGAAATTAAGTGTAACATAATGTGATAAAAATAATCATAACTTGGATATTACTTACTACCCAATATCTCAATCGCAAATTCCTGAAATTGCTAGTGCTCCATACTTAAGAGAAATATCATTGTCCTGGGGTAGTTTGAACACTATTTTCTTTGATCATTCTTTTTATTTGTTCATTCTGTTTCACTCACTACCTGTTTCACGAGAATGATCAATTCTTTATATCCAATTTTTAATATCGCCAAGAAATAGCTCCAACTCTTGAAGTTCACGTTTTATACACACATACACGCACAACCACTAACTGTATATCCAGGGTTCTTGCTACTGCTCTTTGTATATGCAATCAGTGCTACAGTTTAAGGTTTTGGTTCTTCCAATATTTGCTATAAAATTCCAACCACTAGTACTAAGTCAGGGAATGTCATCTCAGACACTGCAAAATTATGGACTCTGTTGTAAGGCCTCTATGAGTCTCAAGCTCTTTCTCACTCCAAAATATATGCACATGTTCTCCATTCTGGCAGCTAAACAGATTTATACTGCCCAGTCTTAATGGGAAAAGAATTTCCAGGTTGAGCCTGCCCTGAAAAGAAATTTTATGGTATGTAGCAAAAACAAACCTAGAATGTTTCCAGTACTTAAATATTCAATATTCACCCAGATGCAGCTGCCCTTAGAGTTAATCTAAATTGATTCAAGTCATCTATATATAGGTTAAAGCAGTCATTATGTGGAGATAACTCCCATAAAAGAATAGTTTCCTTAGTGTACAATGAAACATTACTATTGAGACATGGGGAGTTATGTACTGATTTTAAGATTTAGGGGTTTTTTTGTTGTTTTTTGCATACGAATGAAAATAGCTAAAATAAAGCCACAATCAAAATTAAGTTTTGGCAAGGGTGTGGAGGAACTGGACCTCTCATACACTGCTGGTTGGTGTGTAATGGTACAGCCACTCTGGAAAACTGTTCGGCAGTATTTGCTAAAGATGAATGCATGTACACCTGAAAACCCAATAGCTACACTCCAATAAGATGTGTGCATATATTCACCACCACAGACTTGTGCGAAGATGTTCATTGCAGCACTATTCATAATGACCAAAACTAAGAATAACTAAAATCTTCATAACATTTGGATCAATAAATAAATTATAGTTCATTTATACAATGGAATACTAAAGAGTAATCAGAATGAATAAATTTCAAAGCACACATATGACTACTTCACAAACATGTTAAGTGAGTGAAATCAGACACAAAAGACTACATCCTATGTGATTCCATTTATATCATACACAGGCAAAATTTGTCTACAGTGCCAGAAGTCAGGATAGTGGTTGTCTCTGGGGGGAAAGGATGGTAGTAACTGGAGGGGAACCTATAGAAGGTCTGGGGTAATGTTTTTTAATCTGAGTATTGGTTACATGAGTGTATTTAGTTTTTGAAAATTCATCAACCTGTGTACTTACACCACATTGACTTTTCTATATATGAGTTACACTTTAATAAAAAGTAAACAATCTTTTTTATTTTTTAAGATTTTAGTTATTTATTTGAGAAAAAGAGAGAGAGAGGGCACAAGTGGGGGAAGATGCAGAGGGACAAGTAGACTCCCCGCTGATCATGGAGCCCCACACAGGTCTTGATTGCAGGACCCTGAGATCATGACGTGAGCTTAAGTCAGATGCTTAACTAACTAAGCCACCCAGGCACCCCTACGTATTTTTTTTTTAATTTGAGGTATAGTTGACACACCCTAGTACATTATTTCCAGGTGTACAACATAATGATGCTACAACTCCATATTTTACACTATGCTCACCATAAGTGTAACTACCATCTGTCACCATAAAATACTATACAATACCACTGACTATATTCCCTATGCTGTACCGTTTTCTCATTCATTCATGCTATACCATTCATGTACCTATGCTATAACTTATTCATTCTATAACTGGAAACTTGTACCTCCTACAACCCTTCACCCATTTTGCCCATTGCCCCACTCTGGCAGCCAGCAGTTTGTTCTCTGTAATTATGGGTATATTTCTGCTTTTCTTGTTTGTTTTGATTTTTAGATTCCACATAGAAGTGAAATTATATGGTATTTGTCTTTCTTTGAATTATTCCTCTTCGCATAATACCCTCTAGGTCTATCCATGTTGTCACAAATGGCAAGATCTCATCCTTTTCATAGCTGAATAATATTCCATTGTACATATGTATGTGTATATATCTTTATCCATTCATCTATTGGTGAACACTTAGGTTGCTTCCATATCTTGGCTATTGTAAATGATAATAATAAACAGAAGGGTACATATATCTTTTCAAATCAGTGCTTTCATTTTCTTTGGGTAAATACCCAGTTGTGGAATGACTGGATCATATGGTATTTCTATTTTTAATTTTTTGAGGAAAATCCATACGGTTTTCCACAGTGGCTGCACCAATTTACATTCCCATCAAGAGTGCCTGGAGGTTCCTTTTTCTCCTCATCTTCTCTAACGCTTGTTACTTCTTATAAAAAGTTTATATTTTTAAAAATTGCTTTCTAATACCAGGATGCATCTGATTCAGTATAATCTACTACTATTCTCCTCTGGTAGCTTTAAGTCCATCCAATCTAAGACTGATAAGTAAACTTCTGAAGATCCTACAAAGTAGTAGAGAAAACCTGATTACCTTTCTTTCCTTTCCCCAAATCATCTTCTGCATGAAAATCAAGAGATTTCTGCCCTTCATGATAGAGATTTTGACAGGCCACCCACCATGCTGCCACCTCAACTTATGAAAATAGGTTTGACACTGCTTCAAGGGTTGTGGGTAAATTTTCCTTATAGTATGATAACTCCTTCTTATCTTGCAAAGATCCCCTGGGCAGGACATTTTCCATTCAGTATAGCACAGCAATTGGTCTCCAGCTCTAAAACTTAGGCCAGAACACAACCCAGGCCAGAATGACACAGTAGGAAAAGAAAGCAAACCTGGACTGAATGAGAAGCTGCCAATGTATCAATAAGCACTTTATGTATTTGGCAGCTTTGAGGTTACCTTCCAGCAGCTCTGTGAGTCTGGGAAATGGTCATTTTTCCCATTCCACAACTGAGGAACAGGATCATAGCTTTGGCCAGTCACACAGCTAAAGAGTGGCATAAACTTCATTCAAAGCCCACACAATGACCTTCCATCCAATTCTCTTTTTCTTGCCAAACTTTTTCATATGAGCCAAAGTAAGAATACTCTGTGGAATCACTCTTTGAACAACAGAGAGATGTCTTGAGGGGTAACTGTAGCAGACATTACCAGCTATGCATTGCTCCTCTTTGCATTTCATTCCAGTCTTTTTGAATTTATTGTCTTATTTTTTATTTTATTTTATTTTTATTTTTAAGTAGGCTCCATGGAGCCCAATGTGGGGCTTGAACTCACAATGCTGAGATCAAGACCTGAGCTGAGATCAAGAGTCAGACACTTAGCTCAGGCGTCCCTGAATTTGTTGTCTTTTAATCATCCTTCTCTTACTCACATTTTCTTCCTTCTCCCACTAGTGAGGACTTAGACCTGTCTTTAGCACCCTAAGCATCATTGACTCCCTTCTAGAGGTCCTCAAGTTTAAGTCACTGACATTCCAAATCTCTTTTGCAGATCCCATAAGTAGGAAACTGATAGCTATCTCAACCAAGCTGTAGCAAATTATTTTTTCTAAACACTTTAAATAATAGCTTTTAACTTAATAGAGCATTGCAAAATACAGGCTGTTTTCACACACAGATTTTCTTTAAGAAGCTATAATGCCCTTTAAAACAAGAATGTTGTCTTTATAGTTCTAATATGAGACTCAGTACACAAGAGGAACTCAATAAATAAATCCTTATTAAATTAATACAGGTAATTCTTCCAACTACTCTGTAAGGGAAGCACAGCAGCTATTCCCAATTTGAAGATGGAAAACAGGGTTAGAGAAGATGCAAGTCTTAGCTCGTGCACCAAAGGAATACTTAACCCACGCATCTGTGTTCAGGCCTGTGTTCATTACATGTGCATCAAAACACCACCAGTTCTAACAGTGAAAACCAAATCATTTACAGCAACATCGCAGGAAATACAAGGCAAATGACTTCAAATACCCAGAATGGCTTCCTGAGGCCACTGAGCAGTATGCTCTGCAATCCAGCTGGGGAATCTATCTCACTGACCTCTTGCACCAAGGAATTCCTCTGGTTTCTATTTCTAACTTTTTCAATTATGCAACCCTGTTCCTGGGATGGGAGATTTGTTAACATGCTTGAGAATTTGTTGCCCTTCTCTTGAGTTAAACCATCAATCTCTGAACAAGAGACATTTCTCATCAGTGATCTAAGTCCTGGGCAGAACCTTCGGGTGGATATTGAACAGGCCAATAGACTAGAAGTTCTTAAGGACAGCATCACCCATTATTCAGGAGGAAAAAGAAATGAAGCAAAGTTTGTTCACGGAGTGGCTGTCCTAATTTTGAATTCAAAAAAGCTTTATGAACACAAATATTAATTATAACATTGAGAGAAGTAGGCAAACCAGTGGATACCACAATAAGGGAAATACATTTAGAAGATCTGGTGTGAGGCCCAGGAATCAGCATGTTGAACAAGCAGTACAGCTGTTTCTAATGCAAAGATTCTCCCTTTGAGAAAAACTAGGTGAATAATATTCTACAACTAAGTCCAGACCTAAAAACCAAAACAAAATCCAAGATGAGCATGGCAACCATAAAGAAGACCTTTTGACAATTCTAATTCCTTGGTGTCACCTTATTTGACCATAGAAAATGTAAGTAAAGTGTCCATAATTTCATTGTTCTTAGATCAATCTTAGCCCCATCTCCTGATTTGCTCTGTATATCATTGAGGAAAGGCCTGCAGCCTCTGTTCTCCAGGCTCCTGTACTATCTAGCTTCAGCCATTTTCACCCAAAGGGAGACCCTGCAGGAGGTTACAGGACAGAATAAAGGAAGAGGGCAGGGTATTTTCCCCATCTTTCTCTTTTGTAGTTAGTGTCTCAGGCAGCAACTGTGCCTTCTCCATGGTTTTGGTTCCTGCCAGAGAGGCCCACTGGGGCTCTAGCTTTTGCTAAGTGGCCTCAGCACCCAGTCTCAGAGATACCATCTGCTCCCTTGTACTTCTAGCTCCAGGGATGATAATGGCATCCTGATTTTGCTGGTGCATTTCTTCACCAGCTTCTATTTGGCATCTCAGATCTTCCATCAACTGTGTGTTCAATTCCCTGCTTTAATCTCCTCTCTTTTCAAATTAGACCAGTTTTTATTCTCCTGACTGACTTCCAGCTGCTACCTAGAGTACCTTTATGCCATCCAGCTTGGGCATCAGCTGTGGGCTCCCGACTGCAACATCCAGCAAAGAGATGGTAAAAGCCCTTACCTTTGACATCTGACACCTGCTGCTCACCAGCTGACCCTGGTTGTCTGGTTGACCAGAAGGTCCTCTCCTTTAAACACCTTATTCTTATCTCTCCCAAAGCCCTGGAATCAGAAACAAAACAGCACTGAGTTTTGGCCTGCCTTCTTCCACTGACTCATCCTGTTCCTCATAACCTCCAGAATCTGATCTCTGCTGGAAATTAGTAAATGAATTAAAAGTATATAAGGGCTAAAGCTGTTACATTTTAATAGGGGCCTTCAACATTAAACACAGGAGGAGGCATAAAGGTAATTTCAGCAGAGGCAGAAGGATAAACATTTAAGTAAAAGTAGAACCTTTCAGAAGCGCCTCAAATTGTACTTCGGAAGGAGTTGCCTATTATAACAAGTAAAGAAGGTGACCAGTTTAGCCTGGGGTAGAGTGTTACCTGAAAGGTAGAATGCTGAGGGGTAGGAGTATAGAGAGAAACTATCCAGCCACTAAGGTGCAGCTGACCTTAATTCAATGCTTTCTACATAGAAGGCACTATCCTAAATGCATTATGAGTATTATCTCAATTCTGATAACATCATGTGATATGTATGGTTAATACATTTTTTAATAAGAGAACAGAGAATAAGAAGTTTAAGTTATTTGCCCAAGATTATACACTTGGTGAACAGAGGAGCCAGATTCAGTATGAGACTATGGGGCCCCCATACTCCATCACCTCCTGAATGTGAGTCAAACCAACGAGAAATAAAGTCAAGAAGTAATAAAAGCTATCATGGTATAAATAAGAGAACATAAAGCAGCACCTCTCCTTTCTCTCTCTTTTTTTTTTAAGTTTTCCTGATATTGCATTTAAAGTACATACTGGGTGTGTTTGTTCCAGGAAAGGCAATCACTCAGTGATGGGGACACTGCAGAGTTGAGTGGCTTTAAAGGGGTGGGGGCACACAACATAATTAGCAACATGGGAGGGATCTGTTGTGTTAACACAGCCTGGTGGTGATTTTTTCAGGCATGATGACTTTGCAAGGCTGGAGACATGCTTCCTCAGGAAGAGGGAGAATGACAGAAACATTTCCTCTCCCTGGAGACAGGATTCAGCCAAAGCACGGTCATGAGGGAAAGACTTCACTGAGACACAATTTAACCCATAGCCCTAGCAACGACAGTGTTAGAACCTAAAGAATAGCTGACAAGTTCTTCTATTCTCATAATGTAAACAGTAATGCATGGAGACATTTATGCAGCATTTACTCTGCATAAGAATAAGTAAGGAAGATACCAAAAAACTAGTAGTGATTGCAGAAATAAAGAAAGCTTTCTAGGAAACAATGCTATAATTCTAGTTTATGTTATTCTCTGAAATAAAGATGCTGAAGTGTTTGGGGGGAAGATGAATTCATATAAAGCCTAACAAACTGACAAACCCAACTCGACTGCTGTAAGACTAATTAAAAATTGTATTGACTCCATACCCATAGCCGGTTTCAGGAAATATTATGTCTAGGAACTCAAACAATGTCCACAGAACTCACTCAGGAATCGCGTCTTTCTTGGTGGACCCCTTTCAAAACAGACCCTGCCACCATAATCCAAGATGGCACTTAAGAGCTCTAGAACAGTTTCTCACCTTCTTAGTAAGGCCAGCAGACAGACAAGATCTCCTATATACATCAGCTTCCCTCTATACCGCCTTCCATACGTCCTCTGTCGACAGCAAAAGTGCTGATTCACGATGATTGGATAGATGTGGGTCACAAGTTCATCCCTGATAAGCCTGGGTCATGTGAACACCCTGGGATATGGGGGTGGAGTCAGCTTTGCCCAAACCGCATGACCTGACTGTGGAGGATAAAAGGTCTTCAGGGAACATGAATGCTGTTACCAGAAGAGAGAAGAGATACTGCACAGAAAAACAATAGCAAAGGTCCACCAGATGGGCAAATATATAGACAAAGTATTTTAGAAAAAGGTAAGAGAGGAGTCTATAGCAGATAATTTTTTAAAAATAAAGGTAGGAAAAGTGATTTGATGGAAAACAACCAAGAAGGATTCATTCATCTGTTCATTCATTCATGTGATACTCATTCATTGCAGTCTCTAGCAAGACCTGACTCCTTCCTCTATGCATAAGAATGTTTTATCTTTACAATTCATTCCAGGGGAAGCTTCCAATACAAAGTTCACATGCTATAACATTTAATATTTTAAAACTGTGAATAACAAGTATTTAAGAGTATTCTGTTGTGATACTCAAGTGATTTCAGACCTCCACATTTCTTCCCTACACTTACATTAACAGTAATATTAAGTAGTACTCTTTTTTTTAAGAATCATCCCCCAAATTAATTTGAATTATTTTTTTGCCAAGAACTAAAATTTCTAAATCTGTGGAATTTTAAAAATACTTTTTCATAATAGTCATTGAAATATCTAAATCTTCTCACTGTTTTTCAAACAATCATTCAGAAATTGAGATACATATTTCAAGCAAGCTTTTCTTCATTGAATCAATGAGAGTCAATGGCACAAGAAATGGGACAAGGGGAAATATACAATCTCCACTCTGCATTTGTTTTGCATTTTTCTTTTGCACAGTATCATTCCTGTCTCTAAACCCTAAGCAACTCAGACAGCAGGAGCATGTCTGTTTGTTTTGGCACTGCCAGAGTTATTGTATGAGCCACTTTTGCTTGCTGAGTTCAAGGAACAATAAATAATAATAATGAGAAAGGGCAGTTTGATGGCATGACTCAGTGGAAGCTGAGAGGACATGTGGCAGTTGACCCCCAACTGTAAAACTCACGTTTCACATCGATTACAGAACTAGATGTAGATTAGACAAGAAGAGAGGCCCCACTTTCTTCTTTTTAATAATACTTTGATGTTGGGATGCCTCAGAAGAGAAAAGCACAGTATCCCAGTGTGTTTCTGCCTGTACAGACAGTGGAGACAGCAGTGCAGCAAAGTGATGGTGGCAGTGCCAACTTTGCCATAAATTTCTGCTGTCAGAAAACTTTGCAGCCAAGATCAATCATTGGGAATTATGTTCAGCTGAAAACATTTTCGCTGCCACATTATCTTAACATCCTTCTGATTCACAAACAGCTAATTTTACCAATCACATGGGATTTGGAATGATTATTTTCTGATAAAACTCTATACTGAGCTAGATTTATAAATTTTCTCAAGTTGCTCTCAGGGCATAATCTTACGCAGTTCCTTGTGAGAACATCACTCCTTTAAAACGAAGCATAAAAAGTTATGGGGCGCCTGGGTGGCACAGCGGTTAAGCATCTGCCTTCGGCTCAGGGCGTGATCCCGGCGTTATGGGATCGAGCCCCACATCAGGCTCCTCCGCTATGAGCCTGCTTCTTCCTCTCCCACTCCCCCTGCTTGTGTTCCCTCTCTCGCTGGCTGTCTCTATCTCTGTCAAATAAATAAATAAAATCTTAAAAAAAAAAAAGTTATAAGAATTTTTCCACTCTCCTTTCAATTGGTTTACCTCACCCCTCCCGGCAAAAGGCTTCTCTAATGATGTTCTTTAATGAGTAGTAGAGATATTCATTGCTCAAACTGCAGGGGTTTTGCCTCTTTCGTTTTTTTTCTATAATAATATTTTTTTATTATATTATGTTAGTCACAGTACATCCCTAGTTTTTGATGTAAAGTTCCATGGATTCATTACTTGCGTATAACACCCAGCGCACCATGCGATACATGCCCTCCTTAATACTCATCACCAGCCTATCCCATCCCCCCAAAGCCCTCAGTTTGTTTCCCAGAGTCCATAGTCTCTTGTGGTTCATTCCGCCTTCTGTTTACCCCCCCCCATGTTTTGCCTCTTTCAATATGTGGTAGAAGTGACCAGTATTTTTTTACTATGTGGATGGTGGTGGGGATATTTCACTTGAAAGACGTACAAACTCAAAAAGACTGCATTTCGGTTCTGACTGTAGTATACGTTAGTCATGCTGTTGTTAAATGAGCTTTTAAACAGGAGTGTCATAAAAATTCATTTTGTCCCCTGGTGGTAGGATTCTGTGTTTTGACTTTGGCATTTTTTCCTGGTAGAAATTAGGCAAGAGAGAGGCTTCTCTTCCAGAGGCTCTCTCTACTCCTTATGTTGGTTCTACAGCTCCACCTTAGGAAAGCTTCGGATTCCTTCAGCTCTTCCAGATTATTCAATGCTGACTTGGGGTTGAAGAGTGATTTATGACTTCTTTCTGAAAATGTGGGTATACTACTTAGGTGGAGAAACAGTTTGATTTAGTAATTTATTGAAGTAAAAATTTGTCAAGACAGTGTATTCAAGAGGAGGAGAGCTCTCAGGGGAAATAGGAAGGTTACTGTAAAGTCAACTGGAATGAAAAAGCCAGGAAGCCTTCTTTTTATAAATTAGGCAGAGGCCTAACCTCACAGATGTCCCTATGTAATTGATGCATTCAACACAACACATTAATTAACTACGTCTGAGCCGAACGTGAGGCTTCAAAGTGCCATCTGATAATGTCCAAGAATCAAAACTACAAGAGAAACTACTAAGTTTCAACAAAACCATTCCCTCTACCTCTTGAACATATAAATAAACTACATTTCCCAGCCTCCCTTGCAGTTAGAATGACCATGTACCCAAATCCTGGCCAATGGAATGGAAGCAGAGATGGTATGTGCCATTTCCAGCCTGGCCACAAGAACCTCCCAAGCAATTCTCCAAATTCCTTCTCTCTTCTGCCATCTGAATGCAGAGAATGCAGCCAAGAATTAATATGACCAAGAAGAGGGAAGCCACAATATAAAAGCCTGGGCCACTGAATAACCTTGAATAACCCTCTGAAAGGTCTACTGTTAGCCTAGCACCCAATTACAATGAAAATTACTTTCAAAATTCCAAAGATATGGTATAGTCCCATAGAATTACCTTAATAATTCTTCTGAGGTCTTCCCAAAGCAACTTTGGTTTCAGTGACCATCTAGAAATGCTAGACTCTAATATAATCAATAGAGTCTAGCACTAGGACTACATAAAATAGAATCAGTAGATTCAAAGATGGCAATAGGAATTTACCAGTTCTAGTTTACGTGCCTGAAAAACTCATGCTCTTTATTAAGAAACAAGATTGAGAATTTAGTGTATCACTATTTGACAGTTACCATCGTAATAACTGTTCTGGTCAAGAATCATCACTGGATGCTAAAACTAGTGAGTGAAGGTTTATTGAGAAACAGTCTACTGGACAAAATCACCATTAGGCAAAGACCACAGTAATAACTGTTGCAGGCAAAATCCACCAACAGGTGCTAATATCAGTAGTGTAAGTTTGAGGAGAAACAATACACTTGCAATACAATAGTTTCCAAGTATGTTCCCCAAATATTGATCCATTTATAATGGGAGAAACAGTAACTTTACAGTGGAGGAACTCAGCAGACATCACCTTAACCAAGTGGTCAAGGTTAACATCACCATCAATAAAACTTACCGGCATGATGTTCCCCCTGGTATCATACACTGACAAAAACACACCAACAGTTCTGTGGCATTCTTGCCACTCACACATAACCCAGTCTAATTAGAAGAATAGAGCAAACTCTGAGAGTCTATAAAACAAATAACCACCCTTATTAAAAGTGTCAGAGTCACAAAAAATAAGGTAATACTGAGAAACAATCATAGATTGGAGGAGACTAAGAAGTCACAACAAATAAAAGCAATATGGGATCCTACACTGGATCCTGGTACAGAAAAAGATCATTAGGGGGAAAAATTGGTGAAATTCTAGTAAGATGTATAGTTAAGAGTGCTATACTCATGTTAATTTCCTGATCTGACAATTGCACTATATTTCTGCAAGTTGCTAACATAAGGGGAAGCTGAATAAAGGGTATACTGGAACTCTGTACAATTTTTGTAACTTTTCTTTAAGCCTAAAATTATTTCAAAAAAAAAACAAAAGAAAGAATAAGTGATTTACCATAGTCTCAAGTATCTCCCTATAAGATATTTAACCACAAAGGGAAAAACAGTAATTTTACAGTGGAGATGCCTAGCAGATACCACCTTAAGCAAGTGACCAGTGTTATCACCACCACAAACGGGACAAATAGAAATCAAACGTCTCCTGAAATAACGCACTGAGAAAAATTTATCATCACTTCTGTGATATTATTGCCAAAAAATGTATAACTTAAATTTTATCATGAGAAAATCTCAAGGAAAACTGAAGTTGGTAGACATTCTACAAAATGACTGATCCGTACTCTCTAAAAATGTCAAAGTGTGCATCATTTGAGAATATTATGAAAGATTATATGCCAATAAATTGGACAACCTAGAAGAAATGCATAAATTCCCAGAAATATATAAAACTATCAAAATTAAATCAGGAAGAAATAGAAAATTTGGACAGACCAATTACCAGCAATTAAGTTAAAATCTCTCAACAAACACAAGTCCAGGACCAGATGGCTTTACAAGTGAATTCTACCAAACATTTAAAGAAGAATTAATAATGGGGATGTCTTAGTGGCTCAGTTGGTTAAGCGTCAGACCCTTGATCTCAAGGTTGTGAGTTCAAGCCCCACATTGCACTCCATGAAAAAGTTCTCATTAAATGACTCTTTGGGTTGCTATTCAAAACTGTGTATGCCAAACTGAAATTCTGAAGAACAGTTAATACTTATTCTTCTCAAACTATTCCAAAGAATAGAAGAGGTAGGAAAACTTCCAAATACATTCCACAAAGTTTACATTACCCTAATACCAAAATGGGATAGACACTACAAAAAAAGAGAACTACAGGCCAATATCTCTGATAAACACAGATGCAAAAATCCTCAACAAAATATTAGAAAACTGAATCCAACAATACATTAAAAAATCATTCAGCACAATCAAGTGGGATTTATTCCCAGAATGCAAGGGTGGTTCAATATTTACAAATCAATTAATGTGATATATCACATCAATAAAAGGATTAAAAACCATATAATCATTTCAGTGGATGCAGAAAAAGCATCTGACAAAGTGTAACATCCAATCATGATAAAAACCCTCAACAAAATATTTGTAGGGAATATACTTCAACCTAATAAAGGCAATATATGAAAAACCCACAGCTAATTTCATACTCAATGATGAAAAACTGAGAGTTTTCCCCCTAAGAACAGATACAAGACGAGGATGTCCACTCTCACCACTTTTATTCAACATATTACTGGAAGTCTTTGCCACAGCAATCAGACAAAAAAAAAAAAAAAAGGAATAAGAGGCATCCAAATTGGTAAAGAAGTAGAACTTTCACTATTTGCAGACGACATGACACCATATATAGAAAGTCATAAAGACTCCACCAAAATGCCACTAGAACTAATGAATGAATTCAGTAAGGTCACAGGATACAGAAATTCATTACATTTCTATACACTAATAATTAAGCAGAAAGAAAAACTAAGAAACTTATCCCGGGGTGCCTGGGTGGTTCAGTTTGTTAAGTGTCTCACTCTTGATTTCAGCTCAGGTGGTGGTCTCAGTGTCATGAGATCAAACCTCACACTGGGGTCCACACTCAGTGCGAAGTCTGCTTAAGACTCTCCCTCTCTCTCTGCCCTTCCCCGCCCCCATTCTCTCTAAAATAAATAAATCTTAAAAAAAAAAAGAAAGAAAGCAAACCCATTTGCAACTGCACCAAAAATAATAAAGTACCTAGGAATACACTTAACCAAGGAGGTGAAAGACATATACTATGAAAATCTACAAAACACTGAAGAGAGAAATTGAAGATGAGAGAAACAACTAGAAAGATATCCCATACTCATGGACTGGAAGAACAAATATTGTTAAAATGTCCATACTACCCAAAGCAATCTAAAGATTTAATGTAACCCCTATCAAAATACCAACAGTATTTTTCACAGAACTAGAATAAACAATCCTAAAATCTGTATAGAACCACAAAAGGCCCCAAATAACCAAACTAATCTGAACAAAGAAAAGCAAAGCTTGAGGTATCACAATTAGAGACTTCAAGTTATATTACAAAGCTGTAGTATTCAAAACAGTATGGTACTGACACAAAAATAGACACATAGAACAATAGAATAGGATAGAAAGCCCAGAAACAAACTCACGATTATATGGTCAATTAACCTTCAACAACAGAAGCAAGATTATGCAATGGGAAAAAGACAGTCTCTTCAACAAATGGGAAAACTGGACAGCAACATGTAAGAGAATGAAACGGTACCACTTTCTTACACCATACACAAAAATAAACTCAAAATGGATTAGAGACCTAAATATGAAAACTGAAACCATAAAAATCCTAGAAGAAAGCACAGGCAGTAATTTCTCTGACACAGACCACAGCAACATTTTTCTAGGTATGCCTCCCAAGACAAGGGAAATAAAAACAAACTATTGGGATTACATCAAAATAAAAAGCTTCTGCACAGCAAAGAAAACAATAAATAGGGGCGCCTGGGTGGCACAGCGGTTAAGCGTCTGCCTTCGGTTCAGGGCGTGATCCCGGCATTATGGGATCGAGCCCCACATCAGGCTCCTCTGCTATGAGCCTGCTTCTTCCTCTCCCACTCCCCCTGCTTGTGTTCCCTCTCTCGCTGGCTGTCTCTATCTCTGTCAAGTAAATAAATAAAATCTTTAAAAAAAAAAAAGAAAACAATAAATAAAACTAAAAGACAACCACTAAATGGGAGATATTTGCTAACCACATATCCCATAAAGGGTTAGTATTCAATATACATAAAAAAAACTTATAAAACTGAACACCCAAAAAACAAATAATCCAATTAAAAATGGGCAAAAGACATGAACAGACATTTCTGCAAAGACTATACAGATGGCCAACAGACACATGAAAAGATGCTCAACATCACAACATCAGAGAAATGCAAAGCAAAACTACAACGAGATATCACCTCACATCCGTCAGAATGGCTAAAATAAAAAATGCAAGAAACAATAAGTATTGGCAAGGATATGGAAAGAAAGGAGGCTTCCTGCTCTGCGGTGGGATTGCAAACTGGTGGAGCCACTGTGGAAAACAGTACAGATGTTCCTCAAAAAGTTAAAAACAGAACTACCCTACATTCCAGTAATTGCACTGCTGGGTACTTCTGCTGAAAGAATACAAAAACATGGGCACTTGAGTGGCTCAGGCAGTTGAGCATGAGACTCTTGGTTTTGGCTCTAGTTGTGATCTCGTGGGTCATGGGATCAAACCCCATGTCAGCCTCTGTGCTCAGTGGGGAGTCTGCTCGAGGGTTCTCTCCCTCTACCCCTCCCTCCCACTCGTGCACTTGTGCTGTCTCTCTCAAATAAATAAATCTAACAAAGAAAAAAGAATACAAAAACACTAATTCAAAAGTATATATGCACCATTACGTTTATTGCAGCATTATTTATAATAGCCAGATTATGGAAGCAGCTCATGTATCCATCAACAAATGAATGGATAAAGATTACACACACACACACACACACACACACACACACACACACACAATGGAATGTTAGTCAGCCATAAAAAAGAATGAAATCTTGCCATTTGCGATGATATGGGTGGACATAGAGAGTATAAAGCTAAGTGAAATAAATCAGAGAAAGACAAATACCATACATATGCACTTTTATGCATATGCGGAATTTAAGAAACAAAGCAAATAAATAAAGGTGAAAAAAGAGAGAGGGACAAATCAAGAAACAGACTCTTAACAACAAAATGATGGTTACCAGGGGGAAGTAGTTGGGACGATGGGTGAAACAGATGAAGGGGATTAAGAGTATGTATGATAAACACTGAGTAATGTACAGAATTTTTGAATCACTGTATTGGATGCCTAAAAGTAATATAACTGTATGTTAACTATACTATGCTGGAATTAAAATTAAAAACTTGAAAAAATAAAAATAAAACATCAAGCTGTGAAAAATAAGAAACACTGGAGGACTGTTTCAGATTAAAGGAGATGTAAGAGGTATGACAACTAAAGGCATCAAATGACCCGAGACTGAATCCTGGACCAGATTTCTTTTTCTTTTATTATAAAGGAAATGAGTGGAATAATTGGTGAAATTTAATAAATTTGCCAATTAGATAATAAATAGATCTTTATCACTCTCAATGTTGATTTTGATCACTGTTCTGTACAAAAGAAAGTTCTTGTTTTTAGGAACTACCCAGTGAAAGTGCTTAGAAGTAAAGCATTATGTCTACAACTCACCTTCAAACAGTTCAGAAAACATTATCCACACACAATCACACATACATACAGGGAGATATATGCATACACACATACATATACATACATTTGGGTGAAGGACTTATGGGAAATTTTTCCTAATGTTTTTATAAATATTCTGTAAGTCTCAAATTATTTCAAAATAAACATTTTAACAATAAGAAACCAATTGTTCAAGGCACATTGCCTTCCCTCAAGAACCTAATATTTTAGTTGGGAGATTAAAAAAAACAGGCATAGAAATATTAGGTATTCAGTGTAGCAGAGGTTAATTTTTATTACTTACTGAGACTATATTGATAAATAATACTATTTTCAGGTGAGGGAGAGGATATGGGTGATGGCAAATTGTCAAAGCTTCATGGAGAAAGAAGGGCCATGCTTGGACATTGAAGAATGAAGAATTATGACCAAAAAGAGAGGTAGGAGTTCCTAGGCAGGAACAACACCTTAGGAGAAGAGAAATGGTGAAAATGACCACGTCCTTTCTGGACAAAGAGGGGAGCAGGTTTACTGGATCCATGAGGTGTCTAGACATGTCAGAAATAACACTGAGTTTATCTCCTAGAAGATAACATTGCCAAAGTGATTTAGGTGAAGTGACGACGAGTCTTGGTTTTTAGGTTTCTTTATCCACAGAAAAATAAAGGATCAATGAAAGTAGTTCTTTTAAAAAAAGATTTATTTTAAAGAGAGAGAGAAAGCAGGGTGGAGGGGCAAGGGAGAGGGAGAGAGAGTCTTAAGCAGGCTCCGCAGTGAGTATGAGGCCTGACCAGGGCTCAATCTCACCACCCTGAGATCACAACCTGCCAAAACCAAAAGTCAGACACTTAACCGGCTGTACCACCCAGGTGCCCCCAAAGTGTTTTTAAGTAAGTATGAGAGGTCCCAAGTATTTTACAGGTAATAAATCTGTCATAGTTTAGAGTGGGGAAGTGTGTGAAGGTAGAAAAACTACAGGCACATCCCACTTATGTGAAGGGGTGATGAGAACAATATATTCCAGAGATAAGGGGTCAGTGGAATAAATATACATGAGATGACATAATAACCTATAGAAATGTGTGACCAACAGAGAGCTATTTACTTTCTATCATTGACATATAAAATTCAGAGTGTTTGACTAAATCTTCAAAGTATTCTTAACTATTGTTCTAATAGTGGGAAAGGCAGGACCAGAGCATAGATACACATTTGAGGCTCCCCTCCTTGAACAGCTATAACATTCACAGGTATTTAAACTATTAAAATAAATGAAGGTATTTATCCTTGGGAAATCATTAAATTACCTCCTGGGGACCCAAAGACCATAACAGAAGGAGGAGTAAACAAAGGAAAAACTTTAGGCACATTAACTGACATTGGCTAATTGCTGAGGGTAGGTTTGAAAACCAGAACTAGAAAGAATCAGCAGCATTCAGTGAGGCTGACCTGATGTGAAAAACAACCAAGGTTAACATGAGGAGTTTCCTTGGCTACGGAATGGGAGTGGAATGGGAAGGAAGGCAACACATGGGTGTAAGAATGGGTACAAAGCACAAATTGTGAAAGCTGGCCTCATACAGTTTCTAGTCAAAACCATGGAAAAAGAATGAATTTTATCAAGAAGGAAGAATACACAGAGGAACAGACTTTAGGAATTTTTTTGGAGAGGTTCTTGTTGAGGAGAAAGAAAGACTGAAAGAAACAGCATGAAAAGTCAAGGGAGAACTTAAAAGGTGAATACTGAATGTGAATATGAATACTTAAATACTGAAGCCAGGAAGTGTTCAGTATTTCAAAGAGAAGCTAATCAAACTTAACTCATCTCTAGAATAGTTTTAAGACTGAGAAAACACTTAATAACAACATACATTTAAAGCTCAAATACCCTGTACATTGCTACACAAAAATCAAGGTGTCATCTATCAGTTCTATGGCTTATCAATTTGGTTCAATCTGTGTATACCTTCTTCTTGGTTACTTTCTTCTTTTTTTAAAAAAAAATATTTTTTATGTTTTGAGAGTATTTTCAGTGATATGAAAGTCAGGAAATATATATATCTTTAATATAAAAAATTATCTGAGGACACATAATTTTGCCTGAAATTTTTAAATGCTTTTTTTCCCAAAATTGAATTACCAATAAAATATTTTTGATGAGATCATATCTTTAAAATTCTGGCAAATCCCTTATTACTAGGAGATGTGACAAACATAATTATTGATCATAATTCTTCAAATTGCAAAATATTTAATCATCATTTGAATAAATAATGTCAAGATTTTCATACTGTGAATTACGATATTGAAGCTCAGAGTACAAAGTGACTTACCTAAGACCAGATCTATACCTAAAACCAGAAGTCTACTATTTCTGTCCTTTCTCTGGGGTAAATCTAGCCTACAAGAATGTTTGGGGCCTGTACAGTGTTCTCCTTCAAAAGCCGAATAAGTCTCAACATCTAAAAATTTAAGAGATTTCCTACTTCTTTAGAAAAGTGGGAGCAGCCTAAAGGCTACACTGTTTTGATAGGGTATGAGCTTTCCATTTTAGTACAGTCCCTACCATTCCTTACTGTTTTTTCACTCATTTATGTTACTTACCTGGCCGCTGTAGTTTTGTAAGCCCTGTCTAGAATCTGCTGAAGAGGGTAGGGGAAATTACCACTCCTAAATGTTTTGCAAATGATAAAAATTGGTGAAAAAGGGAAACTGGGAAATAAAGCAAAATTACATCTTCCCACACTTGCTTTTTTTCTTAAGAGGACTGTCTTTTCTCATCCCTCTAAAACATGATTTTGAATGAGCTGCACCAGAGAAGCAAAAACTGCCCAGAAATCATTTTAATCTAGTGCTTGGATAACTTCCTAGACTTTCTTACCACCACCACTTACCTTCCCCAACCAGGAGAAAAAAAGAAAAAGACATACTTCAGTAAATGAATGGATAAATAAACCATGGAACATCCAGACAATGAAATATTCAGCACTAAAAAGAAATGAGCTATCAAGCCATGAAAAGATATAGAAGAAATTTAAATACATATTGCAAAGTGAATAAAGACAATCTGAAAACACTCTATACTGTATGAAAAGGCAAACATGAAGAAAGTAGAAAGATCAGTGGTTCCCAAGGGTTAAGAGGGAAAGAGGTATGAATACAAGGTGCACAGAGGATTTTCAGGGCAATGGAACTACTCTGTATGCTATAATGGTGGATATATGTCATTATACATTTGTCCAAACTCATAAAATGTACACTAAGAGTGAATCCTAATGATCTTTAAGTGATAATGATGTGTCAATGTAGGTTCATTAACTGCAACAAATGTACCACTCAGGTGGGGAGTGAGTGGGTGCGGAGGTTTTATGAAAAATCTCTGTACCTTCCTCTCAATTTGGACATGAACCTAAACTCCCTGAAAAGAAAGAAAAAAGAAAGACTATTCTAAAAATTAAAAAAGTCTATTTTACCCAAAAAAGAATGAAATTTCTTTTAAAAGATTTGTCTTTTTATCACCTCTGTATTTTTTCAAGTTATTTAATTATCTTGGATGTTTTGCAACTGCTATGTAAACATCTAGCTGATCTGAATTTGATGATTATTTTTGTCATTCATTGAAATAAGATTCAACTGAGAAATACGTAGTAGTTCCCTATAAGTGACATCAAAGGACATTTTTAAGACATTCATCTTTAGAAGTACACTCCAAATCACAGCAGTAAGAAAGGAAAGTCTTTACAGGAAGCATTCAACAAAATCAGAAGAGACTCCAGAAAAGCATTTAGCTTTGAACAATTACAAAACCAGAGAAAAATCCTCTTGGTTCCTCATGTTATTGAATACTGAAAAACAACCAGACGAAATGATTCGTGCCTTTCAAAATCTTCTGCTCATGTTAGCCTGCAGTAAACATTCCTGTTCCACCTGGAACTGAGAGGTTAACAGGAGAAAAGCACTGTGTGGAGTCTTGCAACTGTAAGTGTGGTCCCTGGAGCACCACTAGGCGTTCAAGGCAAGGGCTCCTCAGGCCCCGCCCCAAACCTACACCAACCCCAGGTGATTCTCACGCAAATCAGAGTTTGGGAGGCCTTGCTCCCTCAGGGCCTCGACGCTGAAACACTTCATGAATTTTTCTGATCCGCGTTTCTTACCAATAAAATGGGGGAAAACTCGTTCAGGGCCACGTGGTGGCGGAGCTGACTGACCTCGTGGTGGGGTCTCCCGGCACCTCGGGGCCTCCTGACGTCCCTGCTGACTCCTAGGGTGGGTGTCACCGCACCGCAGGACCTCATGGCAGGGCCTCGTGGTGCTCCCGGGCCCCTTGGTGGCGGTGCTGACTGATGCACTGCCGAGCCTCGCGGTGGAAGGGCTGATCCACGTCACGCAGGGGCTTCATGGTGGCACGGGGCGCGGCTACCTGACGCACAGCCCGGACTTGCGGGGCAAGGGATGACCCACGTCACGCCAGGGGGATCACGGCGGCGCGGGGCTTATGGCGGATCGCTGCCCAGAGAGGCAGCTCCGGCAGCCCTGGCACCGCAAGGAGGCTCTGCGGCTTTCAGTGACCGGGCCCCCATGAGGAACCCCAGTGGCCACTGGGTTCACAGCACTCCTCTGGCCTCAGAGGTCAAGCTTAAATCCAACAGGAACCTCAGGGATGCCTGAGTGAGAACACCCACACCAGATGAGATTGTTTAGGTTGGTTGTCCTTAGTCTTCGTTATGTGCCTTGGATTGCTTCACCTGGTGAACTTTAAAAACAATCTTGATGCCCGAGCCATGCCCTAGACCAATTTCATCATTATCTCTATGGTGGAACTAAGCATCAGTGTTTTTTGAAGTGCCTCAAGGGATCCTAAGTGCTGCCAAATGAGAATATCGTCATAAATGTTTATCAGGAAGGGGTCTTAACAGGGGGTGATTTCTCCCGCAGGGGATATTTGGCAATATCTGAGGATATTTTAGATTGTCACTTGGGGGGGGGGTCGGGAAGGGTGACACTAGTGTCCAGAGGTAGAGACCAGGGAGACAAGGCATAGGACATACCCCTACAACAAAGAAGCATCTAGCCAAAAATGTGAAGACTGCCAAGATTGAGAAACCCAAGATCATATTATGTAATAGAAAGAGTAAACTTGAATGTACGTCATAATCACCTGGAGGGCTTGTTAAACTACAGATTGCTGGATCCCACCCCAGAGTTTCTGGTTCAGTAGGTCTGAAGAGGGAGATGAGAATTTGTGTTTCTAACAAGTTTCCAGATGACGCTGATGCTGCAGATCTGAAGACCACACTTTGAGAACCACGGATCCAGGATATTGGTCCTCAAACTTGGCTGCATACTGAAATCAGTGGGTGAATTTTTAAAAATACTGATGCGTGGGTTCCATCCCTAGAGGTGGTGATGCAATTTATCTTGGGCATGGGCCAGACTGGGATTTTTAAAGTTTTCTCATGTGAGTATAGTGTGCAGCCAATGTTGAAGCCACTTATCTAGGAAAATAGTGTAGACAGAAAAACAAAAAAGCCAGGACTGGGCCACTTACTTTTAAGGGTTAGATGGGGGAGGAAGAAGCTGGAGAAGATATGGCTAGTGAAGTAGGTAGAAAACAAGGAGAGTGTGCTGTCAGGAAGCCAAGATAGAACTCTTCAAGATGGAAAGAGTGGTCTCTGTGATCCAATATGTTCTGTTCCCATGAATGTCAGCCCACAAGGTCGCTACTAGCTGTCACCCTATGCCTAGCATTAAAAACTTCTTACAAAATATCTTTTTTTGCGACTGCTTCAGATTTCATATATCTTGCTCAACTTTATTCAAGGACCCACCTGAAAGACTACTCTTCAACAGTACCAAAGGCCACTGAATTGTACACTGTCAGCCTTTACAGGGCCCAAGATATGGTAAGAGTTTCAGCTTCTTCATTTTGCCAGTGATACAATAGAGGCCCTCAAAAAGTACCTTGGCTACAGTCACACAGCCATGGTTGGCAGAGCTCAGGGAAGAACTCCGGCGTCCTGATTATCCTCTTTATGCACTTGATAATCTACAAAGAAAATCTGGAACCAATGGCTTAAGATCAAAATACCTCTGTTTGCAAGTTTTGCTCCATTGTTTGCCAGTTGGTGTGTGTCAGGAATTCTCAAAGGCAGAGCCAGGCCGGGGTTGGGGTTTCCCTGCTGACTCCTCCAGGTGGAATGTGTTAAGCTAACAAGTCAACACTCGTGTGAGGCAGGTAAAGGCCCACATCCGATGGATCAACGGCCTGGAATCTTTCATTAGGTAATTTGTTTCCTTTATACCAGGCCCAACTCTCAGGCTAGAGCTCTGGGCTCCACCCATCAGTCCCTCGCTTTGCAGTGACCTTACTGTTCAGGAGGTCACATCACTAATAGGTGAGCCCAACCCAGTGTGTTCTGTGACAGGCATTGATGAGCAGAGTAAGTCTGAGATGAATTCCTTACATAGTCTTTATTCCACAGGTGGGATAAAGAAGGTGCCGACAAGGGAGGCTCTTTCTTCACTAAGATGCCCTTCAGGGTGAGAAAATGGAGGGGTAGGAGCCTGGCTGAGCACACAACCTTACATAGCAGGTACCCCAGTCTTTTTTAGTAGCTTTCACCTCTAATCAGGTGTGAGGTTTGCTAAGTCCTAAGGAATAAACTACCTCAATGAAAAGCTCTAGAGCCTCCCATTTATTGCACTGTAAGATAAAAATTCATCCACCTTTCTAGTAACCTAGGGATAAATAAAAGTTTGTGGGCACAAAATGACCTTAGAAATAATTTGGGCTAGTGTCTTCTCAAGGCTCTATTAGTTTTCTTTAAAATAGCCCAAAATTTACAGGTTTAAAACAACCGTTTANAACCTAGGGATAAATAAAAGTTTGTGGGCACAAAATGACCTTAGAAATAATTTGGGCTAGTGTCTTCTCAAGACTCTACTAGTTTTCTTTAAAATAGCCCAAAATTTACAGGTTTAAAACAACCGTTTAAAAAAAAACTAAGGTGAAATTGATATATAACATTATGTAAGTTTCAGGTGTACAACATTATAATTTGACATTTGTATGCACTACAGAGTGATCATCACTAAAAGTCTAGTTACCATCCATCACCTTCTCCATCCCCTCTGGCAACCAACAACAACCATTTATTTTTTTCATTATTCTCTAGGTCAACTGGTAGTTGTGGTCTGGGCCAGCTTGGCTGATGTTTCTGGGCTCTGATGTGCTCGTTCCTGTAGTCAGCTGGTAGGTAGCTAGTTGATCTGGGATAGCCATGAGGCTACCACATGTCTGGGTGGTTGATTGGTTGTTGGCTGGGGCAACAGAGATAATTGAGCCAAGTGTCTCTCTTCCTCCGGCAGACAAGCCCAGGGTTCTTCACGCAGTGGTCTCAACATTCCAAAAAGCAGCAAGAAAAAGCCAGCCCCAGTGCTCACTTTTCAAGGCTCTGTTTGCATCATACTTGCTATTGCCGCATTGGCCAGAGCAAATGACACAGCTTATTAGAGCCAGAGGTGGTTCTATAAGACTATAAGCCCTGCCCAGCAGTCGCCTCTACATCCTTGTCCTCTAGATATTTGAGTGCCATGGGTTGTTCAGTACTGTTAGCAAAGTAGTTACAACTTCTAATTGCATGATGGTGGAGAGGGCATTCTCGGATGGAGGCAACAATAGATAAATCACACCTTACTTATGTTTTTGATTTTTTAAAAATTGAACCTGTCAAAAACATCCCACAAACCCAAGCCTTAAGTAGGAATAGAATTAATAATAAAACACATAACAAAATCAAAACCTTAAGCATATTTTTAAAAAGATTTTATTTATTTACTTGTGAGAGAGGGAGAGAGCACAGAGGGAGAGGGAGAAGCAGACTCCCCACTGAGCAGAGAACCTGATGTGGGGGCTCAATCGCAGGACCCTGGGATCATCACCTGAGCTGAAGGCAGATGCTTAACCAACTGAGCCACCCAGGCAACCCAAAGGCTTAAGCTTATTAAAAATATATAATAAAAAGTCTTAAACAACTTCAGANATATATAATAAAAAGTCTTAAACAACTCCAGTAAATTTGAAATCCATAGTGGAGGAATAAAGGTAGGCTGTGTGTGTTTTAAGGTAGAATGTCAATGTAACTCCAGTGTAAAAGTTACATTGCTTTACCAAGTTCTGTGGCTTCTATATCTCCTGTTGACCTGTTTATCAGGTAGGCTTGTGATAGAGAACTTTTCAATATACCTGAAAGATTTTTTTGAATATTTTTCTACACTATTGCTCAAATGTTCTCTTTTATTGTTGTGGGTTTTTTTTTTCCCAGATGGCTAATAGAAAATTTCTCTGGGGATACAAAATAGTTCCAAGGAATAGAAACTTAGATACCTGTTTTCTTTTCTTAAATTTACTTGTGGAGGTAAAGTAAAATGAAACCTGTTAGATAAATTTGGCTTTTTCCTCTTTAAAAATCTCCACAATTATTTCATTGCATTAGATGTACATTAAAATGGAAGGGGTGGACTATACTTATTTCTACTGTACGATGCAATATGTATATTTTACCAGTTTAGTTTATTCATTCCATGAAGCTTGTCATGTTCATTGGAAATACTACAGCTAATTTGCCTCCATCTGGTATGTAAATACAGCAATAGTTGACAAAAAACTGCAAGGATGTAGACAGCATGTCAATATCAAGGGAACATCTCATTCCCTATAAAATTTGAAATTATGGCAGACTGGAAACGTGGGATCCCATTTACTTTGGCCTTATCCATCATCACAAACTCAAATATAGGCTACTAGAACTCCTGGGAGTGAAACTCCTGAAGCTCCTATGAGGGGAAGAAGTGGAATGAATCCAAGCTGCCTGCATCCTAAGCACACCTTACCAAGTATAAGGAATACCAGAGAAAGGATTCTTCCCCTCTACCCATCTAATTCTGACCAAGTCAGTGAAGGAATTTCCACTTCTATAGTCTGCCTCCAAAGATTCAATGCAAACCTTCTGCCCTTCTCCCCTCCAAAGACAGTCATTGCTCTCAACTCATTCCCTAGTATGAAAATGAAGCAAAATCCTATGGATTAAAAAATAAGGTTTACAGAACGAGGGCCAAATGCTGACCCAGGGTACATAGTTTTGTACAGGGTCGGAATTTGACACTCTTGAAAGACCCTGGTTCTTTAGTAAATCTTTTCACTAGAATTGAACTCAAAATATCCACATGTAAAAAAGATGTAATCATATCTGCATTACATATTTGTGATCCCTAGAAACATGTTTATGTAAGCATAATCCCGATGTATTCACATACATTCACATGTGCACAATCATATATCACAATGCTTCTAGTGAGCACTCCCTACCCCAATTACCTTTAACAGACCGGTATATTCTTCTACCAACTGGTGTGGGTATGTTTACAATTGGATAATTACCCCTAGTCAAACCAGATCCACCTTGCCTGGAAATTTATACTCCCTGCTCCTGAGGACTATGGAGAGACAGCCTATGATTGACAGTGANTACATCTGGCTGTTTAGTTAGTTTCTATGCAATAAAACAATAAATATATATGGGTTTATGTGTGTTTGTGTGCATATATGCATATGTGTATACATGTGTATATATAGAAAGATGGAAGGGAAGGGAAGGGAAAAAGAAAGAAAGAAGAAAGAAAGAAAGAAAGAAAGAAAGAAAGAAAGAAAGAAAGAAAGAAAGAAAGAGGAAAGGAAAGAAAGAAAGAAAGAAAGAAAGAAAGAAAGAAAGAAAGAAAGAAGAAAGAAAGAGAGAGAGAGGGAGAGGAGAGGAGAGGAGAGGAGAGGAGAGGAGAGGAGAGGAGAAGGAAAGGAAAGGAAAGGAAAGGAAAGGAAAGGAAAGGAAAGGAAAGGAAAGGAAAGGAAAGGAAAGGGGAGGGGAAAGGGAAGGGGAAGGGGAAGACTAATATCCTTGCCTCGAGGTAGGACCAACTGTAATGCAGTTCATGCTTCAGAGCTCCCCCATGGGATGAGGCTGCAGCCCAGCTACAGATGAGACAAACCACTTGCTCAGTGTGTTCTCTCTGGCCCTCCTACTTCCCTCACTCCCTTTCTCCTGAGAGCACTTCTTCAATGAGTCAGGTGTACTGAATCCCTGTCTCAGGCTCTGCTTCTAGGGAACCCAACATGAGATGACACCTCATTACTGATCTTGAACATTTTCAGCAACTAGAACCCTGAAGTGGATGCTTGTTCTAACCCTACCTCTAACTTTGAAAGTAACTTACCACTGCATGTTTTCATTTTGGAAGCATTTTCTATTGACTATATGCTTGATGAGATTTCCTCTCCTCTCTCCACCTCAGCCTGTCACTCACATAGGCTAAAAGTTCCTTTTGTTTGAGGTGCTTGACATGCTAGTACAGAAACTCAAAGCTCATTTTCCCTCTTTAAAACAATGTACAGATTGAATTACCTACTCCCTCCCAGGAAAAAATAAAATCTTTAAAAATGATGCTTTAGAGACAGACAATAATCTCTCCTGAACTTGAAACCCAGAGACAACTGTCACAGGATTACCTGGCCCTGAAAAACTTCCCCATAACAAGACCATTTTGTGAAACTAATGAAGCTAACCCAGTCTTTGATATGCTATCAATGAAGGGCATAATATATCAAATATTTTATCATTTTTCCCTGTATGCTTTCAGAGCACATTCAATACTCTTTTCTTCTCCTCCCTCACATAATTTTCTACCTTTGTATAGAGGTATGGCCCTCTTAAACACACTGGGAATGGAAAAACTTTAAATAAAATAAAATAAAATGAAAATTCTAAGTAATCATGCCCATACTGTATAGCCACGGCTAAACTTCTATGCAGAAGAATGTCTGTCTCTTGGAATTCAATAAATGTGTGCAATAACAACATGGCTCAATTTCATGTTAATCTTTTTCTTTCTTTTCATCGGTGTAGAAATGAACAAATTAGATATTATGGATCATTTTAAAAAGATTTACTTATTTGAGAGAGAGAGAGTGCAAAGTAAGCAGGGGGATGGGCAGAGGGAGATGGAGAAAGAGAGAAGCAGCCTCACCACTGAGGGTGGAGCCCAACACGGAGCTCGATCTCACCACCCTGAAATCAGGACCTGGATATTGACTCATTTTTTACTATAATGATCATACTTCTCCTAGGTACTGTTTTTTATGCCCTTTTTTCAGATGAGAAAAATTTATATCCTAAGATTTCATGTAGGAATCCTATGCCATACTGATCTTCTCTCATATAATCTAATCTTTGCAGGAAAATCTTCCTTTAAAAATTCTCTCTGATTAGTAGTATACTATGGTATTTCTGTATTAAGTCTATGCTTTAAAACAAATTACAGTGCTAAAAGGCAATTTTTAATGAAAGCCAACTGTACCTCTTATATGCATGATCTTTCCAATGGTATTACTATTGTTAGTCCCCTTATATAGGTGGAGGTATTGAAGCTTGGAGAGGTTATGTAACTCGCCCACTGTTAGATTCAGGTCTGTTCCAAATACCTGTGGGGCCAGGGCAAGAACACAAATAAGACCTGTCACCTCTGTACAGCATAAAGGCTGTCCCTGCTCACAACGGGCTAAGCATGCAACATGTAGAAAAACTCAGGCCACCTGCCCAAGCTTCATCCCCATTCTATAACACTACAAATAGCTGCCCCTGGCCACTCCTCAGGCCTAAAATTGCATGTGCCAGCAGTACCATTCACCCCCAGGAGGATATACTTTGAAAAGAGGCCCCTGCAGGCCCTGGAAAGGTCTTGCTCAGGGCAATTTGGCAGGGAATTCTAATCCTGGTTACTTGGGGCATGATCTAAAAGGGAAAGTGTGGGGGCACCTGGGTGGTTCAGACAGTTAGGCATCTGCCCTCTGCTCAAGTCATGATCTCAGGGTCCTGGGATCAAGCCCCACATCAGGCTCTCTGCTCAGCGGCAAACCTGCTTCTCCCTCTCCGTATGCTGCTCCCCATGCTTGTGCTCTCTCACTTGCACACTCTCCCTCAGATAAGTAAATAAAACATTTAATTAAAAAAAAATAAAATGAAAGGGAAAGTGTGCGTTCCAGGTAAGTATGTACCTGAGACCTATGGACTTCTTGCTCCATGGAGAGAAATGCAATATAGGAGAACCAAGATGTGGGTTGCTAGAGTACAGGGCCTAGTGCAGGGGCCTGGTGCAGGCCCTAGTGCAGCCCAGCATGAGAATGGAATTTGCTCCATAACTAAGAAATGATTGAGTCAGACTCCATATTCCTAGGAGCCCTAATCCTTCCATGCCACCATTCTACTAGAACTGAACCTCCTCAGGTTTATAATTTACTTCAGTACAAAAATGAATCACAGAGCCATCTACTGCTTTTCATGCTTTAGATGAGAATATCTATATTTCTTGGAGGATTACATGGGCAAAGAAAGCTGGCCTTTTAAAAGTTCTAAAGAGTAGATAATCAATAGGCAATTCTTAACAGAATTCTTTCCATACTTAGAATGCTTCTCTTAAGAGTTCAAGGCCCAAGCAAATGATTAACAAGAGTATACATGCCTGCCCACCTGGAGGCAAAGAAAAGAGAAGACAGGAAGCAGATTTTCAAGGCCTTTACCATACTCAGGGTAAATTTAAAAGGTAGGAATAGCTATTGATAACTAGCAGCTAGCATGGTGCTTGGAGCATACCAGGTACACAATGAATATTAAATAAAATTATGCAGCATGAATTTGTGAGTATTTGACTCTCCTCTTCCTGGGACCAGAATTTGTCTGTTGGTAAGATGGACTTGATATATCTTACCAATGTAACCAATACCTACCTGGTTACTTTCTGTCCAACAGAACAAAAATTTCACATTTCTATGTCTTAAAAGAGTCTTGAGTTGGGGGTAAAGCCTCAATATTCCCTAGAACTTTCAGATGCAAAATATTCTACCTTTAAACTTCTTAAAAGACTAGCTACCTCCCATCATTTCTATATGAGATACTATCACAAGTTCCCTTCACCCCATTTCCCCCAACAACCATATAAGTAGCAATTTAAATACAGCTCCAGGGATCTGAAGACCCACTACTTACCTCTCTAAAATGCCAAATTTGTAATATGATGAGAAAAAAGCTGGTTATGTGTTCTTAATTTCTGTGAAAAATCATGTTCAATGATATGGTATGGTGTCGGGTGTGTGTGTGTGTGTGTGTGTGTGTGTGTGTGTGTATAGTGAGGGAGAGAGAGAGAAATATACCAGTGAATGAAATTTAAATAAGTATCACTGATTTACTTCCAGAACTAAATAGAAAAATGAACTTTTTTTTTATGTGAGGGGAGGATAATGATACATACATGTGTATAACCATTGAGAGATACATGGTTATAGATATATAAACTTATACGCAATTAATGAATCGTTGAACACTACATCAAAAACTAATGATGTACTATCATATGTTGGCTAACTGAACATAATAATAATTTAAAAAAACCATATAAGATGACAGAAGCCAATTCATTTCCAGATATTTGTAACAGGAAATACCACTGATATAAAAAGAAAACAAAAAACCCCAAATTTCAAAAATCTGTGCTTTGTTCCTATACTTTGAATCCAGAATACCTAAAATATGTTCAGTCAAAAGAGCTACATAGAAATTGGAAGAAAATGGAAAACACAAATAAAAGAATTCACAAAAATGACCCAAAAAATTACTAAATTGGGTGGTCTCAAATTTCCACTAGAGAGGCCACTTCTCATCCATGGACAGTATCTGCTTCTGACAGTTAGGCAACCATCATTAGAACTTCCAGTATTTCCAAGAAACCAAAAACTAAATATTTATATAAAATCTTCTAATTACTACATGTTAACTATTTCAAATTTTTGAAATATATAACTAAGACCAGCACTGTATAGGCCAAGCAATACATAATTACAGGTTTCATTCCTCCATTGTCAATCGGACATGGCCTCTGGCCTTTGGAAATGAAGGCATCAAGAGATTCGGGCTATTTTAAGGCCAGTCTTGGTCATAACTTACTAATTGAAGTATTGTACAAGCTAGACCCTACACCAACATGGAGCCATCCAGGTCCCTCTCATAGACAAGAACATCCAAGCTCTGTGACAAGTTGGCCCCTACAAAGGCCCATCTGGTGGTATCCCTTGAACAAACAGGCCCTTCAAAGAAGTCCTAATAATTTTCTTGTTAGCAGCATTGCCTAACTGAATTATCAATACACCAGTCCCAGATGATCGATTTAGGGGTCATTTTATTTATTCCAAGAAAGTGTGCATGGCATTGCCTACCCCAAACAGAGCATACCATTGTGCCGCTTGGCAAAAGCAAACATCCTTTCCATGAATATTTAACTAAAAGCATTGCTTATCAGTATTTGGCACAACTTGGACTGACCCTAACTTTCTGTGTTCTGGAACATGCCCTACAAAGAAGATGATCAGAATGTTTCTGACTTTGTCTTCATAGCCTGAAACTTTCTGTTAAGCAGTTTGAATTCAGATGATTCCCTCATGTCTTTTTTTCCTGAGAACTAAATTCAAAGTATCCTTACTTGTGAGGACTTGAGAAGTTTATCTGATTTATCTTATGATAGAACCATCGGTGACAAAGGTGTTTTTAATAGGTATTCACTATTAAGTAAAGCAGCTCATCTTGCCTACAAGTTGAAGTGCAGTGTTGATTGTGGGAAGGATCTTTGTGAGTTGAAATTAAGGTCTAATGGTGGTGAATGCAAGAATATTTTCTTAAAAAGGAAAAGAAAAAAGAAAGATAACATCCAATCAGACCTACAAGCCATATACCTAGTTTTATGCACACATTGAGGAATGTTCACCCAAAGTTTTCCTGCCCCCAAGTAATTTCTTTTCTACCCTAGCAAAAAGTACCTGGAAGACTCATCTTTAATCACTTGCCCAGGAGTGTGTGTGTGTGTGTGTGTGTGTGTGTGTGTGTGTGTGTAATTGGTGGTTAACATAGTTGGTGGTTGAGTGGTTAAGAGCTTGTGTCCCAGTTTGCATGGATGTGCTGGAGTACTCCTATTATACCCATTGCCCTGGTATCATAAATAATAGTGCCTCTTTTCATTCTCAAAAATATCCCAGCTTAACATTTTTCCAAAGAAAATAAAAATGCTAATTTGAAAAGATATATGTGTCCCCATGTTCATTGCAGCATTATTTACAATAGCCAAGACATGGAAACAACTTAAGCGTCTACCAACAAATAAATGGGTAAAGAAAATGTGAGATACACACACATACACGTGCATGTACACACATATATATTATTCAACCATAAAAAATGAAATCTTGCCATTTATGATAACATGGATGGATCTTGAAGGATTATGCTAAGTGAAATAAGTGGAACAGAGAAGGACAAATACCATCCTATCTCACATAAATGTGGAATCTTAACAAAACAAAACAAGCTTATTGACACAGAGCACAGATTGGTGGTTGCCAGAGGTGAAGGGTGGGGGGGTGAGTAAAATATGTGAAAGAAGTCAAAGATACAAATTGCCATGCCAAAAAGTCATGGGGATATAATGTACAACATGGTGACTATGGTTAATAATACTCCGTTGTAGAGCTGAAAGTTGCTAAGAAAGTACATCTTGAAAGTTCTTATCACAAGAAAAAAAATTAACTATGTACGGTGATGGATGTTAATTAGACTTATTGTGATGATCATTTTGCAATATATATAAATATTGAATCATTACACTGTACACCTGAAGCTAATATGTCAATGATACCTCAGTTAAAAAAAAAAAAGAAAGTTGAAGAAGAGGAAAAATGTCCCTTTTGGAGAATAAACTCTACAGTCACTCTAGGTATAAGTCATTCTAGGAATGGGTATGACTCTGCTCTTTTCCAGCTATGAGACTTACATGAAACTCCCTCCTCGTAAACTCTAAATGTCATCTGTAAAATGAGAACAATAGTAACAGCTACCTCTCAAGGCTGCTATGAGGATAAAGTTTGATAATACTTTTCAAATGTTTAACCTGCTACATAGTAAATGCGGGATGAATTTTAGCTATTATTCTTTGAAGTTCTGTCATCTGAGAAGAAATTTATCATACGGGGTTGAACCAGCATCAGCACAAATCACTCCATCCAACTTAAAATACTTTAGGTAAATAGCATTGAAATAAATGCCCAGAAATAACTTCATCACAGCTCCCACAATACAACACAAGAACATTTAAAAAAAATAATAAAATAATAATAATAATAATAATTAATAAATAAATAACATTCATCAACAAATATGATATGTGTGATTGCTGGGCCACCAGGAACTCATTGGGGAGGGCAGACTTGCCTCGGGTGCCATGATACAGAAGACAGGGAGATGCTGTTCCCGCAGATGTGCTCAGGTTTTTAAAGGAATCAAACCTGGGGGTCTGCTAGGCTCCTCTGCTTCTCTTCCTCCCCATCTCTTGCAGCTGTAAGGAATCACCCTGTCTGTCCTGACCCAGGGTCAGCTGTGGACTATGCATCAGCCACGTGACTGTGGAGTTCTTGTCCTGCCCCCCCACCCACAATTTACCTTCTGGAGTATTTTCCCAGCTTCATGTTTTCAAAGTGATGCCCCATGTTTCTCCACCAGCGATGGAGAACAAGGCCCAAATGTAATTTCAATTACAGCAATAACAAATTCATGAGGGCCCAGCCCTTGCCATCTGTCTGAGGACTTTGTCAGGCCCTTTATTGGTCATGATGAATACCGTTTCACCAACCACCTAAACAAATGAGAGTGAGCCCATGGGTTTTCTGCAAAAGACAGAAGATCAAATGAAGAGTGGAACTGTCTGAATCCCCAGCACACTGGCAGAAGTAAAATTTATCACTTGGCATTTGCATAATTCAGTGAGATTCCTCATTTAAAGGCTGACAAGGGGAACTGAAACAGTGTTGATTGGAAACTAGATGGCAGATTCTTAAATTTTAAATTATCAGTCAGTCTCTAAAAAGTACAACGTCTCCATAGTGTAAGGACTTTGGTATCAGCTGGTGCCTACGTATTTTGTGTATATGGATACATAAGTAGAATAGCTAACAAGTACTAAAGACACCCCATGTACCAGGAATTGTGCCAAGCACATTGTCGCATTTAATTCCCATACCCACTTTATGAATTATACCCAATTTATAGGTGAGGATTTGAGGCTCAGAGCAAGGCAGTAATTTGTCCCACGTCATACAGCTAGAAAGTCCTACTTATGAACTACAAACCTGATCTATCTGACTCCAGAATCTATGGACTAATCACTGCCCTAACCATAACCCCTTGCACATATACCACACACAGGGACTTTCATTTCTGTCCTGTTGTGAACTGGTTTGTGGCAAATCAGCCCATCTCCAAAGAGGTAATGGGAATCCTAGCTGAGCACAGGCCAAGAAGCCGGCAGAGTATGGAGCTGAGGGAAATGTGGAACGAACCAGAGTCAAACAAACAGATAATCTGCCAAGAGGCCAACCCACTGGACAAGCCCAAGAATTAAGCCATAATTGATGGGGCAGAAATAGGGCAGAAATGAGGAATCTAGCCCCATGGTCAATTTAAAATCTTTATAATAATAACTGCTAACATTTATTGAGTACTTAATGTGTGCCAGAAACTATTCTAAGCATTTTTGCATGAAATTATTCATTTAACTCTCGACATTGTCTTGTGCCCATTTTACAGATGAGAAAACTGAGTCACAGGGGTGTTAAGTAACTGGTCCAAGAGCACAGGAATTATAGGTAACAGAGTTGGCATTTGAACCCAGGAAGTCTAGTTTAGGAACACAAACTCATAATCCTTCTTTAAGGTATGTTCTATGCTCTCATTTTCTTGGGGGATTCATGGTTTTTGTTGACATTTTGTGTAAAATGAAAAAAAGCTCATAATTCAGTTTATGAGCTCTCTTGATAAATAAGTACTATTCCTCTTTTTAGGATACAAGAAATTGTCTACAGTTCTGGTTAAGAACAAGTTTTATAGCCCACAGTAGCCAAATCACTATTTCCAAGATTATGAAAGTCATACTGACTGCTACCAATATTCGTGGCAATAAATCCTATTCCCAGTCTACTTCTTTCCAAGTGACATCTGGAGCTCAAGTGAAGTCACAATAGGTGCCATCTCATCATTACATATCGATATAGTTCTTCTGAAAAAACTGGGAACACTACCCAAGGCATAATAACCCTCATAAATAATCTATCAACTTGAGGACATTAAATGTAAAGAAAGGGTGATCCCTGACCTTCCACTCCCTTTAATGGTGCTTCATTAGTCTTACAAATGGAGGCAAATTCATAATGGGGGGAATCAATTCTGCCACTAGGAAATAATTAAGACACATACATCAAACAACAGCTTTTTTTTTTATTCTTTCTAATTAAGTGATCCATCCCAGAGGATTCCTAAATTGTTCAGGGTAAATATAAATTACACTAACCATGACCATTTTAAGATCAATGTAGAGTTCTTGATGTTTCCCTTGTGCTTTTCCTATACTTTTCCAAACGTTGAACTACTCTTCTGATGATGCATCAAGAAACTAAAAACCTGGATTAATTGGGCAAGAATACACTTAATCCCCCACTGGTAGCCCCACAGGTGGCCAAACCATCTGCCTGTCTTATTGAAGAAGCAGTCACAATGACAAAGCTGACATCTTGGGGAAACACCTTACCATTCCACCTGCAGCTCCACCCTGCCCTTGGACTTCAAAATACCAGCAAATATAATATCTGGCTTAGAGATTAGTGGATCAAATTTTAAAAGACATGTCTTATACCTTTTGCCAGGCTGCCTTACCCTTCCCAAGATATCACCTCTGATGTCAAGAGTTTATCACAAAGTCCATGGATAGGTTTTTGCCATTGTCTAAGGCCTCAGCCATCAGTAGAATGGAACTTCTGGCTGTTAGGAGGCCAACTCTGGCTCTTCTAAAACCTTTGCCTAACTTCTAAATCAACTCCGGGATTACATTCAATTTTGACTAATGAAAATTTTTTTCTCCCAGAAAACTGAAGCAGGGCCGAAAAGCAAACTAAACGTATATGACTTTTTTTTAAATGCATCTTTCTTATGAGATATAAAAACCAATATTATTTTACTTTAATATGACTTTGTAAAATCCTTATAATCAACAAATGATCTACACCTTCAAAACTCATCAGACAAATGTACAAGAACATCTTGTCTCCATGGACAGAAAGCAGAAAGCAAAGAAAAGAACGCTAGATTTGGAGGCAAGATGCTCTATTCAAACCCTGGTTCCATCGCTTTTTCATTGTGTGCCTATATATCCACAAAGAGAGAGACTTCCACCATTCATCTGAGTCTCGATGCCTAGGACAGTGCCTGCCATGTAAATAGATACTCCATAAGTATGTGAATATAAATATGTGCCTGAATGAATGGGTCAGCGAATGTTGTTCTCTGGAAATCACATCTTGGAACAAGTTTTGAAGACTGGTGTCTTAGGTTGAGCCCTCCAGAGCAGATCTGAGGAGAGGGTATTTATAAATGATTTATTAAGATAGTTCTTAAAGTTCAAAGAGAAACTGCTAAGCGAATGAGAGAAGCAGGCAAGGAAGAGGACACACCAAGTAAGAGTGTGATGTCAGTGACATATGGCCTCAGCTTGATCCTGTGGGGAACTTGAGGTTAGATCAGGGAAAGGAGCTGAGTTTTCAACCTCCCTTCCCCATCAGTTATGGGTTATGGGCTACATTGAGAGATGAAAGAGGGCAAGACTCTGAAGATCGAGGTGCAAAAACAAAGCACACAGAAGCTGGGGATGGCACATAAAACCACAAAAAGTGACCCAAGGGGATCTGCTCAGGGCCTTGGCAAAGTCCTCTACGACTAGTCTGCAAGCTTTTGTGCTTCTATGAACCAACACTGAGGAATAAAACATCTAGTGCTTTAATTTTGCAAAGGACATTCTCTCACATGTTCAGGTTTGATCCTCAAAGCAACACTGTATGACAGACGCAACTGGAAGTATAATTATCTATTCATGGCAAATAAAGGATCTTGACCCAGACAAGAAAAATGACTTGTTTCTGGTTAAACTAAATCAGCACAAATAATATTATCTATTATAGAACAGTAGCTAGGGGAGAGCTGAATTTATTTGCTCAAGGTTATAGGCACTGGGAGACACTGGAGATTTTGATGTTTCTATAGACTTGGAGAATGCATATGATGGGAGTTGTGGCAGACAGAGGAGAAAACATTCTAGATGAGAGAAAAAGAGAGGAGGGAAATGCACAGGATAACCATTAGAGTAACAGAGAGGCCTCATGGAAATGGCATGTGTAGGGGTGATGAGCCAACACTATGGCGGTCTTGAAAATACCAGTCATAGTCATTGGGAATTGATAAACTACTACCAGAAAAAAAATCAATCAGGAAAAGCAAATAAATTGCTGAGAACAGAGTCCAAAGATGATGAATAGCTCCAATAGTCTAAAGGGGGCAAGGTGAATTGTCAGTTTCCCTGTGTGAGTTGATGAAGATCTGTCCCAAAGTGGTAGCAATGGGGAAGAGGACGCAGACATGAGAGACAGGGGAAGAGACCACCAGTAGTGACCCAGTAGATGGATGTGAGAGTTGAAGCAGAAGGAAGAGTTACAAAGCAATCCAGCCTTTTGAACTAGGGGATGGAATTTCTAAATTCTTAAGTTGAATTGTGTCAGATTCCCTTTTCTATAGACTTATGATATATTCACCTCTTTTTCTGGTCTGATTTACCACAGGCTCAAAATGACTAGTCTACAACCAAAGGTGACAGGTGGCAGAGCACCTTGGGGCCAGAGCTAGAATGAGAATCAAGGTATTCTGACAAGTGACCCTGCAGGTGCTCCTTCCCTTTAACCACAGACCTGGACATGAACTCATACATCACTGTGAAGAGACATCTGACAGCAGCTATTGTAAACGTTCAGCAAATCTCTAAGGTTGAGTGTCAATTCCTGGTACCATACGAGGCACCTTAAAAAGTTCCAATGAACAAATTAAATGGGAAAATATAGGTGAACCTGCTTCATAGATTATAATGGGAAATAACACTTGTTATCATTTTTTCTGTTTTAGTAGTAGTATCTCACCCACATAACTTACAAAGCACTTTAAAATCACTGATTTTATTTTTAATATATTTGTTTTTGTATCCTTTTTCTGATGGCTAACATTTTGTCTTGTGCATGTCCCCATACCATTATACTGTGTTAGCACTGCATGAACATCCATTATGTGAATACACAATAATCTAACCATCTTTCTCCCATAGGAAATTTAGGTTAGTTCCAGTCTATTCTTTATTCTTAAGATTATTTACTTACTTATTTGAGGAAAAGAGAGAGGGAGAGAGCAAGCACATAAGCAGGGGAGAGGGGTAGAGGGAGAGAGAGAAGCAGACTCCCCGCTGAGTGGGTAGCCCAAAGTAGGGTTCAATTCCAGGACCCTGAGATCATACCTGAGCCAAAGGCAGACACTTAACTGACTGAGCCACCCAGGTGCCCCTATACTCTTAGGAATAATATAATAATATTATCTATCTATCTATCTATTATGAATAATAATAATATTATTAAACAATGAAATATGATATCAACAAATTGAAACTGACTCCTTAATATAATCTAAAGGCCTGAGAAATTATTGAAAGGGGAAAACTGTTATAAAATGTGTTATTTATTGGGTTGTCTAGGAATCACCTGCAAACATTTCCCATAGCATCAGTCATAGCCATATTCACTCAAATTTTACACTCAACAAATGGAAAACAGTCATTGTTCTGATTAGGAAGACAAATCTTTCAAAGAGAAGCTATTGATAAAAGCCTAGACTGCTTCATATTTATATATACAAAGGAGCTTATGATCATCTGTTCACACTATTTCACCTAGTTACCTACACAGAGAACAACTGTCATTGAGTTGTCTGGTTGAAATGTCCCTGTTGACAGTCTTTAAGCTTACCCTGGCTGAAGAAAATTTGAGTCACCAAAAACAGAGTGAGCTCTTCACTCATAGTAAAGATGTACCAGAAGAACACATGACTAGCTTAGCGTCACTCCTTTTAAAGAAATATCCGTGTCTTTTTGTCTTCAAACTCAGGTTCATCCTACCTAATCTTTTGTTGGAATATGATAATTGTTCAATTTAAAAAAACCTTTCCATCCCTATCCTGTTTGAAATTGAAACCATTGAATTCTAGGATAATTAGCATCCAGCCTCCTTTCTCTTTCCTTTATGAGATACTCAGAGTCCTGTCTCAGGCTTATACCCACTACTTTGATCCTTTTCATAGACAAAATTGAGAAGGTTCAATGGGTCTAAGTGTCTCATTTCAAGTCAAGTATTTATAATAATAAGGGGAAAGAGTCATTGCACCGTATTCCCAAGTTCAAAAGCATTTCTGTCACTTTGAGATTAAAAATAGATCAGACTTCACTATATTTTAGCAGAGCAAATCTATTGCATACACCCTCAGGAGATAGTTTTTCTTAAAACTAGAAAATACACTAAATTACCAAGTATCTTTTCATATACAGCTCAGGTCTGTGGTATGGCGGGAGGACTCAAATGAGGTTACTGGATGTCAGCAGCCTTTAAGAAGAGCACTATATACATCTAACTTTACAATCCAAGGTGGAAATGTGAGTCTTAGCAGGAAACCATCTCCTTATAGGTGTAGAATATTCCAAAACACATGCTAGTTAAATTTACTGATGGTGTGCATATTAGTGGATCCTGGAAGGGAAAAGATGGCATACACAAACTAAGGAGAATTTAAGGAAGGGACTGTTTACAGTAAGTGGGCAATGTTTAGAAGACCAACAAGAAATGGCAAGAGAGGGAGCCCGTTTTTGGCTCCTAAACCAGAAAGGCAGTTACTGGAATGCTGAAGGATTTCTATAGGAGAGGGCTGCCTGACAAGGGCCATTGCCTTTCATGGCGGGATCAACAAATGCATGGTTAGAGGACAGGGAGGAAGCCAGGAGAAAAAATATCCCATCATTATCCTCCGGTCCTCTCATTTCTTCCTCATTTCTTCCACTGACCAACCCAACTAGAAGTCAGAGGAGGTCCACAGGGGTCAGAGTAAGGTGGATAATATGGCAACGGATCTAAGTGGAAAATGGAAGATACCCAGTATGCTGTGGAATGTCAGGTTCTGCTTTAAGCAAAGGTGAGGTAAATGGTTTGTCCCTGATACCTCCTAAACCTTTGATAGCCATCTCTTCCTAGTCTATGCCTGATCCACTGCCACCACCAGAAGTTCACTATCATCCTATGTTGCCTACATGACTATCCATGTCTCCCACATGTCCCTGACACAGGCTCGTCTTCCTTGAGTCACAGTCCATTATTTCAGAAGGACACAGTCCTTATATTTCCACTTTACATCTTTCTACATTCTAATCCTTCAAGGAAAACTATTCCTTGTTAAGTGGCAAGCCAGCCAGTCTAATAAATACTTCCATACAAATGTCTAATATCACTAATTGCATAAAATCATAGGTCCTAGAGCTAGAAGACTTCACAGAAATGATTTCTGGCACCATCAGAATATTTGATATAATAACATGAACATTTTGTATAGGGGGCAACAAAGCCCTAACAATGTAAGGTTATACACAAAGCTTATATGCAATCCAACTTCAGACAAAAGACATTTTCAATAAAGACCTTCAGGAAACCCAGTGAATCCTAAAGTGTGGTACTCACCTTAATTAGGTGCCATTCACATAGCATCAAGAACATTGAGTCACATGATCAGAAAGTGTTTGTTTTTACACTCATCTCAACAATTGATTATATCACAGAGAAAGACTTGGTTTGGAGTGAACATCTTAATCTTTCTTAAAACACTAGCTACACTCCCCTTTTAACAAAGAGAAGCATCAGATATAAACTTCTTTTTCAGGCAACTGTTAGTAGATTTAATTTGATGTTTTATTTCCCTTGAATTTTAATCTTGTGTCACCGTTTATTTCATGATGAATAATAATGACCTTCAATTTATGTTAATGACATTAAAGTCTTTTTCACACAAGTTTATTTTTTATTTTTTTAATTTAAATTCAATTTAGTTAACATATAGTGTATTATCAGTTTCAGAGGTAGAATTTAGAGTTTCTTCAGTTGCATATAACACCTAGTGCTCATTATCTCACATGCCCTCCTTAATGTCCATCACCTTACCTCCTTCCCCACCCCCTTTTCTTCTATAACCCTCAGTTTGTTTCCTATAGTTAATAGTCTCTAATAGTCTGTCTCCCTCTCTGTTTCCATCTTATTTTACTTTTCCGTCCCTTCTCCTATGTTCATCAATTTTATTTCTTAAATTCCATATGAGTGAAATTGTATATTTTTCTTTCTCTGACTGACTTATTTCACTTAGCATAATACCCTCTAGCTCCATCCATGTGGTTGCAAATGGCAAGATTTCATTCTTTTTGACATCTGAGTAACATTCCATTTTATCCATTCATGTGTTGATGGAAATCTGGGCTCTTTCCATATTTTGGCTATTGTGGACACTGCCATTCTCTTAAACATTTATTTATTTATATTAGTTGGGAGAGAGAGAGAGGGAGAGAGCAGTGGGGAGGGGCAAAGGGAGGGAAAAGGGAGAGAGAAACTCAAGCCGACACAGGGCTCAATCTCACAACTTCGCTATCAGGACCAAGAGTCAGATTCTTAACTGACTGCATCACCCAGTGCCCCAAATTTTAAGTTTAAAGTTTAAAGTTTTTAAGTTTAAGTTTAAAGTGAAGTGATTTAAAGAAAAACGTATGTAAACAATAGTACAGTTGTTTTTCAGAGTAATGTTAAAAAAGTATTAAGTGTTAAGGGAAGCAATGTAGTTTGGGAAACATGGCTTTATTCCAAGGGGTTTTTTATCTATAATCCTATAATTTAGATATATATGAATTTCAGATAATGTGTGTGTATGTATTGATAATGACAGGCAGATTTCTAACCACGGCCCTCAGTATTCCTCAGTATACATGCTCTGTATAATTCCTTCCCCTGAGCGCAGGCAAAACCTGGGAATGTAATGAGATATCACTTCCATGACTATGTTATATTATACAGCAAAAGAGATTTTTCAGATTATAATTAAGAAACCTTGTGGCACCTGGATGGCTCAGTTGGTTAAGAGGCTGCCTTCGGCTCAGATCATGATCCCTGGGTCCTGGGATCGAGCCCTACATCGGGCTCGCTGCTCAGTGGAGAGTCTGCTTCTCCCTCTCACTCTCCCTATGCTCTCTCTTTCTCAAATAAATAAATAAATAATCTTAAAAAAAGAAAAGGAAAGAAACCTATCAGTTGACTTTCAGTTAATCAAAAGGGAGATTATCTCAGGTGGGCCTGACCTAATCAGGTGAGCCCACAGAAGAGATAAGAAACGGCTACAGATGTTTTTCTGATAACCTAGAAGCAAACAGCCATGCTGTAAAAGCAGAGGGCCATATGGCAGAGACCTAAGAGCAGCATCTAGGCATTGAGAGTGGTCTATGGCCAAGAGCTAGCAAGAAACATAGACCTAGGTCCTACTGCCATTAGAAAGACTTCATTGACAATTATTGAGCTTGGAAGAGGAACTTGGGTTTCAGATGAGATACCAGTTCCAGCTGACACCTTCATTTCAGCCTGTTAAGATCCTGACCAGAGGGTCCAGCTAATTTACATCCAGACTTCTAATCCACGGAAATTGTGAATAATAAATTTGTGTTGTTTTAAGCTGTTAAATTTATTATAATTTGTTATAGTAGGCGAGATACACACACACACACACACATATACATACAAATACTCAAACCCTTACAATGTAAAAGAATTTAGGAGAATTAATTGGAGGAAAGCCTTACGGGAGCCTTCAGATTATACAGAAATTATAGTACTACCTACACCATATAGGTAGTATTATAAAACTGCCTACGAAAACTAGTCATCATTCTTATGACAAGTAGAAATCATTGAACTTTCAAAAAACTCTCAGGAGTCTTCCAGGGCACTGTGTCACACTTCACCCTGCACACAAAACCCTGAATTATCTTATGAAAACACATACCTACTGGTTCAGTAGGTATAGTTTGGGGCCTGAGATTCTGCATTTCTACCAAGCTCCCAGGTGATGCCAATACTGTTACTGTGAGTAGTAACAGTCCAGATCCGTCCCTTTTTTCCTAATAGGGCTTTATCTAAGCCACAGCAAATGGTTTCCTAACAGGGTTTAGAGATTATCAAGGTGATACAGCCTCCTTCCCAGTACCCAACACAGCCAAGAGGCCTTTCTATTCACAGTCCATTCAAAAAGTGAAAAGGTACTGGGACTTGTCCATCTCAGAATTTAGATAACCAAGACTGAATTTAGCTGTACTTCTCTGACACAGGGCAGGTCACCATGAGACCGGAAATCTTGTTGAAATGTACACCCAAGATTTGCAGCCTAGTCTAACCTCTATTCAAACTTCTGAGACTGTGAAATTAGGCTGGAAGTCTCCACATTTATTATAGGATTCCTGGTATTTCCTGTTTCCAGTCAGGCTAGCAATAGCGTAAGCACAGTCTCGTGGTTTTTGGTACTTCCACTGACCATCCCAGCTAGAATCAAGAAGAGTAAAGTAGCACACAAAAGATACAATGTTCAAAACACTGTTGTGGAGAAATTCCATTTATGTAACCTCCGAAGAGGTTTCGTTTGGTCCTCACTACAGTGGCAGAAGACAGGTAATTTCTTCAATTACATAAAATCACATGCCTGGTTTTCCTTCCTATCCCCTGTCACCTTCTAATACATTTCATTTCATAAGATTGAGTTGAATTCTAAATCTTGAGACTAGAAGGGAAGTTTTAGAGATTACCTGTCTGAGCTATTTGTAGTAAACTAACCACCATTGAATGCAAACCTGCTTGCTGATTTCTCTGAAGTGTGGAATAAACTGATAGTATTTCCAAAAGAGACTGGATAGTCTTATTGATCAGTGAGAAAGTGTTCTTGCTCATGCTGACTGAGGAGAAGAGCAAAAGAGCTAGAGAAGAAGGGATCTGGCCAAAGCCAGGAAAGGAGGAAACTGTGGTTAATTAAAAAAAAAAAAAAAAGCTGAAGATACAGACTACAAAGATAATAGACTGCTCAGGCAGCCAGACAAATCCTTGAATCAAGTAGTAGACATTTGTCCAGACCAAAAGAAGGAAAATAGTAAAAGTGATCTTTAGAGGGGCGCCTGGCTGGCTCAGTCGGTTAAGCGTCTGACTCTTGATTTCAGCTCAGGTCATGATCTCAGGGTCATGGGACTGAGCCCTGCGTCGGGCTCTGCACTGGGTGTGGAGTCTGCTTAAGATTCTCTCTCCCTGCTTCCCTCTGCCCCTCCGCCCCCCCCAACTCATTCTCTCTCTTAAAAAAAAAAAAAAGTGATCTTTACAAAGCCACACCCTCTTCTGAAAATTACCAAGTATTTCTTTGTCAGGGCCTAAATCACCAGTATTCCTTGTCAACGCTGGAGAAGCATTTAGCATTACACTTACGGAGACTGGCCTTATTGAATGTGTACATTTTGGCTCAAGGAAGAGCTAAGAGGTGAAAAGGAACTGCTTTGGGGATGTGGTGACAGATACAAAGTAGAGTTCCCATGACACTGACCAACCTTGGACGGCAGCAGCCTGGGAATTGGATACCAGGGTCTTCTACCTGATGGACCTCTCTCAAGCACATCTCCAAGATTCGAGATCAGAGGTTGGATAGCCTAGAGCCAAGACAGGGCTGATCCTTGGTGCTGCTTTTGGAAAGGTCTCTTCTTTTGCTCTTGAAGCAACCTTGGCACTATGCCCCAAAGCCAATCTCAATGCCCAATATCCAGGCTTGGCCTAGGGCAGCAGACCTAATGGGTCCTAATGCTGAGGGATGTGTGGCAGGTGGGATGAATTCTTCCTTTAAGTTCCCACACTGCACTTTGTAATAATATCACTTGCAGCACAGGAGTAGAAATAAATGTACCCAGACAAATACACATGTGCAAACATACACACTATACAAAAGATTCACAAAGGTGTGTACATTCATATATACGTGTGTGTATATATATGTTTGTATTTATGAATGTATGTTCACTTCTGGTAGCATAGACATGGCCGAAGGCTGAAGTGGCTCTAAGGAAACAGTCACAATACTAGCAAGGACCAGGAATTGAGGAAGAAGACTCAAGAGTACAGACAAGATGGTAGGGCACTTGGAGTGATAGAACTCCTACACAAGATGGAAGGCCTGATGCTTGAGACCCATAATCCAAATTCTTGGCTGCAAATTTCCTAATAACAATCATACCCATTTACAAAAATCAAAGTTCCATTGACAAGTCTACCTCAGAGTTCACTGAGTCGGGTGCCTCTTATCCATCCATATGCCAATATGCCTGGGTTACAGTGTGCCCTGTCCTCTTCTTGGAGGGGACTTTCCCTCTGCCAGCATCACATTGTTCAGCACTAACCAGACTCCCCAAATCTCCATGTTTGCCTCTGCTTTCACAATGTCAGTGAAGAAGGAAGGAGAAATAAAACCACTTAGAGAAACCACAAGTCTTTGCCTCCAATTACTTTTGCTTCTGTAGCTCTGATGAGCTTCAGTGTAAAACCAACAAGCTGTTGCAGTAAGAAGTTGGGGTACATTGGTTAACAATTTGAAACTCCATACAAGATGGCCATAAGGATCAATAGAAGTAGAAAAAAAGAAATAGAAAAAGAAAAAGAGAAGAGAAATTGTGCCTTACTCTGTGTCAGACAATGATAAACAGACCTCATGGCTGCAGGGCTTCTCTGTGCCTTTCATCTGTGTGCCTGTCCACCTGCTTCTTGACACTTGGATCTATCCCTTACTCTTAACCTGCTCTCTTTAGTATACAGGGATGGCTTGTACAGGGTAAATACCCCAGATTCCCTTGAGTATTTAGTTTCTAACTAGGATGGGGCATTGGAAAGCACTGGCTTTGGGGGCTAGAGCAGAAGACAGGAAGAAGCTAGAATATTTCTCCTCTTCTCTCTTCTTTCTTTTTTAAAGATTTATTTATTTGTTTTAGAGAGAGAGAACATGTGCGGTGGGGAGGAGCAGAGGGAGGGGGAGAGAGAAACATAAGCAGACTCTGTGCGCTGAGCACAGAGCCCAAGGTGGGCTAGATCTCACCACCCATGAGATCACAACCTGAGCCAAAATCATAAGTCCAATGCTTTACTGACTAAATCACCCAGGCACCCCTCCTCCTCTCTCTTCTTTGAGTGGTTCCTCGGACAGAGGTTGAAATTCTGCCATGACTTCATCTCTTGCCAGGTGGGCTTTCCTCTTAGGACCTCTATCCCCACAAGCAACACCTGAGCTCTGCTAATACTGCCTCTCTGCTCTGTCATCCAGTCCTGGGCATGGTAGTGTCTTCCTGCATTGTTCATCTTTAGACTGCCTCACCTCCCCTGGTCTTCAGTTCTTCCAACAGCTCTCTAGTTCAGTTCCTATATTAAATTCTATCAAACTAACTTCTGTGGGTTTGATTTTCTTGAAAAACCATAATGGATACAACGTAGTGACTTGTTTTATGACTCTCCAAGAGTAAGAATGAACATACCCAAGAACATACCCATATTCCCTTCATTGTTGTGACTATGTATTGACACCCTGCAGAAGGTGGCAGATCCTATTAAGATACAGTTGCCTATTTTCCCAGTGTCTACCTCCTAAACCCAGAATATTTTTGCATGAAATGAAGGACGCCTTCTAGGATATTGCATAGCCTCTGAAGGCCAAAGATGACACAGCTAATCCCATTATCTAAACCTCCAAAAAGGAGGCTTGAGAGTAAGCATCCTGGTACTGAAGGCTAATTTCTAGAACCCACATGGCTCCCACAAAGAATCAAGGTCTTTCATAGGAGTCAATGACTTTGCTCCTCGAAAGTCCATTTGGAGAAGAGTATGGTCTACTGACCCCCAGAATCAGGCCCTCTGGGGTTGGCTCAGCTCTCAATACTACTTAGAATTTTACACAGTATTTTCTATCTTCAAAGAACTATGCAGACATTAACCAATTATTCTGTTCTTGGCCCCATGCCGGGTTACACTATCAAGATTTGACAAACTCTTTGTACTCTCTGTAGTTCTGTAGGAATGTAGGTTTGTCTATCTCAATCAAAACTGAAGCCAAGCTGGGACCTTTGGCTGAAGGAAGCCTTGGTGATTTAATATTTAATACAAACATCCTGTCCTCATAAACTGATCCTCTTTAACAGAAAAAAAATGTCATTAGAACACAGTCGAGCAAAAAAGGAAAAAGTATAAACTTTGAAAAGAACAAAATAGTTAATGTTTGGAGATGTTAAAGTGTTTTCAACAGACAGTTGTGCAGCTGTGGTAACTTTGGAGAGGGGCTTTCACTTCAGCGCCTGTCATTTGCCTATGGGTGTGTAGTAGTAAAGGTTTACATTTTGTTTATACTGTCCATGATGTGCAGATATTTTCTTTCCCTTTTGAATTTCCTCCTTCTTGCTTCCCCTTTGAGACTCTTTGGCCTTTCAGGCAGTGAGCTGATGAAGAGCAAGAGAGAGATTACTCCTAGAAAATAAAACTGCTTAAAATGAGATCATGTAATATGTGGGGAGCTGCAATCTGAACCTCCACAGCTTGCCCTTTCTCTAGCCTGATGTTGACCTAGACGACCACCTTCTCCCTCTAAGCCTTCCTCACTGCCTCTTCTAGAAGTCATGCTTCAGAAATGGCCCTCTGTGATGGAAATCAAGGCAACTGGCTACCAATGCCAGAACTTCACTGTGGCAAAAATATCCCCACTTTTCATCAGACTTCTGAGCATTAGATATCTGGAGTATAACCAAGACCCACCAAATACTGCTTGCCATCTGGTCTTGATTTAAAAGCCAACCACATGGCATTTGCACTTCTCATTGACTGACAAGTTCAATTGCAAACCAACCTTGGCTTTCCCACCCTGCTTGTCCATAGCAAGCTCCATAGGACTTTAGATAAGCAATTTTGGCACTGAAAATGCTCATAAATATCCTACCAGGGAATGGAGCTATATGATCATCCTTAAAATATAAAGGGTCAACCCTAATAAAATTATGCCACAATCAAAGATAGAAAAAAATGGAGACAACTTGGGTTTCAAATAGCATTAGCAGTCAACAAGTTGCTATTTCATGGTGGGCACTTGGTGATTAAAGTTTCCACTGGATATTCAAGCACTGTTAATGGCTGACATTTACTAAAGCAAAGAAAAACAGAGGTTTGTAAGAATCCCAGAAAAATTCCCTCCCACAGATTCCCATGCCCATGATTCCATTTAACGATGTATTGAAATTGTATTCTTACTTCAAGCCTTGACTCCAGTGATTCCAGTTTTCAGTAATTCCTTTTGTTTCCTATATTATTTATCCTCTGTCTGTCTGCCTCTTTGTCTCTCTCTCTCTTTCTCTATCCTGTCTGTCTCTCTCTCTATATAGTATACTCCATGTCATGCTGCCTTCTAGTATTATATCACTACATAATTTATTATTTTTTTGTGAGCATGTTTTGTCTTTTTGTCTAAGCTTGGGGAAAGCAGCAGAACCCGAGACAAGGATGTAAGTATCTCCTGGAATGGTCCAACTGCAAGGAGGAAAGCTAGAGCATTTACCCACCAGATCCTGACCCCACCGGTTGAATGTTGCCCCAGGGATATTGATTCTCCAGCTCTTCTGAGTGGCACTTACAAGCCAAAAAAGCTCCCAGATCTTGGCAGAAGGCTCTGGGGCAGAGCAGAGAAAGCCATGAAATACACTGTTGAAGTGAGATGCTGACAGCTGAAGTTGAATCTTTAGTTTGTGGCACTGTCTCCCACATGTGTGCTAAACTCAGAGGTGGGACGTGGGTCTGTGATGCCAATACCAGAAGCATTTTCTCTGCATCTCTCATGCCAACTTTCAAGTTTCTCAGGGAGGGGTGGTCTTGCCTCACTTGATGCCATGCTCTGTGCCTAACATAGCACCAGATATTTGGAAGTGTGATAAATATTTCTGATAGGATCCAGTTCAGAATAAATCAATCATGTATTCCCCAATGCCTCTTTCCTCTTTTCCTATCTTTCTTATTCCTGATGTTACTTGCCATCCTTTTAATTTTTTAATAACAAAAAGATAGTTGAGCTGTGGTAAAAAGAGTATTGAAACTTAGAAGGCAAAGGCCTGGGTTTGAGTCTTAGGTCATCCTTAAACTGAGTGACACTGGGCAAATCAAAAAGCCTCTCCAAGCTTTGATTTCCAAATCTGCAAGATGCCTTCCCCTGGGGTTAATGTCAAAATGAACATACATCTGTGTGAAAAGCACTTGGAAAACATGGAAATATACGCATATATAAGGGACATTCCTTGTCCTCATCCCCATGGCAAACTGCTTCCTAAATATCCACTCTTCAGTTAGAAAGTTCTGAGCATTTCTAACTGCCAGGGAGACACAGAATATAGGAAAGTGATAAAGTCTGATCATGGTGCCCAGCCTGCTGACAATCTCTGAGCCATTTCACAATTTCTGGTCAATACCAATCTTCCTAGAAGAGTGGCTCTCTCCAGTCCCCTTGAGTAAGAAAAAACTGACATGAGAAGAACTCTAAATCAGCCACTTTTCTGAGATCCCCTGCTTACTCTTCTAATTAAGCCTTCCTTTTATACAATGTAGGTAACTGTATAAGTTACCTACTACCACAAATAATGCCTATATAACAAACCATCTCAAAAGTTAGTGGCTACAAACATCAATCATTATGAAAAAAAACATGGATTGATAGATGAATAGAGGAATGGATAGATGGATAGATAGGTGATAAACAAATACAGCAAAACACTAGGAGGTGGGTATATGGCTGTTAACTAAAAAGTCAGCTCCTCTTATGTTTGATATTTTTCATTAATAATGGAAAAAAAAACCCTAAGCATTTCTTTAGTTCACAAATATATGGGTCCCTGTGCTCTGAACAGGGCTGATTTTGGCTGGGCTCATTCATGGTTCTGCCCTATATTACCTGGTAGATCATAGGAAAATCACATTGGTCTACGATGGCCTTTACTGGAATGGCTCTCCTCCATGTTTTGTTTTGTTTCGTTTTAAGATTTTATTTATTTATTTGACAGGGAGAGAGGCAGTAAGAAAGGGAACACAAGAAGGGGGAGTGGGAGAGAGAGAAGCAGGCTTCCCGCTGAGCAGGGAGCCTGATGAGGGTCTCGATCCCAGAACGCTGGGATCGTGACCTGACCCAAAGGCCGATGCTTAACAGCTAAACCACCCAGGTGCCCCCCTCCTCCATGTTTTATCCTCCAGCAGGTAAGCTAAGATTTGTTGTTCACTTAATAGTCACAGAAATGCAGAGAACAAATGGAAATGTGCAAGACTTCTTGAGTCCTTGGCTTAGAAATATCACTCTTTGGGGCACCAGGGTGGCTCAGTCAGTTGAGCATCTGACTCTTGATTTCCATTCAGATCTTGATCTGGGGGTCATGAATTCAAGCCCCATGTTGGGCTCCACGCTGGGTGTGGAGCCTACTTAAAAAAAAAAAAGGAAAGAAATGCCACTATTACTTTCACTGCAAACAATTGGTCAAAACAATTCATAAGGCCAGCCCAGATTCAAGGGGTGGGGATATAAATTGGAAGGGTAAAGAATTGGAATCATTTCTGCAATCTACCGCATCCATCTTACTGGTTGCTAACCACTGTTACAAGGCAATGGGGCCTCTACAGTCAGACTTACACACTCACCCAATTTTGATCACTCACCAGTAGTCACATATATAGCACATTCACAGTCTAAAAGCCCTCAGACCCAAGAGGAAAGGGATGGTACTTTAAAATTTGTATGTTGTTCAGGTGAGGTTGAAGCTTGGGGAAAGTCAGTAATTGCCCTCTTGAAGCAGGAATCAGGAAGTGAAGGTACTACCATTCACATGCAGGTTTGAGGTCCTGCTACCCCCAGCTATCTCCCTCATTCAATCCTATGACTTGCCTTAAACCCATAGGTCTCCCCCTGCAACCTCTTTCCTGGTGCTTCTTGAGGAATACACTGCTTCCCCGCTTCCCTTCACTTATTGCTTGTGGACTATCTTTTATAAACTAAGATGAAGTCACTGACCCACCTTTCCTAGAAATTGAGCCTTCCCTCTGCTCAGCAGACATATCCGGATTCTTGGAGCCAGACTTCTGCTATCTTCTGGTCCTCCTCATATTTGGAGGAATTAGGCCAACGTGAGCAGTATTGCCTTAGGTTAGAGAATAAACAGTCTCTTTGTGCTGAGTACTACAACCACACCTGGGGTGAAAACTCCAACATTGTTAACATCATATTAACAGACCACTGGTCAGACAGCTGACAACAGGAGCAATGGCAAACATAACACTCTAAAAGCGGGAAACCTAGTAAGCATTGCCCTCTTCAAAGCCAAGCCAGGTGGAGGGTCTTTCAACAACCTTGTGTTACCAGCCTCAGTAAAGAGAAGCAAATGATGAGATTTATTTCCTAATAAGGACCATTGAGTTATTAGTAAGCAAGCTATGGAATCAAGCCTTTCTTGTTAGCCACTTGGCAAATTCAAAGACTATGAGGTTTATTCGTTTTTAATTAGCCTTTTCATTACATCATTAGTGACTTCCCCACCACTGCAGTCCAGAAAGAGCAGAAAGGTATAATTTTATGGTGTTTACTGATCATGCTATTTGATTAAAGATGACTGCTAGGCCTGCCTAGCATTCTTAAGAGCTGAGGAGAGGGTGAGTTAGAGCAAGGAATTAGAAGGGGTGAGAGGTTGGACATCAGGGAAAAGCAAACCCTTTTGGCTCAAAGTGAATGAAATCAGACTCCTTCCTCCGTTCTGCTTGAGATAAAAGATATTAGCATGGCCTGTAATGGGACATCCTTAGTTTATTAAAAATAATAATAATAACAAGAGGAAGAGGGAGAAGTGGAAAGTGAAATATTTGCAACAATGACTCATTTTCTATCAAATCATAGGTCAGAGTCAGATGATGTCAGAGATGTATCCCATACCCACCCTAAACACAAATCAGACACCTTTATCCACTGGACCTCCATTTAGATGCGAAGAGAAAATGCTGGTGTAGTGACTTACTGAGCCTGAGAAGAGTGACTACCTTACATGTGCCTCCATTTCTCCATCTGTATGTAACATGGGGGGTTAAAATTAGGTCCTTCCTCAGATGTCTTCCATCACTAACATTACAGGACCCCAAAGCCAACATATAATTCTTGCCTTCCAGTGCTGCTACCAGTACTGAGTCTGACTATAATCCTGGAAGGTTGGCATCATTCTAAACCCTGTTTTATTATGAAGCCACCTAAGACACTGGTTCTAAGACTTGCTGGATTCTGTGCTACTCACAGCAGGGACAAAAGGAACAGCAGAGGCATCCATGGGATCTTGTCAGAGAGGCAGTCTCAGGCCCCACCTACACCTGAATCTGCATTTTAACAAAACCTCAGGTAATTCATACTCAAGTTACAGTTTAAGAAGCAGGGCCCGAGGTCACAAAGCCACTAAATGCTAAAGCCAGAGGTGAATTCAAACCCTCTGGTATTATATCCTGTGCTTTTTCTACCCATACCACACCCATGATTCCTTCTTCCAGAAGAAAACTGGCCCTTGTTAAACTCTTATCAGCTTTGGTCAGGATGCCAAGCTAATCTCCAGATACCCTCTGCAATCTCTGAGGTGCTCTTTAAACCCATTACACACCACCAGAATTGTTCCCTGGATGGCTCACAGCCTGCCCCCACCCCCAAGTAATTAAGTTAATCTTGGATCCAAAATGACAGTATTGCAATGGCCTTGGAATTGAAAAGAACATTTTTTTTCTGTCTATGAAAAGATAAAGACAAATACAGAAACAACAACAACAACAACAACAAAAAAAACACTTTTGTGGATGATGGGGTGGCAAAGGACCACGACAGGCACCAGGAAGAACTTTCTTCAAGGACAGTTGCCCTTGGCTTCTCTCCTGATGCTTTGCTTGGAAGACATCAGAGGAGACCTCCACTTAGCTGTGAATAGTGACGGTCTGGAGACCCCCAGGCAGACCAGCCCCCCATTAGTTGGGTTACTCTGGAGTTGTAAACATGGTACTTTCCCAATCTGTTTTCTAAGACGAACTGTATATAAAGCATGTGTGTGGCAGGAGATGATAGCTCGCTTGAGGCTTTCAGCAATCGATGTTTACAGACTATAATGGAAACCACAAGTTTCTTCTTTAACTCAAGTCAGTATACATTCCTTCAACCCGCAGGCAAATTGGAGCGGGGAGGGGGGTTGGGAGGGGTTCACAGTGAGTCATCATTTCACATTTTTTAACAGCTTAATGAGCATCTAGAAATGCCTTATTAGCCAGCAATAATACAGAGTCTTTTTTTACCCCACCAAATTCAGCAATGACCCTATTTGGATGTGGAATTCCTTGAACATCTACTTTAAATGACACCCCTCATGGAAGGTGAGGGGCTAATGTCTCTACCACAGAGATACAAACAAAAGCATATGAAAGGCTCCACAACTGACTTCAAGTTAATAACTTTCCCTCATTTTGTCCCAAGTTTAGGAGGGGAAAAAAGTTATTTCTTGTAGGTTCCATTATCCTCTGGAAAGCCCAGCCCAGGGTGCCTGGAAGAAACAAGAGAATTCTCAGATCTGCAAAGGAGCTCTCTCAGCCAAGATTCACGGTGCTAACAGACAGATGGTAAATATCGCTGGGGTTCTAAAGCCACAGCTGTGTGCCTCTGGATTTCTCAGATCTATGTGTGTGATCATTAAAATATTTCAGATCATCTAAAATAGGAGTCTCTGTGATCTTGGCAACTTCGGTATTCCTGACCCTCTTTTATATTTTTCTTTCAGGGGCCACATGCATAATCTGGGTAAAATAACCAGGAAAAGTACAGAAATTCCCAGAGCTACTTATCATCTTGAATGCATGTGTGTTTGTGCATAGACATTTTAACGCCATATTAATTAAGTCATTAGTATTTCAATATCCATTTGGTAAGTGAGAGGGAGAAACTGATTTTTTTCCAAGTTTTGTCTTGAGTCCCAAATAAATAAATTATCTTTTGTCTTTTCACTCTTCTTTCTCCAATCCTCTTTAATACTATAGGTCAAATTTTAGCTCCCAAGGCAATTATAAGATCTGAAGGGTCCCATTTGTCCTTTAGACAAAATTTGCATCTTTTAGACCATTTGTGCCAATTCTGCATGACCCTAGAAGGAGATTGCAAGAGTCACCCAGTTTCATGAGAGGAATTCTGTGAGATTTTTCTTCTTGAATTTACAAAAGTTAAATGCAAGTATATCATTTCTGGAATGATGCCAGAGTACATGACCTAATATCTTATGCACATTTCTTCATGTCCCTATAGATTGGTGTTAAAGCTACCTTCTGTTTCAGAGCAAACATCCATTTAAAGATAGAATTGTAACTCCTGTACGATCTGTAGCAATTGGGAAAAATATTCCTATTATATAATTCTATGTCAATGAAATTGAAGTCCATCTCAAGAGAATCTGGGATTCTTATGACAGATGCTGATAAAATAAAGGATTAAAGAAGTAAATCCATTTTTAATTCCTTCCTAAATTACATCTCCTTTTACTGGGCAAATTCTTCTGAATAAAGCTAATTCCCCTTTTAAAAAGGTCATCTCTGTATATTTATCATTCAATCTTGTCTAAATGTGTTACAATTTAGTATACTTTTCTGAAGACTCCCTCAGGGTAACTGCATGACTTTTAGCTCAGTTTCCAGCCTTTCTTTTCCTTTTCTGGAGCAAGAGGAAAGGAAAATCAAGTCATGAGTCCTGTGGACTCTGGACCCCATAAAGGAAGTTGTCAATATATGCAAGTTGATGTGTGGACAGAGCAATTTCCACACTTGTCTTTTCATTTATTCGTTTGTTCTTCCAGGAGATATTGGAAAATCTAGGATATGTGCTAAGCTAGGTCTGAGTGGAGTCTGGTGTATAAAACTGGCAGAATCCATGCATTCAAGTAGCTTCCTTTTAACAGGTTTTAAAGGGTGGATGAAAATGATTAACTCAAAACAATAAACAAATTAGTAGAAAAAAATATCCAGTGGTATTAAGTGCTATGTGGACTTCACTTGGATTTTGATTGGAAAACATGGTAAAACACATCTTTTGGTCAACTGAGGAAAACAACACATACTATGCATTTGATGATATTAAAGAATTAATGTTAGTTTTGTTCAATGATAGTGGTTTTGTCCTGATGTTAAAAAAAAAAGAAACATAATGAAAAGTCCTTATCTATTAGACATATACTGAAGTGCTTACAAATAAATTTGCTAAGATTTGCTTAAAAACTTTCTTGGAAAAAATAAAGAAGTGGATATAGAGGAAACAAGAGTGTTAGAAAGACAGTGGTGGTTAGAGCTGGGTGATGAGCACAAAGGATTCACTCAACTATTTTCTCTACATTCATGTGCTTTGAAAATATCCTTGAAAGATGATGATGAGGATGATGATGATGATATATTGCCTGGGTGTGCAGGGTTAACATTCCTGAGCATTTATGGTATGAAAGCTGCTCTGTATACATCACGGTTGTGGCTACTCCATAGGAACAGGATGGACCCCCGTGCAAAATTTGGTTCAGAGATGGAGAATGATGATGCCACACACACACAGAGCAAGAGGGTGTGAAAAGATTTAATACTTACTTGTGAGTCTTTAGGGGGAAAGCAAGGCAAGGCCCCCTAAGCTGGTTTGTGCTGGAGCTGCAACAGGGCAAGAGGTCCCAAATGCAGACAGGGGCTTATATGGTTTGACTTTCCTACTAGCTCCAAATGAAGGAGCACTGGGTTTTCTTTTCTTTTCTTTTCTTTTCTCTTTTCTTTTTTTTTTTTTTTAAGATTTTATTTATTTATTTGAGAGAGAAAGAGAGAGAGAAAGCACGAGCCGGGGGAGGGGCAGGGGGAGCAGGCTCTCCGCTGAGCAGGAAGCCCAATGCAGGACCCGATCCTGGGACTCCGGGATCATGACCTGAGCCGAAGACAGACGCTTAACTGACTGAGCTGCCAGGCGCCCCAGCACTGGGTTTTCTTATCAGCGTTCCCAGATGTGTGGTACAAGGAAAAGAGGGAGCAGTGAAGCTCAAAAGCTTTCTGCAATCAGACATCAAAAAGATGGAGTCAGAATATTACAATCTTCTCATTTAATTTGCACTGTGACCCCCCTTGAACTTAGGATAGTACTTCACAGAAGAGAACACTGAGCCTCAGCAAGGTTAAAGTACTTGCTAGGATCATCGAGGTAACAACATTAGAACCAGAGCCTACTGTTGTAAGCACACTGTATGCCCTACTACGTCCTTTTACATTGGGGCATGAGGCCCTTGCACATACAAGGATCACACATAAACCACACTCCAACCCAGGAAAGGCAGCAGGACTTATTATGCTGGTATCCAATGGAGGAAGTTAAAGTCCAGGCCAGGTGGATAATAGAATCAATAAAGATGGCATATGTAAGAAGCACATAGCTTTTTCTGCTGAAATATTACTTTTCCACTAAATCAATTACGATGTTTTTGATTGCAAGTAGCAAAATGGCTTAAACACTAAGGAACTGCATCATAATCTCAAACAGGAAGAGCAGATGTGTGGGCAGGGTTCAGGGTGAGTGGATTCAACAGTTCAACAAGGCCCCCAGGAGTTCAGATTCTCTTCATGCTTCCACTTTGCCAGTCTGGCTTCGTTTGCAGGATGGAACCAAGATGGGTACAGATGTCACATACACACATGACAACATCAAAAGGAAAAGGGAAATCTCCTGAGAGACAGAGAAAAGAAAAAAAAGAAAAATGTTTCCTAGAAGCCCTCCAGCAGATTTTCCCTTGTGTTTTGTTGGCCAGTGGGCTGGGTGACATACCTGTTCCTAAACTACTCACTGCAGACCTTAAAGCAACGCTAAACCACATAAGATATTTACCTCAGGCTGAAAAGAAAGTAGAATATTGGAAGTCCACACAAACCCAAGGGGACAGGCCCTACTCTGTTCCAACAGATTGTGTCACAAGGAGTGTGAGTCCAGTGATACCAGACCTTTGGTGTTGTCATGATACGCCAGAAATTTAGATTTTTTAATATCTGAATTTATAAATTTTGGCCACATATTTCATTTTTAAAAACACATTCCAGGCCAACACTCACTCTATCATTTAAAAATAACAGGTCTGTTGATTAAAAGTGGTCTTTGGCTTCCCAGTGTGCAACTTCTGAGCAAACAAATCACAGACATTCCAATCCAGAAGGTCTGATGTGACAATGGAGAATTTGTATTTCTAATAAGCTCCAGGGTGATGCTGATGCAGCTGGTTCATAGGCCACACTGGGAGTATCACTGTTCTATGGTCCTACTCCATTTTGCTTTTCTCCACCCTATGGAGTGACTATATGGGGTCCATATTTCATAGTCCTGGGTAGAGCAACCACACCTCCTCCTTCCTCCTTTCACTGCCTACTGACACTTCTTCCTCTTCTGGCCTTCAGCACATTTTAGGAAATCAACTGAATTCTCAGGTTGGCCAATGATGCCCTTTTCCTACCCCTGTCTCCAAATGAAGTGAAATGAAACACACCATGATATAGAAAGGCAGAAAGAACTTCAAACAAGCTGGCTCATTATTTCCCTCCACAAACTAGGGAAGGGCACAAACAAATAAACACAATATTGCTGAGGGAAGCCAGCACAGGCTGGGCCTGGTTTTCACCAAGCAGTGACCTCCTCCAGTGAATTAAATGCCCAGAACCCCACAGTCTCATCTGGTCCTGATTTTCAATCGGCAGTAAACTGATACTTTTTTTTTTCACTTTCATTATAGCTTGTTTTCATCTAGTTTATATTTCCAAATGTACTGGTTTTCAAGCCTGAACTGTCATATTTAAAAAAAAATACAACATCAAAAAATTTAGGCTAGCCGACCCAATGGCACCAGAGAGGGGGCCCAGTCCTTGGCTTGTGGGAACTCCTTGGAGATTTTCTTTTCTCTAAGCTAATCCCATTGGGAGTCACCAAGTTGATGGGTGGGTGGAAAGTGATAATGAAGGGGCCCAAACTGTTTATCTTACCTTGTGTGGGGTAGCATGCTGAGCAGAGAGAAAAGAGAATGAAAGAATGCCCAGAAGTTTCCACACACTGCACACTCTGACTATTCCAGCAAGGATATAGAGGAACTTTGAGGGAGTAGAAGGCTTGGCAAAAGGGTCACCAATCTGACAGCAGAGATTTGTAAACTTGCCAGATGATGGAGAAAAGGGCTAACTCCCCCAACCAGGGAGAATGGAGGCCAGTTCTATGCACAGAAAGGAACAGCCAAACCCTCTGACTAAGTCTCAGAAGAATTAGTCAGCAAATGGAATGAACACAATTGCGAATGAGCTTTGAACATTCCCAGCACCCACCCTGAGGTGCATGGACAACACACCCCTCTGCAAGATGAAATCCATCCAGGGTGACCCTCACAGATGCCTGCTAGGCCTCCAGCTACGCCATGACGAGAGAGTCTGAGTTCATTCCTCTGGACAGGTGCCTCCCTCCCCAAGCTCTCTGCAGCTGGGTCCACGCAGTCTTTCCTCCCCACTGCAGGACGTATGACTTTGGGCATGAGGGGCTGGGGGGAGTATGGTAAACAGACTTGCAAGCCCTCCAGAGTAGAGCTCGACACCTAATGGTTAGTACTTCAGGAGTTCAGGTTGCCCTCAAGTCTAGATGAACATGTGGTAGTGAATTGGGATTCACCACAAGGCAGCTCCCATTTTTTGTAGCTCCTATGCACAGTTCAAACATGGGCTTTTTCCTCTACAGAAATTATTCCAAATGTAAACCCAAACATGCTTTTCCTCCAAGTTTAACTTTTCATGTAGCAGCATAAAAAAACAAATAGTTGAAGTGTTGGCCTTCACAGTCTTCCTCTGAAGTTTTTCCTCCTGGCTGATTCCAAGGCTCATTCTTTCTGCTTCTCTCCATCTCTTCTGCCAAAGTTCTTGTCATCCCTGGGTGGCAGCCCTCTCCCTTCTGAGGATGCTTTAAATCTTTGCTCTCTGGTCTCTTCTTGAAGCTTCTGTTTCCATCTGGTGTCAAGTTCAAGAAGTTGAGAAATTTTCCCAATTCTGATCTTTTAATAAATGCCTTTTGGTAGTCCGATCGTTCTTTTTTGCTCTATTTTCTCCATTTTCACACACACACACACACACACACGTGTGTGTGTGGGCACATGCACACACTCATACATGTGCTTCCCCTCACAATTATCTCTTTCTCTCCTTCCCTCCTTTCCTCCTTCCTCTCTACGTTCCCTTCCTCCCTTGACCTTCAGAAATCTAGGATGTTATATGCCATGCAGAGTAGATCTATATGTTATGTTAAAGAAACTTATCTCATCATAAAATGAGAAAAAAATTAAAAAGAATACCAGACATCAACTATACAAGTTCTTCATAATCAGTAGTAAAACTGACTAAGTTTTCAGGCTTTGCTGGATATTGTATTTTAGAGAAATTATCTCACCCCTTTCTCAATTCTGTGAGTGAGGAATAACATCATGCCCATTTGGGAATTCAGAGAGGTTAGACAATTAGGCTGAAGTTGCACAGCTAGCGGGTGTTGCAGCAACAAGTCTAATCCTGGCTGCCAAACTCCAGGGGCCCTTCTTTAAACACATGTGATGGTAACGCCTCCTCTCTCTCAAAAGGTCAGGAACAGATTCCATAAACTTTCCCCTAGCACTGAGTACAAAACGCCTAAGCCTAGAGTGTGGCTCAGGTACTTGGGATCTGAGAACTGTTCGGAGTTCTGCCACACAGGGATGCCCTGTTCTATCCATATATCCTATCTCATAATGGAATAGTCATTCTCAATCTTGGCTGCATTCAGACCTGGAGCTTCTAAGAATCCTGATGTCTAGGCCATACTCAGAGTCTGATTGCATCAGAATACCTAGGGTGTGGAACCCAGGCATCGTTATTTTAAAAATCTACCCTGGTAACTCCAATGTCCTGCCAAGACTGAGAATCACTAAAATACTGAAATTTGAGGCAACAACATCAAGCAAATTAAGTAGCTCCCTTTTGTGAGTGGCAGAGCTATCCCACCCTCTCTGAAGTCAAGGTATTAAGTGATTAAATTTGTGTTTTTCCTCTATATTGAGATAGCTATGATGAAACCTGTCTAACAATATCCAAAATGGCAGATGGCTATAAAGTAAAACATTCTGAACTTGGAAGATATGAGACCTGGGCTTAGGTTCTCTCAATCTGTTGTATGCTAGCTGTGTGACTCTTTTTTAAATTGTAGCAAAATGTACATAATTTACCTTAACCATTTTAAGTGTACAGTTCAATAGTAGTAATTACATTCACATTGCTGTGTAACCATCACCACCATCCATCTTCAGAACTCTTTCCATCATGCAAAACTAAAACTCTATACCCATTAAATGACAACTCCTCATTCCTCCCTCCCTCCAGCCCCTGACAACCACCACTCTAGTTTTCGTTTGTCTGAGTTTGACAACTCCAGATATCTAAGTAGAATAATGCAGTATTTGATCTTTTGTGACTGGCTTATTTCACTTAGCATGATGTCTTCAAGTTTCATCCATGTTGTAGCATGTGTGAGAATTTCCTTCCTTTTTAAGGCTGAATAGTATATTGTGTGTGTACACTACATTTTGTTTACCCATTCATCTGTTGATGGACATTTGGATTGATGGACATTTTGGCTATTATGAATAATGTTACTATAAATTTGACTGTACAAATATCTTCAAGACCCTGTTTTCAATTCTTTTGGATATATACCCAGAAATGGAATTGCTGGATTACTAACTGTGTGACTTTAAACAATTAATTTCAATCTTTCTGAGTGTCTATTTCCTCATTGTAAAATTCATGTTTATTAAACATGTTTCTAGGTGCTAGGGATATCGCAGTAAACAGGACAGCTAAGGTTCTTATTCTTACCAACAGCTATCCCAAAATGAATGACATGACTGAGGTTTTCTAGCCTTCATTAACAAATTAATGTAGAAATTTTTGACCTTCCCACTGGGTATTGAGAACTCTTGTACCAAGATACAAAAAGAGTTTGTTTGGGAGTCTGAAAATAATGAATGCAAAAGGAGGGAGCTCCCATGTTTGATGAAAGAAAACTTAAGTCTTGTAATTTTGGCTGGATGAGGAAATTGTCAGTCCCAGCCACATTTCCCCTTGGGTGTGGCATTAGTGAGAATTCATGCCAGGACCTAATTAAATATTTCAGATATCCTTTCTCAAAGAAAAGTGGGGGAGGGATCTATTCCAAAGCACACATGCGTGCGCGCACACACACACACACACATGCACACATAGAGACACACACACACAAATATCCCACATTTTTATATGTATTTCAGGAAAACTTCTGAGGCAACCTTCTGAGACAACCTATATAAATCAATGAACTCTGCAAGTCAAAAAATCCCTGTATAACCAAAAAAGAATGAGTCCCAAATGATAAAGAACTCTGATACATACAATTCAAAGGCAATGAATGATTTAAAGAGTTGTCCAGAATTCTTTGTGAAGAATGAGTTGTGGGTATTAACTTCCTTTAATTAAGTTTGTGATTTCTTAAAGCAACAGGAAGGGAGGTAGACTCTGATGAGATGTGCATGGCTGTAGACTAAGAATTCTCCATTCAGAAGCCTTTTGAGAGAAGAAACATTCTTCTGAAAAACACAAGAAACAATATAACAAACACCTGTGATTCAGTCTTTCATCGTTGTTATTTTTTACACCTTCTTGAGGTATAATTTGCATATAATAAAATACATATATTTTAAGTCTGGATTCAATGAATTTTGATAAATGTGTACACGTGTGTAACAACCCACCCCAATAATCGAGCTATAAAACATTTCCATCACCTCACAAATTTCCTTCATGCCCCTTTGCATTCAGTTCATTTCTGGCCCCAGGCAAACACTGATATGATTTCTACCACTGTAAATTAATTGTGTCTAGTCTAGAAACTCAATTAAATGGAATCTACAGTATGTATCATTATTTGTCTGGCTTCTTTTGCTCAGTATTCATCCGTGGTGTTGCCTGTATCAGAAGTTCATTCTTGGGGTGCCTGGGTGGCACAGCGGTTAAGCGTCTGCCTTCGGCTCAGGGCGTGATCCCGGCGTTATGGGATTGAGCCACATCAGGCTCCTCTGCTATGAGCCTGCTTCTTCCTCTCCCACTCCCCCTGCTTGTGTTCCCTCTCTCGCTGGCTGTCTCTATCTCTGTCAAATAAATAAATAAAATCTTTAAAAAAAAAAACCAAAACTTTAAAAAAAAAAAAAAAGAAGTTCATTCTTTTTTATTGTATTCCTTTGTACAAAGGTAAGCCAAATTTCTTTATCCATTCTTCTGGCTTAATAAAGCTTCCATAAACATGTACAAACCTTTTTTGTGTACATAAGTTTTTATTTCTCTTGAGGAGATATCCAGGAGACAAATTGCAGGTTCATAGAGTAGAGGTTTAACTTTATAAGAAACTATTAAACTGTTTTCCTAAGTGGTTGTAAAATTTTACACTCACACCAACAATGTGTGAGATACCCAGTTGCTCTATATCCTTGTCAACACTTGGTATTGTTGATTTTTAAAATTCATCACTGTGGTGGGTGGGTAGTGATGCCTCACTATGTTTTTAATTTGCATTTCCCTGGAACATGACCAATAATGTTGAACATTTTTTCATGGGCTTTGTGGCTGTATTAATCAGCTTGGGCTGCCATAAACAAAACCATAGACTGGATGGCTTATAGAAATTTATTTTCTCACAGCTCTGGAAGCTGGAAGTCTGAAATTAGGGTGCCAGCATAGTGAAGTATTCTTCTTGGCTTGCAGACAGCCATCTTTGCTGTGTCCTCACAGCAGGGGTAGGATTAATGGGGTAGGAGGGAAAGGGAAAGAAACGGAGAGGGAGAGAGAGAAAGAGGGATCTGGTGTCTCTTCATATAAGTGTGCTATTCTCGTCACATGATCCTACCTCATGATCTCACTAATCCTTATTACCTCCCCAAACCCCTATTTCCAAATACTATCACATTGGGAACTAGGGCTTCAACATATGAATCCTGGAGGGAAACAAACATTGAGTCAATAACAATGACCATTTTTATAAGTTCTATTTTGAAGTCTCTATTCAAGTCTTTTGCCTATTTTTGTACTGGATTGTCTTCTTATTGAATTGTAAGAGTTATTTATATATTTTATGTAAAAATCCTTCATCAGATATATATTGAAAATACTTTCTCTTAGTCAGAATGTGCCTATACATTTTCTTAACAATACCATTTGAGGAGCAGAGGGTTTAAATTTGATCACATACATTTATTTTTTTTTCCTTTTTAAAATTAATGCTTTTGAGTCATAGCTAAGAAATCATTGCCCATCCCAGGGTCATGAAGATTTCCCCCATATCTTCTAGAAGTTTTACATTTTTAACTCCTATTTTTAGTTTTATATTTTCAGCTTTTATGTTCAGGTCTAGAACTCAGGTTGAGTTAATTTTTATGTATGCCATGACGTAAAGGCTAAATTAAATAAGTTAATGAATGTATTTGACACAAGATGGGCATTCAATAAATAAGTTCTATAATTATTACTTTTTTAGCAATTAAAGACATTAAAGGCTACAGTTACCCATTTACTACAAAAGACTAGGAAGATTTACATTAAGGAAAAATTAAAAACAGAATGGGGTACCTATCAAAACTAAGAGCTTTTACTTTGCAAGAAACCTGCCTTATCTGGTAGCTTTGGTGGCTGTGGCTGATGCTCCCAGGTTCCCACCAAAATCCATTTGACTTATCCCCAAGGGAACCTAAAAAGAGTTCTCACATAGATGGACACAGTTTCCCCTGTCTTTCTCTGCCCAAGGTCATTCTCCGGCTGCAGGTACATCAACCTAGGTAGGATGGAAAGTCTCAGATAGAGGGTAACAATTCAGGAGCAATCCTTGACACAGGGGAAACCAGAGTTAGTGAATAGATACATGCCTGCACTGCCTCACCCCCAAGAGACAATTTTTAGTTGTGTTTTACACAGTGATGCAGAGGGTCCCTAGCAGGATTGAGCCCTATAGAGATGTTCTGTTCTTTCACAATGCTTTGTTGGCACTCTCCCCTTTTTCATTCTCTCTTTTCCCACTCCCTCAGTGTGCTTCCTGGGATCCACTCCCAAATAACCTACTTACACCAAAATTCTTATCTGAGGGTCTGTGTTTGAGGGAACCTACACTAAAACAGAGGCTGGCCTCAGAAATGTGATGCTTAGACACATGAGTGCCTCCAGTGAAAGGTGACCCTCTCTGGAGAAAGAAGGAGAGGAAGGAGATAGGCAATTTATTTCACATCAAGAGCTCAGGTTAGAAATAGAGAGCCTCAGTCACTCAGGTGGTTTTGGTTCCCAAATCCTCTGTGGTGGTATCCACACATGGAGTTCAAAAGTCTTTTTTCTGGAAACTTCTTAGCCAAGTATTTCAAGGCCCTTGGCAAAAACACCTTGCTCAAGGTAGCAGTCAAATGAAAGAGTGGAGTAATGTCTGGGTCGTGCCTGCCTCTTCGCTGAGAAACAAGCCACAAGCCATAAGCCAAAGCAGGGAAGACATTATCCCAAACACAACAATTTTGCAATACAGACAGTTTTCTTTGAAAGGGCTCTACAAGTATATTTCTCTCACTTGGGAACTTCAATAGAAGATAATTATTCTTTTCTGTCTCATAATATATATTAAAAATGTTCAAATGTGGCTTTCCAGGGATTTCTGCCAAATATTTTTAGGCACCAGATCCAGCTTTACTTAATTTTATATGGCCTGCTTAGTCTATTGTAAAATACCCTTTCATGCAGTATGAATTTGTTAAAGAGGCTAAAATATATTCCTTTATATTAAAAACCTAATTTAAAAAGCTTTCTAGGTTAGGGACTTTCGCCCTCTGACCTATCCCACGAAGAAATAACCACTGAGAAGGAACGGAAGCCCTCCTGAAATGCTGTACACTTCTCCAGGCTCTCCCCACCACCAGGAAACAAAACAAGACTGTCACCTTCCAGGAAAGGCAATGTACATGACAAGAAGGCTGTTTTCAGATAAACAGTATACTTTATTACCACCAGGGTATACAATATCTCAACCACTACATTTCATGGCCTTTTCTGTTTTTATGAGCTTATGCCAACAACTAGTAATGAGCACAAAAGCCTGTGTGAAACACTGCATTTGATGGAGTGTTTGTGTTGGCTTCCTTAAAATCGGCTGATTTCCAAATCTCATTCTCCACCCCACCTTAGTTATATTTATACTGTTGTGCAGAACAAACTTGGACCCGTATTTAAATATGAAATGCTTTGTGGCCATTCGTGCAAATCTCTTTATCGGGGTCTCGCACATTAACGCCCTTCACAATTGACCCACAGGCCGATTGTTTAACATAACGTTTCCACGGGGCTGCTTTCACGCACTCACAGCCCTGTTTTTACTTTTCTTAGCTTTCCTGGACAATCAAAAGGAAGTGGAACAGAGCCGGCTTGCTGAAAGCTGGAGCTGCCCCAGTGTCTCCTCCTACCTTCTGTCTCGGGTTTTGTTTTTCTACTTCTTTTTCTTTTCTTTTTTCTTTTTTTTTTTCCATCATTTTTGGTGGTAGGGAAGGCAGAGCCAGACTATGTAGTTACAATCTCTCGATTCTGTGTCTGCTGTATTTTCCCTCCTGGCTCAGAGTCAATGTGAAGACTCACTGCGACCAGTCTCACAAAGCCAATTTCATGAATTTGTGTTCCCTGTTGATTTATAAAAGCAATGCAAAGGGGTCTGTGTGTGTGTGTGTGTGTGTGTGTGTGTGTGTGTGTGTATGGTGGTAATATTGGGGGCAGATGCACAAAACCCCTTTTTCTTAAAGTAATAGAAACATCCAACTTAGAAAATGTAAATTTCCTCATCCTTTTCTAATTTAGGGGCTGCCTAATTTAGAGGGTCACAGGGTCCACCCTACATTTCCCCCACTCTTCCCACATTTAGCTTTGAAGAGAAGGGTTGGAACCTATACAAACTGCAGCAGAAAAACTTAAAGTGGCCAAGTCACTTTCTTAGAAAGAATGTCCCCCTGAGGTGCTATAGCTAATGGCAGTCTAAGCTGCAGTTTTCTCTTCTGTAAGAAGAGAGATCGATTTCTATTTGCATGCTACTATAGTTACTAGGTACACTTGGTATACACACAGCAAACAGTAATAATGTCTGTCTCCTATGATGGTTGTGAAGATTTAATAAACTATCACACATAAAGCACAGAGCACAGGGTCTGACAAGTAGTGAGTGTGCGGAAATGTCAATCATTATCATCATTATGAATCATGAGTGACGGCAAGAGTCAATAGGTCTCCGCTATGGCTGATATAATGATCCAGAGCTCAGGTTTCAGAGTCAAGTACACCTGCCTGCAAATTCCCACTCCGCCATTCCCACCATTCCCACATACGTGACCTTCAGCAAGTTAGCAACGTTCTTTAAGCCTCTGTGTCCCCATCTGTAAAATGAGGCTAATAAATTATGTATCTTAAAGGGCTGCCATAAGAATTGTTTTTATATGTGTACTTAGCACAGTGTTTTACATATCAATATATGCTTTACATATCAACATATACTACATATTAATATTACTTGCTTATCTAATATAGTTTTATTATAAGGGCATAATATGAAAGTAGCCCAAAGGACAAATGTATACCTACTAATCCATGTATCTTAAAGATACAAATTATTTCTGTGATCAATTGGCTTAATCATAAGCACATTCTTTAGTCCTAGGAAATCTTTCAAACCAAGGTGTTACCACACCACATAGGAGTTGAACAGGAGAGCCAATCACCCATAGAAACTAATCCTGAGGTGAATTTTCCTAGGAGAAAGTTGGATGGAACATTAATGAAAGTAAGCAATCCGGCAGTTAGAACAAACAACCCCCACATTATAGTGGCTTAATGCAAAATGATTATTACTGTTCATCTAACAGTTCAATGCAACTCCACAGGGAGGGTCTGCCTGCAGTCATTGAGAAGCCTGGTCCACTTGTCAATGGGCTCCACCACCTCTTAGAGCCAATTCCTATCCATCCAGTTGACAACGAAGGGAAGAATACCAGAGGATCATGCAAGATATTTTAGGGGCCAGTCCTGGATATGGCATACATCACTTCTGCCTGTATTCTATTGGCTAGAATTCAGTTATATGTTGCCATTTATTTCAAAGGATACGGAAAATTGTAGCCTTCCTGGGTGTCCCAGAGATCTGAGGATCACATGGCACTGTCTGCCTCAGGTGGGTAGGAGGAGTTCACTCTACATCTATCAACCCAATTTAAACTAGTTAAGGGAAAACATGCTATCCTGGAAAGGGAGATGTTGACTTTGATGCATCTGGAAAGAGTTACGAAAAAAAAAATTGGTCATGTCTGTTCCTTTTCTGATTTGACCACTTGTTGAAATGAGAACCCTCTTTACCCCACATACATCTCACACACCACTAGGTGAGTGCATAGGAGAAGTGAAAGTATAACGTGGAGGTCTTCCAAGTCTACTCTAGATTATTTTAACACAAATACTGACAACAATTCTTCACTTAAAAAAAAACATCAGAAACAAATGCTAACTGGGAGGGATGACAGAACAACGTGTATAAATCAGGAATGTCCCAGACAAACTAGGGCATTCAGTACATATAGTCACCCTAATTTTGTGCCTCTTGATAGCTATAAATTCTTTGAAGCTTTCTCCTTGAAGGTAAGTAATGTATCTATCTTTCAGGTGCTCCAAATAGGATCTGCTTATCAAACAGAATCCACTGTGTCTTGATGAAACATCATTGCTCCAGCCTGAGAAGGGACTTTGCTGGCCATTCCCTGCCCTCTTCCAGAGCTGGTTGTCCCCTAAATTCCAAGTGAAGAGGAGAGGACACAGAGACAGGCTAAAATCCACCTCAGTGCTCTAATTTGGAAAAATGAGACAGAATGCACTTTCAACATTCATGATATATTTCACATCCAGTTTGGGATTCTAAGGTGGGCAAAACCACCAAACACCTGTCCACCAAATTGTAGTTGGGAAAACAGGAGCTACACTCCCTGCACACAAGCTTAAAACAGTTAGTTTTAGGACAAATTAATGAAATTAAACTTTATACCCCAGATATCAAGACCTGGTATTATTTATTTCAAGATATAGTTTAGACTGAAGAGAGAAATAGTTTCCAGAAAAAGATACAAAGCAAGCATGCAATGTTGTTGTAGTTTACAACTGCAATTCTATCCCTACAATATCTCTTCTAGCAGCTTTCAGAGTTAAATCATAGTCTGCGTCTAATTAAGATATTTCTTATTTCTAAAGATGTTACCAGGTAACTAGGCGATTTCACCAAATCATTCATTTACCTGTCCACTCACTTAAATTTTCATTCAATACACATTTGTCAAACACCTTTGGAGAAAAACGACACTTCAGGCTCTGTAAGTCCACAGTATTTTCCAGAAGAGAATCCTGTTAAGGCTGTGGCATGTTCCTTAGATATAGCCAAGGAGGTATTCACAATATTCAACAATGGTGGAGCACAGGCACCAGCCAATCAGAATGGCACCTTTCTATAGGCTGAATATTTGTGTCCCCCCAAATCTATATGTTGAAACCCAATCCCCAACATGATGGCATTTGAAGGTGGGGCCTCTGATAGGTGATTAGGTCATGAGGATGGAGGACGTATGAGTGGGATTAGTGCCCAGAAAACTCCTCACTCCTTCCACCATGTGATGGTACAGCAAGAAGACACCTATCTATGAACCAGGAAGTGGGCCCTCACCAGACACGGAATCTGCAGCTGTTTCAATCAAGAATCTCCCATCCTCCAGAATGATGAGAAATAAATGTCCCCTGTGCAAGCCACCTAGTCTACAGTATTTTCGTTATAGCAGCCAGAACAGACTAAGACACACCTCCACCACTCATTCAGTAAAAAAAGATGGAGCTGAAGAATACAGTGTAGCCACCCCAATACATACCAGCTGGAAACAGCCCTGGAGCAACCTTAATTCCTGAGAATGGTGAAGACAGATCTTTTTAGTAACTAATGCTTCAGAATGCTGTGGTAAAAGCAACAGTAGATAGAGCTGTAGTATAAAAAGTTCTCCTGTATTACTTTCTGAAGAACCCAAATATGTGAATCTACATTTCATTCCACTGTCAACTCGAGATGAAAACTAAAGAAATTACTGGGTACCTACTATATATAAACATGGTACCCATGCCTTACTTTTATAATCTCTAACTCTTACAACAATCTTATAACTAACCCACTTTGCAGATGATAAGTAGTTTCCGAGAAATTCTGTTTTGCTGAGAATATTTAGCTCATGGTGGTGGGTTCAAAAGCAGGTCTGTCAAGCTCAGGTCATTTTCCCTTTGCTCTGATTTCATTTTGGGAAATAACTTCTTCCACACTGTGTTTACTCTTAGGAGGAGTGTGAAATTGGCCAGTCCTCTCCTACCCAAGGATAGACATGATCCAAGCAAGGTTTGATGAGCTGCAGAAATGGTCACAATCATTTTCCACTACTGTCCCCATATTCATTCCAGTTTGCAATATGAATTTTGCAGCTCCTCTAATCAGGATCTATTTCCCTATCCCTTAAATCATGGCTGGCCTTGTGTCTTGCTTTGCCAACAGAATGTGGCAGAAGTGACACTGTGAAAGTTCTGCGCATGGGCCTCAAGAGACCATGCATACTTCTACACCACTCTTGGACCTCTGTTCACCTGTCATGTGAACAAATTCTTGCTAGCCTGCTGGAAGATGAGAGACCACATGGAGGAGAAACAAGTCATCCCAGTTGAGCCATCTTGAAAGGACAAGCTGTCAGTCAACAGAGCGGATAATGGAAGATGCATTAAGCCAGGCTAAGATCAGCTGGGCCTGCTCTACATCTGTATAAATATTCAGCTGAAACCAGCTCAAACTGTCAACCTACAAAATCATAAACTGCACAAACATTGTTTTAAGCCACAAAATTTTGAAGTAGTTTGTTACCCAGCAAAACCTAACCGATACGCAAGGATGGAAAAGACATATGATAAGTCCCAGAGGGAACCCATGACAATATTTTGAACTACCTCTTGCTGCCTAGGTCACTAGATCTCCCCTGATTCTTGCCCTCTCCCAGCCTGGTTCTCTAACATCATCTTTGATACTGTGAGCCTTATAAGTTCCTGTATCTTTATAAGTTCCTTTTGTTTAAGTTTGTCAGAGTTTCCGTCAACCAAAAAAAAATATCTAACTTATCGTATAGGCTTTGGTCCAAACTCTTCATTTTGCTGCTGAAAAACTGAGGCCAGAGAGGATGGTTAGTTATCCGCCCAGAATCGTGCATCTACTATCAGGCAAATGGCAGGACCAGAATCTAAACAACCTAACCTAGATAGCAAGACCATTATCATCATACAAAGCCATCACCCTAGTCGTGACAGAAAACAACTCAGTATCACCAAAATACGTAAGGCTAGCTGCAGTAAAAACCAATCACTTGACACAATAACATTTTATTCTCATGCTTCTCACTGGCTGGTCATAGATTTTTCTGGTGGGGTAGTCTTTCCATGTGCTCATTTGGGGACTCACGCTTCTTCTGTATTGTGGTCCTACCCCCTCTATGTCTTAGGGATTCCTCCCAATCAGCCAGCACATGAGAAAAAAAAGAAAAGAGATGGTTCATAAGAGGGTTTTGTGAGCCAGGTCTGGAAGTAGCACCTATCACTGTTCTCAGATTCCACTGGACAGAGCTCAGGCACATGAACACATCAAGCTATAAAGGAAATGTAGTCCAATGACGTCCCAAAGATGAAGTGAGAGCACAGATACGGGCAAATCTTGCCACAGACTCTTAGCTGGTTTTATACTTAATCACTGAGATTAAACCCTTTCTGCTCCTTAGTAAATGACTCCGTTCTGAAATGTGACCAATAAAAGACACACCCACTTTTATTTATTGTTGAATAAAAGATAATGAAAAATGTGGCTCATGCATCAGAAAATCCAGAAATTGAGATCCTTGCATTTGCTGCACCTTGCTAGAGAGAAAGCTCTAACAGAGACCAGACACCAGTTCAGAATATACCACTGTTCCACCACAATATTCTGTACTATTTCCATTCTTTCCACAAAATAAGCCTGAGATGGGGGGGGGCAGGGATTCTATAAGTAATCATTTGCCTTCTTTTGTCTGATGGATGTCAAGTTTAGCTGTTTACCAACCATTACATTACTCTTCTGATTTTGTCATTACATTTGAATCACTCAGATATGTTTAAGGAAAAAAGTATTTCTCTGCTTCCCACTTCCCCAGTGGATTTCTTTTCCCTTTCCAATTTCCTAAGAAAGTCCTCAGGAAAAATAGACTTATAAAAGTATCAAATTAACAGATGAGTTGAGCCTACATTTTTCTTCTCCCAGGATATATTCTAAATACAAAAAAAAAAAAAAACAAACACTAGACAGAAAGTGAGACCTATCCATCCACATTCCAAGACACACTCCAGTTACCCAATCACTGTAGAGCATTGCCAGGTCACAGAGACCATGATTTGGACAAGAATGCACCTATTTCCAATATATTCTAGTTATTTAGTTGATAACTGAAGACTCTGACCAGCTATTAAGTAGCCAATGGACTTTGCCAAGGAACCTGCATGGAAGGTTCTGTGGCATCTTATTTGCTGTAAATTAGAGCACTTTGGACCACAGAGCACGCCTCTGAACAGCTGAGATTACAAAACAAAGCCCTGGAATGCATATTCTCTCATTTACTGTTTTCACATTTCTCTGTTTCCAAAATATTTGGCTACCTTTTCTTTCTCCCCCACATCCAGCTCTTTTTTAAGGACAGAGAAGAAATCTAATTCTCAGAAAATGATTGGTTTTCAAAATATGCTAAGCATTTAGACATTTATTAGAAACAGTTTCAGTTCCTCATTAATCAAAAGCAAATTATTATTGATTTACAATGGACAGCTCATCTGATATCCTTCAGGCAGTCATAAAAAAATGGTCTGAGCATTAAAAATGGTTTAATGTCTTTCTGGCAATAGCAGCAAAATTCAGTCAATGACAGCCCCATCCAACTGGATGAAAAATAGGCCATTCTCACTGTGTGTTCTGCTCACTTTTACATCAGTGTTCCAAATAACTTGTGTTCATATGCATTTATTTTCACATTGGGTTCATTTATCAGCGAGTTCTAGATATTCCATTTGTGCTAGAGTCCTTTTCAAAGTGGGAAAGAATCCTTGCTAACACTATCATGTGCTTAAACTGGACACGTTTTGCTATAGCGAGTTTTTTACTATAACCTATGAGAGTTTTTACTACCTTTAGGCAATCTCAATGAGGACAGGTTGAAACCTGCTTTGCACTTACTGGCTAGGAGCATCAGATCTTGAGCCAAACTGCCAAGTTGAATTCCTGGCTCCACCACTTGAGCAACTTACCTACTTTTGGTAAACCTCAGTTATTTCCTCTGTAAAATGGGAACAGCAAGAGCATCTATGGCAAGGGTGAAATTTAGATGAGGTTTCTAATTCTATTATAGTACCAGGATTAGAGATTCTTTATTAATAGAAGATTTCTCTAATAGAGATTTCTCTATTAATACAGGTGATTGGCACAGGACCAAGACTATTAATAGGTGAATATTAGCAGCTTTGCCCACTCCTTGCTTGCTAAAAGGGACTATGCCTTGCCAGCTCAGTTGCTTCCTCTCTCCTAGTCCTCCAGAAAGGTCCAGCCTTGCCAGGCTAGAGCAAAGGGGGAGGGGTGCAGGGAAGATGCACGCCAACATAATTTCAGGAGTTTCAAATAATAGAAAGGCACTGGTGTAGTATGTGAGGAAATTTGTTGAAAAGGGAGTTTTGAAATTATGTTCTTATGATATGTTCTTACATTTATAGTATTCAAGAAATGCAAGTAAAAGATTTGATTACTTCTAAATTTCCTTTTGAATGCTGGACCCTGCGTGTGTGTGTGTGTGTGTGTGTAACTACTATCCTGATTGGACTGGACCACTTGGGTTATTGAATTGAACATATTTACTACGTCTACCATTCTTAATTAGTGTCATTACTTAGTTTTATTATATGTTCTGGTTTAAGCTGGCTGCTCTGCCCTTAATCACTAATAGCACCTTGCTTTCACTTTCGAAAATGTCCTGGTGAATTCAATAAAATTTATGATCACCCTCCTACCACTGCTGCTGTCACTGGTACTATCACTTCTGTTAATTTTTTAAATCTGTATTTGAAATTATCAATGAAAACTATAAAATTTTATATCATCTATCTACACTTGGAAAAATATTTTTTCTTAGATTTTTATTAGCAAACAAATTAGTTCTTTGGACAATTAAAGCACCTCAAACCCACTTGGTCCATAAATGTTAATGTCTAGGTAAAGGTGAAATTTTAGATACCATCTGAACCTAACTTATCCAATTAGCTCATTCATATTTCCAAATGACATCTCCAAATAATCTTTCTATGAAAAAGTCCCTTCCTTTTCAGATCTTAAAAAGACAAAAGGCAGGTACCAAAGTCAGGCTACTGCAGGTTCTTAATGTGAACACTTTGCCCATAAGAACACAGAAATCTAATTTATATGACAAAGTCATTTACACTTTTGGGTCTTCAGACGCAATAAGCATCTTAGCAGCAGGAGCAGAAATCTTCTCTAAGCTTAATTACCCATCAACCTCATATTACTCAGTTTAGTAATGAGTAATCACTTGTTCTTTAAATATTAATCAAGACTTAACAATAGGCGTAAACTGGTCAGCAAATCCACTAGGGAAGGAAGCAAAAAAAATAGTCCAAGTCACAATTAGCATACTTGTGAACTTGATGCCCTATATGTTAGTTTTTCCTTCCTAAAAAAGGTAAGGTTTAAAATAATTCCGGTGGCAGTATTTCCATTTTGTAATGAGCATCTTAGGATGCCAATTACACATTGCGCTTATTGTCAAGCCTTTGATTTTAATGATCTTCCTAAGACATACAGGAAGCATATGAAGATGCCATTACAGGATTTAATTTTAAGGGAGGGAGAGAATCCATTATGAATCTCTGAAGGCAATTATAGTGAAGTATTCATTGTTCTCTACTTGGAAATTGTTATAAAAACATTTTTAAAAAATATTCTTTACAAAGGAAATACTATAAGATGTAATATGGACATGTTTTCAAGCCAAATAGACACAGTTCTACCTTGAAGGAGAAGGACAGTGAAGATACACATGGAAATAGAAAAAAAACAAAAAGTAAGCATTTGCTGAATGAGTTATCCCCAGGTTCAGCTTGGTGGCAATGAATTTTTACAGCTCTTTCCACTTTTCAAGGTCTCCTCCATCTTCCTTGGGTATCTGAGCCAAATTTCTCTCTTTCTCAACTTCTGTCTCCATTTCCAAAATGCTTCTTTGGCTTTGGTCCTCTAACACCACTCAATAAATGTGTTCACTACCTTGGGAGTATCTGTGGTCATATAATTCCATAATCATATTCCTAGATGATATGTTGCAATTCATTTAAGCTGGATTAGTGCTCAGCATGAGCTCACAAAGATGTCCATGACAGTGGTCAACAATGACTTCATCGTCTAAGGATGAACTCAGCAGCTTTTCAACATCTGCAGAGGGGAGGCCCATTTCAATGACAAACAGAACCTCAAGGTTAAAGGAAGTCCTAAGAAATCAAGTACCTCTAAAATCTGAAAATAACTGATTTCATAGATCACTACGGAGCAGAAGACTGAAAATGCTTCTTTGGCTGGCATTGTCATGGAAAAACAGAACTGAACATCACTTTCTTGAAGTTATGATGAAATTCCTGGGGCAACATACCAAAGTGAGAGCAATGTGAACAAAGCTGAATGTGAGTGACTGACAGAAATTTCCAAGTTCTGATCTGTACACACTCTATTAAATATGATCAGATCTATTAAAAATGCAAATCTATCTGCATATATGTTTTCAATTCTATGGCCACTTTTATCTCTTAAACTAAGCCCAATTCCTCTTCTTTTGTATTTCATTTCTGGGAAAGTTTTGTTAACTGATTTTGTTCTCAGATGCTATCACTTTATTGTCCACTACGTACACTCTATTTTTATTTTTAGACTTGTCACGACAACATTTGGAGGATAACTCCATTTTGCTAAGCTGCATTTTTCATTGCCATGATTTTCTTTCTGTAATTTGTCTTCCAAAAACTTTCAAAATTATTTTGGGGCCATTGTCATAAAGTCACATCATTTACCTAACAATCTTTAATATTGTTGCATTTCCTCTAATTTGTTTAAGAAGCACAACTGAGTCATCCATGCTACATCTAGGAAAACACTGCAGAATCAAACTTAGAAATTAGTTCTGTAAAAGCATCTAGTAGTCTTCAAAAAAGTATCTAGTAGCCTTCAGGTTACCTGTCATAAGGAGTTAATGCATATTTGGTTCAGTGGGTTTTTTTCTGCTTCCTGAAGTCCTACCTGGCAAGTTAAATATTGAAGAAGGAAGAGGGAAAAAAATGTAAGTAATAAAAAAACAGCATCGAAGAGAAAAAACACCAAGGTGATATGGGAATATAGCTGTCCGAGACGGGAATAAGCTTCTAGGTATACAGAAAATTCATCTTTGGGTTGGGTGGAGGAAAATAAAGTTCCAATAAGAAAAAATTATTGTCAAAGAGAAAAAAATGTGGTACCATAGGGAGTAGGGCACTAGGAAAATTGCTTAAGGGTGGGACCACAAATGTCAGATGAACAAAATTAGGTGGAGCCCAGAAATAAAGTGAAGCCTTTATTAGCAGACCTGTTGATATAACAATCTCATTGTTATGTAAGACCCAAGGAATTTCTCCCATGATCCATACCATTCCTCACAATCGACCTGCTACCAGGGTAAGATGCAGGTCTTTTCAGGTTTTGGGGACTTAACAAATATGTCTTTGATAGAAATATTGGAAGCTTAGCCAATAACTTCTGGCTCCTGACACCTTCTCTGCAGTGGAAATTAAAATAGAATAAATATTCTCTTCACTTAGTATTTTGATGAAGAAACTGGGCACTGAACCATGAGACTTTGCTGAGGTTCCCAAAGGTCAGATGTAAAACCAACATCCTGTCCTCAGTGAACTTTCTCTAAGTGGTGCCTCCTCCAGAGGTAAAAGGAGAATTCTGAGACCAAACCAGAAGACTCCAAATAGTTTGTGATTGAAAGTAAACATACGTTTCTAACTCATCAGCTTTTAGGAAATCAGCAGGCCTTGCTGTATTTATCATTTAATACTTTCTGTAATAACCTGTGCAGTTGCTCTTGGATTTAAAACGTGCTATTTACACAGAATCCAAAGACAACAATTACAAAACGCCCAATCACTTGCAGAAACAGACAAATAATTTCACTCAATTAATCTCTGTAATAAAAACATATTTAGAAGCAAAAAGAAATTGAATCTCTCTATCGCTGGGATCTACATGCCTGGCCCCAGGTTGAGCTAAAACATAACCACATGTATCATATTATCAGAATTTTTTTTTCATTGAAGAACACTGTGAGATTATTTTTTAAAGATTTTACTTATTTATTTGACAGAGGGAGAGAGAGAGAACAAGGAGGAGAAGCAGCAGGCAGAAGGAGAGGGAGATGCGGGCTTCCTGCTGAGAAAGGAGCTTGATGCGGGGCTCAATCCCAGGACCCTGGGATCATGACCTGAGCCTAAGGCAGACACTTAACCGACTGAGCCACCCAAGCACCCCAAGAACACTGTGAGATTAGAACAGTGCTATGTTCTCCTTGTATCCCAAGGCTCTAGGAGGGTGGGGTTACGTGGACTATGAAAGCTGCAAATCAAAGACCTTGATTTCCCCAAGAAAATTTTGAAATGCACATAGCAATAGATACTTGTTCAGCAAAGAATAAGAAACAGAATTTCAAGCAAGCCCTTAGGACTTCAGAGAAAACAGACTGGCCTGGTCCAGGCAGAGCACAGAAGTTTCTCTGCGTTTTCTTCCCATCCTCTGCTTCAGCTACCACTCCTAGGAAGCAATGGGCACTCAGGGACTCCCTTCAAAGATCTTAGGTGAGAAAGCGTCCTTGCCCTTGAGCTACACAGAAATGTGTCCGTAGATGTTGAAGGTCGGTACCTAGGAAGCAGAGCCTCAGACGGTGGTTCTTGTGTGAGACATATATAGAGGGAGGGTTCTCAGGAGAAACCTGTGAGGAAGCAATGGGAGCAGGATGGGATAAAGGGGTGAGTTAGGCAAAGGCATGCTTTCAGAAGTCCAGCCTGAGCCTGATCCCTTAGGGAATTCTAGAGAGTGAATGGCTCCATGTCATTGGTCCAGCTTGTTGAACAAGGAGCCAACAATACCTGCTCATCAGCCCCATGAAAAGGATCTGGGTGAGCCACCTATAGTAACTGTTTTAGCAGGTGTGTAGAGCCATTGTATAAACATGGAACGTCTTCCAAAACAATTAATTTTGCTTGATATTTAAGAGGTCATGGTTTGACTTGGTTTTTTTCCTGTTGACAAAAAGTAGAAATTTTTTTTCTTTATGTTAGGGCAAAATGATGTGTGTTTTTAAGATAAAACAAGAGGTTTCCAGCACCAAACTAATCATGTCACATCTTTAATCAAAATTTTCCAAAGTCTTTACTCTTGGAAATATTTGTGGTTTGTCCAACAACTCTTTGGGGAAATGGCCATGAGATTTAGGTGGGTCCCACTCCTCAGGTCCAGGGATGACAATATGACCAGTCAATCAACGTTGACATCCTCTTGTCTCCAGGGGCTGGTTCAGACAAAGGAACATGATCCAAGTAAAGCCACTGAGCATTCTCCCCATGACTTTTAATAGAAATATAATGAAAACATTACCCTCTTTTTGCAAGGGCTGCTAGATGTAAGTCTAGACCTTTTGGGGCCATATTTGCCTAAGAATGAGGCTGACCCACAAAAACCAGAGTTGACAAACAACTGAATATAGCTGTGTCTGAGGTCAGTACAATCCTGGACTTTCCGGTTGCCTGTCAATTACCCTGCAGTTAGTTTTAGCTGAAAGAATACTGATCACTAGAGTTACCCATCAACTGCAGGATAAAATCTAAACTCTTTTGCAGGAAAAATATGGCCCTCTACTGACCCACACAAATCCTTCCCCTATCAATCCTCTGCCCATCCCAATTCATGTCCTAAAACAGTGAACATGGGCACCTGGTAGCTCAATCAGTTGAGCATCCAACTCTTGATTTCGGCTCAGGTCATGATCTCGGGATCATGAGATTGAGCCCTGTGACAGGTTCTGTGTTCAGCATGGAGCCTGCTTGAGATTCTCTCTCTCTCCCCCTCTGCCTATCCTCTTGCATGCTTTCTCTCTCTCTCTCTAATAAATAAATAAGTAAAATCTTTAAAAACAACAACAAAAAACAGTAAGCAGCTCACCATTCTCCAACCTCACAATGGTTTCATTTCATGCCATCAGACCAAAGTCTGGAAGGCCTATTCCCTATAAAATCTATCCTTAGACTTCTGTTAGATTACTTACACTTCCACCCAATCTTTTCTGATAGTCTCAGCCTCCTCCAAGGTGCTTTTTCTCCGTGCTCTGCCTTTGATGGGTTGTGTGGCAAAGACTGGTTGTCCTGTTTCCTCACCACGCTCTTAAGTTATCTTCCAAAAGGGATACACTTTTTCTTTTTGTATCCTCAACCTGAAGCAAAATAACATGTACTAAGCAGGAGCTCAATTAGTGTTTGAGAAAGAAAGAAAAAAAAAGAGAGAATTTGGGATGAAAAGAACCAAGATTCCAGAAAATTCCAAAATACTCTTATGCTCCAAGAAACATATCTTCACTTGTATAACTTCATATACTTATTCCAATCCATCAGAGAGATATTTTCAGATAGGGGTTTCTCCTCCTACCTCACACATCACATTCTTCTAAAACTTGTCTATGAATTAGACATAGCTTCCTAACAAAATACTTTTATATAATTTTATTTCTGCCACATAAAAAAGGCCTGTAAGGCAAGAACTTAAAACTCAGTATTACTCCTCCAAAATCTCAGAATATACTGCATTCCACTGAAGTTAACAAAATTGTCTATTGTAAAGGACACAGTCATGAACTGCTTAGCTTGGCATTTAAGTTACTTGCAATCTGCCCTGATATTTAAATTATCTAATCTTCAGTTTTTCATCTATGAAATGAGAATAACGTAAATTCCCTGATAATGTTAAGAAGAATAAAATGAGATGGTGACACACAAGTTACGAATTAATAAATATCAACATTATCTTCATCTTCATTACTAGTACCTCTCCCTGTGGTACCAGAAAGATTGTGCATCTACTCCTGCTTTGTTTCACCTGTCCCCTGTGCCTGGAATATCTGTCCTAGTTTTTCCTTTCCTCATCTCCTCTCCATCTCTCCTAACCAATCCTAAGATTCATCTCCTTAAACTACCTTCATGACAATCAACATAGCTTCAAATCTCTTTATTAATTCTTGGACACTTGAAATATAGAAGTACTTTTAGCTTTAAGTGCTCTGTCAATTGCAAATAAATGGAATCTTTTCATTGGTGAATTGGAGACTAAATGATTGCCTTAAATCCAAAGGTGGTTACCTTCTTTTCTCAGTCCTATCTGCTAGTGTTCTATAAGATTTTCATCTCTGATATTTGATATGATAGATCTTTTTTATTCAAAAGCCAACCCACCAAAGAATTTGCAAAGCTAAATTTCCCCTCATCTACTCTAGTCAATTATAATGGCTTCCCAAAGGCTACAGAGGGCTTGGGAAAGGTCAAGGAACTTAGTATGCTAAAATCACCTCTGTATATTCTAAGTCTTTAAACTGGGAAATTCAGATGTGGTAATATGATGAATGCTAGTTAACCAAATGGTTAACAATTTACTACATTGCTCCTGTTCCTTCACCCTCCTTAAATGGAATCTTCCTGTAAATCCATACCTACCCCCCCCCCCCCAGTTTAGTGAGAAAGTCATGATGTTCTAGTCATTGTGTGACAAATCCCTTCCGTTCACACAGGGAAATGTTAATTATCTGCCAGGTTTCTGTAATCCTTCTCCACACTCCTGGGAGAGGCGAATTTCAAAGTGACAAGTGACTGTGAGGTGTGTCCCACACTATCCCCAAGAGAAAGGGGCCCCTTTTCACTCATGTGGCTTCCTCTCACTCTTGGGGTAACAGGAGTGTCAGGGAGCTGTGGAGGAGATATTCCAGGCCCGGAAAGTTTAAGTCAAGGCCCACTGGGAGGAGTTTGCTAAAACCTTCCAAATCCTTCTTGCTGTTGCTGATTTCTCCCCCCTCTGGAAATCATTGAATACCAAATAGGACATCCATATGGAAATCCTTTGTGCAATCCAAAGGTTCTAATGGCATTACTTTTGGGAAACTACAGAATTTGGCTTATAAGAGAAAACTGGCTGGTCCTTCCAACTCCAATCTTGGCTACTTCTTCCACTGATTCCAAGATAAGACTCAATCAGTTGACTCCCAAATTCCAAATAGCTACTTTGTTCCCCAACACTATCAAATGGAAATGGGTAGGAAATATTTAAGAACTATGTCGTTCTTATTGGATGACAATGATGATGTTAATCCTTACTTTGTTTATTAAACACTTATTCTGTGTTAGTCATTTTAGAACTCTATATCTATTTCCCCTTTTAATCCCTCCCTCAAAATATTATTCTACATGAAAGTCAAATGATCTTTGAAAAAAACAATTCTGACCATGTCATCCCCTTCTAATATCATTCACAGGTTCCCATTTATTATCCATACATTGCAAATATTCATAATAAGAATTATATAGCTAACAGTGGGTACCTACCTACTACTATGTGTACCAAACACCATGCTACAAGATTGATATGTATTAACTCATTTAATCCTTATTAAAAGCCTTTGAGTTGAACACTACAATTACTAAATCCTCATTTCACTGAAAAGGAAGCAAAGGTTTAGAGAAGTTTAGCAATTTGCCTAAGGATGCACAACACAAATAACAACGAACTACTTCCTCCAACACTTCTGTGTAATGGGTCCAGAGCTCCCATTGTTAAGTGCAAGGCTTTGTGGTGAGTTTTGGAAGATAAAGCCTATAGGGCCTATAAGAATGACTAAACTCTTAACTACAGGAAACAAACTGAGGGTTGCTGGAGGGAGGTGGGTGGGGGGATTTGGTAATTGGGTGATGGGCATTAAGGAGGACACTTCATGTAGTGAGCACTGGGTGTTACAGGCAACTGATGAATCACTAAATTCTACCACTGGAAAAAAAAAAAAAAGAAAGAAAAAGAAAAAGAAAGACTAAAAATTTTACAAATAATTACACCAGGTGGCAGATGTAAAGCAGAACTCTCCCAGGCAAACCAAAACTACCCATAGGGTCCTACTGCTCTGACTGCTGTCCACCTTGCCAGCCCCACCACCGACCAGTACCCCATTCATTCTCTGGATCCCCATTCTACTGCTCCTCTTTCTATTCCTTCAATAGGTCCTGCTGCCTTTGGATATGGACCTCTTTCTGCACAAAATACTCTCCCTCATCTACTCCTCTCACTTTCCTCTCCTGATTGGTGTGCTCATCCTTCAGCCCTCGGCTCACAGAGTGCCCCTGAACTAAGTTAGGGAACCCTTATATTCTCCACAGGATGGCATAACTGTGATTTTGGTTAACATCTGTCTCCTCCACTTCCTTCTATGCTCCATGGGGGAGCTGTTCCCCATTCCCTTTAGTACCCTCGTACCTAGCAGAGGTTAAATGCTTAACAAATATCTGCCAAAGGAAAGGAGGAAGGGAAAGAGAAAGAAACATATGTAATAAGACACTGACTTTTGTCTAGATTGAATAGATATAAATTTACTCATTAATTCATTCAAAAAATATATATTAAGCATTTCCTGTGTTCCAGGTACCATTCTAGGTGCTGAGAATTTAGCTAGAATAAGACTGGAAAAGTGCCCATTCTGTATAATAATCACTAAACCCGTAAACAAATAAGCAAGACACTACATCAAAAAAACTAATGACATACTGTATGGTGACTAACATAACATAATAAAAAAAAATAAGCAAGACAGTTTCAGATGGTTCAGAAAGCAATACAAAATAAAACAGTGTGATATAATATAAAGTGACTGGGAGATAGATATAAATTTAGCAACCAAGAGTGCATTGCAAGTTGACATTTGTGCTGAGTCCTGAATGATGAGAGCTCTGTAGAACACTCCAGGTGGAGGGAAAGCTGGTGTTGGCTGTGTGGGATAGAAAGGTAGTGTGACTGGAGGAAGTATGACCAGGAAAGCATGGCTGAGAGAGGGGTTAAGGAGCTGCAGAGGCTGCTTCATATAGGGCATTAATAAACTGTAAGGAATTCATATTTTATTTCATGTGCAGTGGGAAGTGCTGGATTTTAAAGAGTAGAATGGATTGCTCTGATTAACCTTTCTTCTTTCTTTCTTTCTTTCTTTCTTTCTTTCTTTCTTCTTTCTATCTTTCTTCTTTTTTTAGACCACTCTGGTGACTGAATTGAGAATAGACTGGAGGAAAAGGGCAGAAGCTGGGAAAGAATTGCAGTAATCCAAGCAAGAGATAGGCAGTGAATGAAGAGGTACTTCGAGGAGGTGTGGCCTAGCAGTGTTTCTCAAGCTTGACTCTGCACCTGAATCACTGGAGATCTTGCTGAAGAGCAGATTCTCATTCTGCAGGTCTGGGTGGGGCCTGAGATTCTAAATTTCTAACAAACTTTCAGATGATACAATCTTGCTGATCCAAAGACCATAGCTGAGAAACAAGAGTCTATAGAATTTGATAGACGGCATTTGGAAGCCACAAAAAGAGAATTGAGGGTTATTTCTGGGTTTTTTGTTTGTTTTCTTTGAGAAATTACAAACATCGTCGCAGCATTTACTGAGATGGAGAGGTTTATCACCATTCCTGCTTTCCAAGTGACCTTATTGTTGTCTGGTAGGGTAGAATACTTTTTAGGAGGATTGAATAGCAACTCACTTCGGCACAGGAGCCAAATTTGGGATTATGACAGTGTAAAATCACATTTCTGGCCCAGCAGAAAACTTACACTTGAGCTATGATGAATCCAAGCTCTTAGCAGTAAAATGACTCTTTTCTGATGAGTCTGCATGCATTGCCAAGTACTTGGTTAAAAAAAAAAAAAGTGGTTTATGGATCTTTTTTTTCTCTTCCCCAGAGACATCAGGTGCCTTTAAAGGGTGGTAAAAAATTGGGTCATAGCACAGCTGAAGTAAATGGGACAAAGGAAATGAGTCTTCTACTTTTGTACATACTGTCCAACAGTTGTTCACTTGTCCCTAACAAGCTCACAATCTTTATATTCCTGGCAGAACTTGTTTAACTCCATAGTCAACAATTCACCATCTTCAGACTTCATCATGCTTTATAGAAAATGAAACCCAGTCGCTGAATTGCTAAGCAACTGCTAAGTGTGCTCACAAATGAAGGCTTTTTATATTTACAAATCTGCAAACTGCTCTAGAATTCTCTGCCCTCGCTCAAAGATGTCTTGCAGAGCCAATTGGAAATTATCTGGCTCCAGATGTGCATAATAAATTGAATCTGACTTTATAAGTTGTAGGACTTCACTGGTTGCTCCTAGAAATGGAAAAACATGGCAGGTCCAAGACTCTCTATACTATTCAGGTTCTTTTCGTGTCTCTTCTCCTTTGTCTCTCCTGTCTCTCATGGGCTGGTCAAGTGAAACTTGTTGCACAGCTGTCAACTGGAATTGTGTTTTGCCTGAGTTTAAGGCCTCCTCAAAATAGGGTTTCCAATAGGCCCAGAGTATTTCTGATTTGGAAGGACAATTTGAGTTGGAAAATTATTTTTTGGCCTGAAGAAAAATTTTAAAAGATTTATAAAAATTCCCAGAAGACTCTTTGGACATCAACTACCTCTTACTAAGAATATTGTGCAAATGCATCAGAAACATATGGATTAAGTTCCCCCTGAATTAAACATGGGTTTCACATATGAAGGAGGTGGGAACAGGGGTTGGTATAGAGAGCATGACAAAAAGATTTCAATTCTATGTTAAATCAAAACCATCTGAAAAATACATTTTATAAATGAATGAAAATGCTACTGATATTTCAGTTCATCCTGTTTTGAAATGTTAAATTTATTCTAGTTTAGAGAGCTGTTTCTTGACATTGGTCTTCAACAATAACCTGATAAATCAGAAAGAAAACATTGTTTTCCTGGGCCTCTTTTATATAATTTTATTAGGTTCCATTCATCAGCTTTGATGGAGGTAAGTGGCCTATAAGCATTATCTCTTCTCAGGAATAAAGTCTAGGAAGCATTTTCCATGATCACAATCTAGTGGCATTTTCTAACCATAGAACCTTCTCCAGTGGGCTATGAGAAGATTAAGTAAAATGCATCATTATTTGGCAAATGGGAAATAGGCCTGCACTTAAGACTCATGATCCCAGCATGAAGCAGAATATTGAGCAAAAAAGAGATGGTCTCTACTTACTTCTTGATGCATTTTAATAGCAATTACAGTACAAACAAACCAAAAAAAAGTGACCTTGATAACTTTCCCTGTGTATAGCCAAGGTCAAGTCCAACTTAACATTCTTTTCTAAAAATGTTGCTTTGTCACACTGCCAAGGACAAAGGAAAGCTGAGTCCAACTATATATCTTTTAAAATCTTGGGAATGTTTTAACAAGGAGAGAAAATTTTCTCATAATTACCATATAAGATGTCTGGATTCAATGCCTGCTATGCTCCTAGAGTTTGAAAACAGTGAGTTGTCCCTTAATCCTGAGTTTTTCTTTATTTATTCCATGAATCTGCATAGCAAATCCTTCTTCTAATAAACAATGTCAAGGCAAATTTAAGTCAAAGTCTGACAAATTGTCATTTTTACCATCTTAGAGCAGGCCAAGGAACTCATTTTTACAACTGGAATCCAAAATTACCAAGCTCCTTACAAGGCTGGCTTCCCTCTGCCCATCTTGGGGCCTTGACAACGGCCCGTCCCTCTGCCTAGACAGAGTCTCACATTCTTGTACAGCTTATTCTTTCTCACCATTCTGATCTGTGTTCAAGTCCCCAGCCCTTGTCCCAGTCATTCCATAATCTATTAAACTGCTTATTTTCTTCTCTTAGTAAATTATCACTCCCAGAAGTTATTGTGCTGTTACATTTATCTAGTAGTTTATTTCTGTCTTCCCACAAACTGTAGACTTCATGAAAGGAAGGACCATATCTGGCTTGTTTACTACTCTATCCTCAGCAACTAGGATAGGAACTTGCCAAGAGTAGATACTCAATAAATATTAGTTAAATGGATGAATTAATTAATTTATGAGCCATGTAACAATTGCTGTTAGTGACTATCCAAATCTCTTCACCAGTTCTATTCATTCCCAGCTGCTGTGTGGTCCATGCTGCTAAGGACTAATGCCTGCACCATTCTCTGGAGGACTATCCTTGGACAACTGGAGCACCTTGTCTATAGAAAGTTTACAATCCCCTTGAGGCATCCCATAGACAATGACTGGTTAGTGCATGGAGGACAGAAGCCCAGCTCTCAGGTAAAACAAAGTTGTGTGGTATCATTCACACTCCAGAGCTCCTTGCACGATCAGACTGAAGCTAAACTTTATCTGAACTCTTGTTTTTGCTATGCTTCTTCCATTTCCTATCCTGCTTCTCTCACTTCTTTTCTCCCTTAACAAATAACTTTTCCCTAAATCCTTGTCTCAAGCTCTACTTCTAGGGAACCCAGCCTAAAATAAGACATAAATAAAAGTTCATGAAATCAGCAACCATCCACAGATAATTGTAGGCAGTGTCCAGTTAACATTAAATCTGTGTTTATAAACAATTGCCACTGTGTGTTCTGAATGCCAGTGGGGAAAGAGAAGGTGTGGTTCTTACAACAGTGGTCCAAGAGTCCTTGCAGCTATTGGCAAGGACCCATGTATTCATTTGTATACCAAACTGCATTTGTAGACTACATTAATGACACTCTTCATACAAATACGTATGTATATATGGATGGAGATGGATTTAGCGATACTAAAATTTATTTTATAATTAAGGGTAATTCTTGGTCACTTTATTTCTTATCAATTTCAATACTCTTGGGTGTGTAAAATTTTTTTAATGTTAAAGAGGGATTCTCATATTCTAAAAATGTGGATATTGTTGATTTAGAAAATCAATTCCCAAAGTAAAAGAAAGGGATAACACTGTGTCTAAAGAATCAACCTAGGGACCCAGGGTCAATTCTAAAAAAAAGTTGCCTTCTCTGCCTCACAATCTTTTTGTCCATCCACTTTCCTAAACTCTTCCATCTATTTTTATCGCCTGTAATTCCTAAGTTGGAAATTCATTTCAGTTAATGAACATTATCATTAAAAATTGCCAATGTCTCTGGAAGGTTTAGGGGATAGCAACCATCCCCACTTTAGTAAGAAATTGCCAAGCCATTGATTCAATAAATATTTCTTGAGAACCCATTATGTATAAGGAACTAACTTTATCTAGCCAGGGATACAAAGTTCCATAAAGGACAGGTCTTTCCCTGAAAGAAAAAAAAAAGGAGGGGAAAAAAAGAGAAAAGAAAAGCAAAGTTTTCTTCTTATCATCTGGCTAACAAAACTTTGAGCTTGAAAAATTCCAGTGAGGCTGGAAATAAGGTAGTTGGAGGTATGAAACACAGAAGGATCGAGGAAGTTAAAACCCTATAAAAGCACGAGCAGGTGAGAAAGAGAGGTTCCAGGAAATGAAGATGACAAAAGAAAGTTGGTATGGTCAGAAATGTTGCCTGAATCAACAAGGAAAGGGGGGAAAACACCCAAAAAACAAAAACAAAACTAAACCTCTCTCTTCCCTCTCCCCAGTATATGATGTAGTTTTTGACTTTAAATTCAGGTTAATGCTACTATTGATCTCCTTTATGTATACTGTAATAAATGCTATTGACCTATGACAGGACTCCAATCACTCACTTCAGTCATCTTTGCAGAAGGCAATGCTGTTTTCAGACCTACTTATTAATATGTATCTTAACATGCAATTCAATCTATAGAGCACTAGGTCTTTGTCCACAGGCTTATGATGATACTATTCATTAAAGATGAGCTATGATTTGGGAAATAGGCCAGCATTTTCCCCAATGAAGTAACCTTTGTATTGGCTAATAAACACTCCCATGTTCAACACAGGACGGCTTTGTTACCACATATACCTCACTGGTTTTAGATCCTATCTAGATGTTTGAGGGGGAAATTTAGACATTCATTACAAAAGGCATGTATCGATCATCTATTATGCACCAAGTGCAATGCTATGCACTGGGAACACGAGTCAAACACCTCACTTCCACAAAATCCAATTTTGGGATCCCAAAGAAGTAATGATTAATTCTGCCTAGTGGAATCAGGGGAGATGTTGGGATGGAACTGATGTTGTCTATCTGGTCCTTAAAAGAAAAAGAGGTGGAAAAGGAGGTAAAGGCACCCCACCTAGCCAGAAGAGCCTGTGCAAATATATTGAAATAGGAAGTGTGTGGTCTAACAGGGAGAGGTGAAGAGATTAGTAAAGCTAAAAAGTAATGCCTGAACACCTCTTCATGTGTTTAGGGCCACTGATCATTTGGGTATGTTCTTTTGTGAAGTGACTATTAAAGTCTTCTTCCTATTTCCCTATGGGGTCATTTGGCTTTTTCTTATGAATAAATAGTAGCTCTTTATATATTCAAGATATGAGTCCTTCTACCAAGCATATATATTGTAAATATTTTCTGATCCATGGGTTTCCTTTTCTCTCTCAATTATGTCTTTTGAAAGACAGAGGATCTTAACATAACCAATTTATCAACTTTTCCCTTTATGCTTAGCACATTTTGTGTCTTGTTTAGGAAAACTTTTCATAATCATACAATTCATAATTGCTGAAAGTTGTAAGCAACTCAAATGTCCATCAAGAGGAAAATAGGTAAATAAATATCACTTCAATGGAATATTAAATAGTGATGAACATAAACAATTGCAATCATATGCACAATGTGCACAAAAAAAACATGTTACTAATACTGTAAAATACATACCTTAAGATTCCATCTATGTAAAATTCCATAAATGAAAAATCTCATCTATGGAATTAGAAGTCAAGACAATGGTTATAGCAACTAGGAAGGACCTTGAGGGGCTTTTCTGGTGCTGACTGTCTATCTCATAATCTGGTTGCCAATTTCATGGGCACACAAGTTTTACAAGAATTCTTCAAGTAGCACATTTTTTTTGCATTTATATTTCCATAAAAATATTCATATTTAAAAATATAAGACAAAGTCACCTGAGAAAGAATAGTGACCCAAAAAAATTAGGCTGGAAAGAACAAAAGATCTAGACTTTAAAGACCCCTACTGAGAAGTTTGCCAAGTTTTAATTAGTTTTTAAGGTCCAGGCTTTAGACAGACTAACTTGCCTTGTGGAGGACTGAGGCAAGTGTATATCTGATAGGAGGCAAGGTGACCCATCAGTCTACAACATTCAAGTGAGAGATGAGGGGTCTGATTGGAAGAAAAGGCAGTAGCAGTGAAGAGGGATGAACTTGGGTTTTCCCACTGAATGTTTCTTTAAAATCTACTCACCGGTGTCATAAGACCATAAGCACCTGCCCAAAGTGTGGGGGGCAAAGGCCTACAAGTCTTCGACAGATGTTGAGTTTTCAAACAATGAGAGACCTTGATAAACATACCTCTCTCCTGGATTTATGAAGTCCAAGCATTTTTGTCTGGCTCTTGTCTTAGATTGTAAGACATGAGTGCTGATACAAATCCACATATGGATTAGTGGAAAGTTCCAGAACTGACACAATATTGTTTGGACAAATTTTTCCTTTCCTCCCTTTTCCTACCCTCCCTTGCACACTATTCAAGTCTTCTTGCTGGGTGGTTTCTACTTGTCTTGTTAATTCCTTCCTCTGTCTGCACACTTATTAAGAGAAAGGATGATTTCTTTTCTTGGAAATGAGGACCTCTGGAAGGCAGAAACCACACAGGGAACTCAGGTAGGCAGCATGGTGCAAGATGGAGCATGAGCAGGGCCTCTAGGCACAGAGAGTGCCATGAAATCTTCCATAGGCACAGGATCAGGATCACATTGGTACCACCTCCGACAGGCAACAGGGTGGGGTACAAACACCTTGCTGCCATCAGTGTCCTCTCCATTATGTTCATCAGCAAATATTTATTGGGCTTCTCAGGCTGAGCCACCCACTCAATTACATGCTTTGTGGGAAAGGGCAGGAAGGGAGCATGATGTGAAATCATGATCCAAAGACCCAGGGTGCACCCCACACCATCTTGCCTCAGGCCCTGTAAGAGTAGACTTTGCCCACCCAAGATTATCTAAGATTAAAAGAGGTAGCATGTAGAAACCTAAACATAGCCTCTCAAAGAGCAGAACCATAAACTTAGAGGAGACAGAAATTTTCCAGTCAAATCCTGTTATATCCTTTAGGGCATGTTCTCTTCTCAAGATCTTTCTTTGGAGATGATATCCTCACACAGTTTTCAAGATTTTATATGAGATGGTCTCTCTTTGTATATTTCTTGGACTCTCATCTATATTTTATATCTTGCCACCTATGAAAAGTTTGCTGACGTGCTCCAAAATCAAGTCCAAATTTCACCTCCCTAAGTTTGCTATAGGGCTTTTTCCTGGAAAGCCAAGATGTCAGAATAAAATTCACCCTGCCCAGAACAAAAATAACAATGTTGGCCCAGAGTGTGGTTTTTCCACTTGTCTTTTCCGAAGGAGCACAATCTACACAGAGCATTGCTCAGCCTCAAGGGCTCCCACATCTGCAGAACAAAAGCACCACTGCTTTCTTATCTGAAGAAATATGGCCTCCTCCACTCAACTGGAATAACTCCTGAGTCTAACTCAGGTCACATGTTGCCAGTTCCAGAGTGGTACAACATTACAGTGATTTAGAACCCAAGAGAAGGAAGTCTTCTCTCAGACCAGGTCAAGCCTGCTTAGCCCTCAACACCAATTCACTCATGAAATGACATAATTCTCTTATTTCCTGGCCAAAGAGTCATTAGGGCCACCCTTCCTTTACTGCACCCACACTTTGTCACTTTTGAGGAGCAATCTTTAAGTAGGCATATATCTTATCTACCACCAGTAGGATCAGCCAGGCCTATGCCCCATGAAATATACCAAATCAAAACTGTGTCTCACTGAAGTAAATTTTTCATATTTTCAGAGAATGTGGAAAACGGTACTTTTAGCCAGCTAGTCATCTATATTTGGAAAATTATTGGCTTTTCCAGTCTAGAGATGAAAATGGCACTAGAAGTTTTTCCATTTTTCCTTCCTTCTATTGCACAGTTATTTTGAAACCTTTCTTACAGTATCTTCTGAACTGGTACAAGTCATACCTAGAAGTGTTTCTCAGATACTTCCACCAAACCTGTTCTTTTAGCATAAAAGAACATTGTACTACACCAGAGATCTGAGCAATAAACACATTATAGTCTGCCATCATTGCAACTTTTGTCTTTGAAATCTCATGTTTTTCTTCAAAGTTCAGGTGCTACTTATATACTCCTTTAAATTATCTGTTCCTACTTTCAGTATAAAACTAGTACTATAATTTACATAACATCATCTTCAGTTGGTATTCTAGAACTTGCACCAGGTTCTATTCTGCACCAGGTTCTATTCTGTAGATAGACTTGCATGACTATGGGAAGCTATGAACGAATTTCATAAGAGCCTTTGGTAAAAGGGCATAATAACTCATTTTAGTAAATATTAGTTTATTGAATTGAGTTTATAGATACATGCTTATGTCATATATAGATTGGAGTAAAAGAAAATAGAAAGAATGGATGGATGGATGGATGGATGGATGGATGGTTGGATAGATGGATGACTGAAAGATGAGAGGTAATCCCTTGTCCCCTTCTTTGGGACAAAAAAGAAGATCATTCTGGGGAGATTCTGTATTTCACTCCTCTGTTGAAACATCAGGATGGAGTAGAACTTTGAATTCAAGTAGATGGCTAGTTCTTCAGCATATGTAATCCCAAGCCTAAATCTGCAGGTGATTTTTATCTCATCTCTTTCAAATTACCATTATCTTATCATGGAGCATCTGCTCTATTCTCCAGCCTGGCCAACGCTTCATAAGTGGGCAGCTTCATACTTACCATCTTAACTCATACTCAAAGCCCTTCAGATAATCTTCTCTGGTAAATATGGAAAAAAAAGGTAACTATCATAACACAAAAGTGGATTTCCACATAGTCAAAATAAGTCAGCATGGATGAGGAGGATGAAGGTTATCTTGAGTCCCAGAAGACTTTAGGTCTAGTTGGTATTAATCATCATAATAGTAACATGGTTTATTAAAATCTATGGGTAGATTCATATGGGTCATCAAAATCTATGCAGACTCAATAATTCAGAGCCCATTATTGCTGGTTCATAGATGCCATTACCTGAGGTCTTGTTGATATTCCCACTTCTATTCAGACCCTCTAGGCTCTTCTCCTGAACAAAGACTTGGAGAATAAAAATTCCACCCACCTGTAATGGTTGCCCTACCAGAAAGTCTAGTTGTAATGTATCAAAATCTCTGTAATTGCTCATAGTTCAGTTCCACCTTTCTTCCTATCTTAAGTTGATGTCTAGAAATAGAGCCCAAGATGGAGATTCACATGGAAGTAATTTATTGAGAAAGGAGAGAGTCGGAGAAGCAGGATGGGCAGAGTAGGGTGTGGTCTCAGCTGGAGTCTATCCTTAGTCTGATCCCACAGGGAGCTCTGCAGCATGGATTGCTCCACAGAGTTGCCCCCTGCCCTTTCTGAGGCAAAGGGTCCTTTAGTGCCCCTGTATCAGTCAGTCATTGGCTATGGGCCACACCCAGGGGCAAAAGAGTTGCTTAACTTCCCAGGCAATTCCAGGCTATGCAACTCCCATTTGGCCAAGGGCTATTCTCCAGAGAAAGAGACAGCTGTAAGCCATTAACAGCCAATGCTCATAGCACTTGGGATATGGGAACACCAGCCTGGCAAAGCAGATCTGGGTGGGTCAGCAACAGCATCCCTATATTTACCATCCTTATTCATCTCAAAAGATACTCCTCCGGACAATGTTTGGACTCATAATGCTCGCTTTAAACAATCCCAGTGGAGCAGAATATAATAATATATATCAATCCATAGTATTTACTAAAATCCTACCATGTGCCAGGCACTTTTCTAAATGTATCATGTTTATACAGTACTCCTATGAGGTGGGCACTTTTATTACCCATATATTACATATGAGAAAATGGAGGAACAGAGTAATTAAAGAAGTGAATGAGTGGTAGAGCTGGAATCCTATCCTCTTAATTCTGCATTAAACTGTCTCCACTTATTGTCAAAGAGTAGCAGCAAAAGAGAGAGAGAGAGAAAAAGCTCAGAGCTAAAGTGGTAAAATTTTATTTATATAAGATACCACACCCAGCTAGGTGAGGGAAAAACCTTATGAGTGATGGAGAGCCTGAGGACAGTTAAGACTCTTTTTGTGTGTGTGAATTTCCAAAACGTGGCAGTTTTATCTACTGGGTTGATGTTCACCATTTGAACTTTCATCATTTAAATCCCATGAAAGTCCGGTTGCATAAGACATAACTCTCTGCCAAATGAAATAATAGCTAACATTTGTTAAGCACTTTCTGTGTGCCAGGCACTGTTCTCAGCAGTTTACATGGATTATATCATGTAATCCTCAGAACCACACCATGAGGCAGCCCCATTTTCAGATAAGGAAACTGAGGCGCAGAGAGAATAAGCAATATGCCCAAGGGTACATAGCTAGAAAGCATCAGGCCAGATTTCAGAGTGTGTAATCTGGTTGTGGATCTATGTTCCTAACTTCACTATGCTGCCACCAAAAGAGTCATGGATGGTTAGAGCCAGGAGTCATGTTGGAGAGGCAAACTTTCCTGATTTAGAGATGAGAAAACTGAGGCCCAGAAAAAGCTGGTGACTTGCTGAAGGTCACACAGACCCAGGACTCTTTATTTTCCTCAGTGTTTTCCATATTTTGAAAAAGTTTATCAACAGGAAAAAAATATATATAAACTAGAAACAGTATCCTTTACTCGCCAGTAATTCAGGAATGTGTTTTTAAATGTTTGAAGTCTCTTTCTTTCCTCGTTTCTCCCAGGAAACAGATGACATCAAGGGTTGACAGCAGGAAGGTAAGAAATACCAATATCTACCTAGCCTAGGAAGAAACTACTCTCTGTCACTACAGACTGTTGCAAAGTATGGTAACTCATGTATAACTATGTGATGCGACTTCCAAGCCGTTTATCTTTGGCTAAAACCTACAAACTCCAATGCAGAAGTATATCTCTTTAGAGAAAGGAAAGGAAAGAAAGACAAGAATTAATATTTATTAAATACCTACTAGATGCCAAACCCATTGCTCTATGCATGCTATGTAAATTATCCAAAAAATAATCTTTAAAATCAGAATGTGTATCAGTTAGCATTTGCTGCATAACAAACCAACCCCAAATTTAGTGGCTTAAAACACAGTAATTTATTATTGTTGATGAGTAGCTGGGTGGCTCTAAGGATTCATGCCAAGCTTAACTGATTTCAGCTGAGTTCACTCAGTTCTTGACAGTAGCTGCTGGAATGGCTAAGGACCCACTGGTCTAGGATACCTTTAGCTAGGATGACTTATTTCTGTTCCACATCCTGCTGGATATTCCAGCTTGTTAATGTGACAGTGGCAGAAGAGAACAAGCAAAAGCGTACAAGTCCTCTGAGGCCTAGGCTCAGAACAGGCACACCATCCCTTCTACTCCATTCTATTGGCTAAAGTAAGTCACAGGGCTAGCCCAGATTCTAGGAAAGGAAAAATAGATTCCATTCCAGATGGGATGAGCTATAAGATCACACTGTCAATGGTATGGGCATATAAAGTGATAAAAAAAAAAAATTGGAGAGTTTCTTATAATCAATCTACCACAACTATCCTAGAATATTCCAGATCATTTAACTGGTATGTTTTCCCCAAAACATATGTCTCCCTCACATATCTAGTCTACCTGTGAAGACATTTGTGTTCACTTTGTTGGCTTACAGAAAATTCAGGAAAGTTGCCACTGGGTTTTAAGGTGGCATAAAGAATTTTCGATTTACCCAAGTAAAACAAATGACCATCTAATCCCACCAAGTATTTGAGATCTCGTTCTAAATAATAGCAGGATAAAGCTAAGTCTATCTCCCCTCTCCCTACCCACGATATCACTTACTGGTTGAAAGAAGAAGCAACTGGATAGAAAGCTTTTTGTTTCTGGGTTTCCAGCTGGGGTTGGTAAGAGACCAGCTCAACAACTAAAGATCACCCTGAAGGCCTCAACAAAAATGGAACCACATCTTTCCCTAGTGCTTTGTTTTACAGTTAGAAAAGAAAGATGCACTGGGGTGGAGGGAAGCACTTTAATTCAGGGATTGCTGATAGTTTTGTCGCAATGCCAATTCAAGTTGATTAGTGGAAGCTGCCAGAAGTTCTATGCTGAAAAGCAATATTAGGCCTTAGGCAGTTCTAATAAAATCAGTAAATTACAAGAATTTTTCCAACTGATGGAAGTAAGATCTTGATGCAGTGGTTCCTTTAACCTAATTCACACTAAGATAAAATATAGGTGAGCAGTGACTGATTTCCATCATTACATTAAACTCACAGGGTAAGTAGACCCTCATCCCCTGGGCCTCCCAATACATCTTCCCAAGACTTGTTTCTTTCAACTTCTAGGTGGGCTGTTTTTGAGAAAGGCAAGTATAGCAGGGTTTCAATCAGCCTTTGGTTTTTATACTGGCTAATCCAAAGACAAACACATGGGCTCACACCAAATTCAAAACCCAGGAGGAATGATCAAAAACACAAAAATAATTCAAGAGCATCACAGCAGAATGCACCCTCTCTTTGCTCACACCAGGCCTCAATTTACATGTTTTTCAATATAACATCATCTACCTTCTGAGTCAAGAAGTGTGTGAGGCTAGGGGCGCCTGGGTGGCACAGTGGTTAAGCGTCTGCCTTCAGCTCAGGGCGTGATCCCGGCGTTATGGGATCGAGCCCCACGTCGGGCTCCTCTGCTATGAGCCTGCTTCTTCCTCTCCCACTCCCCCTGCTTGTGTTCCCTCTCTCGCTGGCTGTCTCTATCTAAAAAAAAAAAAAAAAAAAAAAAAGAAGTGTGTGAGGCTAATACTGGATGGTCAGGGTCTACTTTAATTTAAGAGGTAGTATTTCAGATCCATAACAAGGCTTATCAACAATACAGCAATCTATAATGTGGTGTAGAGAAGAGGACCCAAAAACAAGTTCAAATTTTGATTTGGGCCGTTGTTATTATACAAGTTTTAATATCCTTCTCACAGTCTCAAAAGAGACACAGTATATCCATTTCAGAAGTTGTGGTGAGAATTAAATGGGCTAATATGTAAAGCATTCAGGTTAACAACTAGCACATAGTTGAGGCTCCTAAATGCCGCTGTTGTTAACAACAGCAAGTATTTACTCACTTTCTATTATATGCTGGGAACTATGTTCCATGCTTTGTGTAAACAACAGAGAAAATGATCAAAACATAAAGACTTGCTCTTTATCTTTGGGAAATACAGAGTCTATTTGGGAAACAAGATGAACGTGCATAAAATAAATAAGAACTATATATAGAGAATAGTATACAAAATGCTCAAGCAGACTCTGAGAATACTGGGAATCTGGGATCATTGTCTCTATTTCTTGCCAAAGCAATAAATTAGTTTCTTAAACATGTTGACAGTTCCATTTTCTTAAGACAGTTATTGGAGGTGACTTAACTATCCAAACTTGTTTCATCTGAGTTTTGAATATTTTTATTTGTACTTTGAGTGCCACCAAATAATTTCATATGACAGATATAAAGAATAGTCCACCATTAGCTAAAAAGAATGAGGCCACCACCTATCACCCTGGTGCCCCATCTTTTACTTTCCATATCATCATCCACCCATCATCTGGCCTATCATGAGACCTCAATGAGGTAGAATAAAAGTGACAACAAGGCAAGTCCTGATGCTTTCCAAATTTTCCCCTAGATGCCAATGCCTCTGAATAATCATCTTTTCTTTCCATTACTGAGATGTCATTATGCAGGCAAAGCATGTTCTCAGTTGCCCACAGTAGGCTAGAGGCAGGGTACATTGTTCAAAGATAACTCATGTCTTATTAAATGTCAAAACTTAACCCACGTGATTCAGCCAACACCTCACCCAGTTGCAGGCTGGAAAATTCATCTGGGCTAATACCTCTGTGAACAGTAGAGAACGAAGGTGATCACTGAGCCCCACCAAAGTGCAGGAAACAATGACTGAACCATAGACATGAAGGCTTCTGTCAGGTCATAAAGCAGCAGTGATCACGATTAATTGCTGATAAAATATTAAAGAGTCTCTTGTTGCTGAAGGTCAGGTGCTAGGACAAAGTACTACTCTTTCTGGGAAGCTTCAGAAAGGCATGCTCTGAATTGTGCTTATGGGAAGATAAATCTATCTTTAAATCTATCCCAATGGATCCATGTTGTGGGCATTAAAGGGAAAACAATAGAATAGAGCCATAGAAGATTTAGAGAAAGCCCAAAATGTGGGCACCCCTCCCCAGATAGATGTACAACTTCCCTGGCTAACATGGCCCCTCTAACAGAGGGCTACTTTTAAATAATTTTCCCAACCAGGCTGCAATGGGGATAGTGATGGCGAGAGAGCAAATCCCACAGTTGTTTGGTTGTCACAAGAGGCAATAATACATAATAAAAATGATGAAAAAGGAGAAAGTCTACCCGGAAGTAATATGAGTTAACATTTGGAAATCTTTGGAATATACGTTGTTACAATAAAGCCTAGGTATTCTTCACTCAAAGATGATATTTAGGATTTGTTAATCCAAACGCAGAGAGAAAGAAGATGGTAATAAATGCATTTCTAGAAAAGGTTTTCCAAGTGTCTTTGAAGACCAAAATATATCACCACTAATGGCTCATCCCCCGGTTCATGTTGTATGTGTTTGTCTACTAAGGGTTGAAGTCATAAATGTACATGATTTTTCTTCAGTACATTGATCTTCTCAGTGGTTAAGGGAGTGATAAGAAATATACAGGGAATCAATGCGCGTTAACAAAACAACAACTTAAAGTTTAAAACTTAGATCATACCAAATATAATTTAACATTCCTAAATGACTTAGACAATTGTTTCCAAAAGTTGGTCATGAGCTAAATAAATCAAAATAATCAGGGGCCTTATTAAATTACTAATTCTCAGATCTTGGCCTGTATAAATCAAATGGGAATTCTTAGAGAAAGGCCTAGATACCCTAAAATATAAAAGTTCTCCCAAGTGATTCTGACACAAAACTTTTCATACAGGTGAGAGCTTCAGGTCTTAAAACAACTGAATTAATATTTATACCCTCTGTAGGAAAGAGTACTGGACAATGAGTGAGGAAAATCAGGCCAAGATCAGCCTCTGCCTCTGAGAAGCTCTATATCCTGCACCCTTGGTCCCCCAAGTACACTGTGCAATGCAGAAGGTGAAACGACAGCATTGGCATCTCCTAGGAGCTTGTTAGAAATGCAGAATCTCAGGCTCACCCCTCACCTATGAAAGTAGGACTTGCATTTAAACAAGATCTTCAGGTATTTCCTTTGTACTTTAAAGTTGGAGAAGAACTACCTAGATCAAGTCATTCAAGTCATTCAGTCTTCTCTGGATTTCATCTGGAAACTGATGGACTTGAACAAGATAGTCTTTATATCCTCCTCCGGGCTTGACGATGCATGATGACTATTAAAGATGCAAAGGAGAGAAATACACTAGAAAGTTCTAGATAGAATGCCAGAAAAAAAGAGAATTTGAGATTAAATAGATACACACACATACACACACTTTTGTAGAAACCATCTAAGAAAAATCCAAATCCCATGATATATACACCCTCATCTGAGACCATGAGAACTTGATCAAGCAGGATAGGAAACTGAGGAAATGAGAAAGGTTGTAGACAACCCAAAGTTCCAGGGCATGTCCAGAGGAAAGGAAGAACTAGAATCCAGGTGTCTCCACTCCCAGTCCTGGACCACCCTGTCTTGTTGTCTCAGCTGCTTCAGGAAAAATTAAGAAAACAAGAGCAGGACATAATAACAAAGACAGCAGGTGTTTATAGGGGGTGGTATATGGACATGGCTCCTCAACCCCATTCCTGAGTCACTTTAGTCCTTGGATTATTATTTTAATATTATTAAAATTCACATGATTGAAATTTAACTTTAGGGATCTCATATTCTGAAAACCTTCCTTCTCTTTCCCCATCTTCAGCTCTGTATGGTTTCTCTTTGGGGCACCAATGTCAAATGAATATACTCTTCCAGTTACCAAGGGTCAGATTTCACGAATCCTGACTGGCACCCTTTCTTTTCAGATTCCAGACCTTAGTTGCCCATCATTTACCCTTTCATGAGCTCTGTATGCAAGTTATATATATTTCTTATTATAAGATTCTCATGTCAGAAACTCAGATATTTATACACAGAGATATATACAAATGTAGATTCACTTATTCTTCCTAAGTTCATAAATAAGAAATTTATGAACATTAATAACATTCTAACATCATATAAATATGCAACATAAAAGATGAAATTCTCTTTTCTCACAGGCCCCTCAGAAACAATCACTGCCAACAATATGGCACATATTCCCCATTGTTTTTACTTTTTCTTATGCATGACTTTAAAAAAAAACACAATCATATTACACAGATTATTTTGTAACTTGCTTTCTTCACTTTATATCTCTTGGTCATCTTTTCAACTCAATTTGTAATTGTCTCCCTTCTTCATCATAATATCTGTATGGTATTCCAACATTTTTCCAACCACGCACCTATCTACAGACACTTGAACTATTTCTGATTTTTTTTCTATTATAAACTATGCTGCACATCTGAATATGTAATGCCAGAAACTACACATGAAATGTCAAAGGTATTCAGTTCATTTCTGTTTGTTGCTTGCTGGTTTTTCTCCCATTGTATCTTTGGTCTTTGATTGTGATAATGGTGACAACAAAAGGCTGTATTTATTGGAGGACACAAGGATTATGGAATTATGATTTCTACTGTCTGAGAACCCTGCATGTGCTCTGAGGGCAGTGCATCTTTGCTACAGAAGCCCTTTGTCCATACCATATGCCATCTACCCCATACTGCCTTACCATTCAACCCACAGGGAGTCGGATGCTTCATTCTACATAGCTCCAGGTGTTGACACTGGGACAGTCAGCATTACAGGCCCAGTTACTGCTCTCAAAGGGTCTACAGTCTAGGAAGGATATTAGAGAAGTAAACAAAAGATCAAGAATTTCAGATGGAGATATGTGGCATGAAGAAAATATTACTGGGTAATGAGATGGAGAATAACTGGAGAGGGTTAGGGAAGGCAATTTTTCAGAGCATTCTTTTTTGAACAGATAATCCCAACCCATTGTTAAAATTTTAGAAGTATTAAAAATAAGCATAAAAATTCATGAACTCCTGCCACTGGGTCCCAACTACCCCATTACCCTTCCTTCTGAAAACCAATGTGTCTTGAGTAATCTTTAGAGATAGCTTGTATATATGTGAGAAAATGTGTGTAGACATATACGAATGTGTGTATATGTCAATATATCTTTTTCTCAAAAAAAAAATATGACCTTAGATTATAAAGTAGAAATAGAAATTATCTGGGGGAAAAAAGCTAGTCTTAGACAACCAGACATAAAACCTCATCAGAAAGAGAAGATATGAATAACCTAATCCACACTAATTCTTGTGATACAACAGGGTTTTTCCTCTTCATTTACTGAAAAGCAACTGGCACTGATAGCATTTGACATAAAAGAACTTCCTAATGCTAAGAAGAAGATGGATGGATGGATAGATGGATGGATGGATGGATTAATGAAAAGACAAATACCAGAATATTGAGGGAGCTTAAATCTCTTTGTATATCTTCTGTCTATTCCTCATATTGAATACAGCTTTAATTCAACTCAACAAATACTGATGGAAAGTCAAGACCATCAGAATGGCCTTTCAAGGTTTCTTCTAATTCCAGGATTCCACAAAAGCATATGGAAAAACAAAATGTTGTTTGGTTTTCCTTCCTTATTTCTTTTCTTCTATTTATTAACTGAACAAAACCCAAAGCAAATTTTAAAAATTAAAATTAAGTAAGAAAGAAAGAATGTTGTTCTTAAATGCTTTCTCTACTGTGGTTTCCCTTAAATTGATCTTTCTCCCACTGGATCATAACCCAACTGGCATAGAATATTGCAGCAGATGGAGAAAAATAAATAAATTACTAAGTTAAGCCCCCGACTGAATTTATATTTCCTATCTAGCCTGTGGAAATGCTATGTGTCATGGAGGGCAGAGGAAGGGATATGTGTTGTGGCGGTGGGGGTTACATATTTTGTTTATTTGCTGAATTTTAATAAGGCCATCTTGGTTTCTCCATGAAAATGAAACGTGAGCTCAGTTCACTGACATATATTCTCCACTGAAAACCCAGGTCCCAACCCAGAATCACTGCTCTAGCTCTTTCAGATTTGAGTCATTATCATATTTGTTAATCTCCCTTATAGCTGTGTTGGAAACTTATTGGACTAGAAGTAAACTAGCCCAGTTGGAGTCTTATTTTAACTAAAGCTCTCCCTCATGCCTCCATTCACATACTAAACTATAAGTTACCCTTCCAAAATTTGCTCTGCAAGAGCAAACCATATGGAAAGAAACAAGAAAAGGTAAACAAGGGCTAGCCAAGGACTTTTTCAATACCCCAGGATGACTCGTCCTTCATTAGAGATCTGTAGTACAGTACAATGGACTGAATGTTTGTCATCTCCCAAAATTCATATGTTAAAACATTAACATCAGTGTGATGGTATTGGAAGTGGGACCTCTGGGAGATACTAGATCATGAAGGTGGAACTATCATGAATGGGATTAGTGCCTTTATAAAGGCGACTGCAGAGAACTCTCCCACCCTCTGCTTTTTACCGAAGATACAATGAGAACCCAGCAGTCTGAAACATGGAAAAGGGCTCTCACCAAAACATGCTAGCACCCTGATCTCAGACCTTCAACCTCCAGAACAGTGAGAAATAAATTATCTTTTTTCATAGCCCACCTAGTTTATAATATTTTGTTATAGCAGCCACAGGAATTCTAACTTCCAGTCTAAAAACACTGCCATAGTAGGACCAAGATGGCCTATTGCGAACACTTGAAACATCTGCTTGTGGACTTTTTCTTGGAACAAAAGTGTGAGGGAGCCAGTGCCCTCAAAGCAGCTCTCAACCAATGACTGAAGGAAATTGGTGGATAAATACCCCAACTCCTTCACCCCTCAATCAGGACCATTCTGACAAATACTCTATACCGAGTTCCAGAGTTCCACAGTGGGGTTAAGCTCCAGTTGCCCACACTGGTAAATATACTGACCTTATTGCCTTCCTCCACCTCCTTTTCTCACCTTCTACACACCTACTAGAGCCTTCTAGGATCATCTCCCAAATAAACTATTTACCCTGGATGCCTTGTATCAGGATCTTCCTCTGGAGAAACCCAAACTAAGATTGTGTCACCCAGTATAGTGTTGTGTATCCAAATTACTCCTTTAAAAAAAATCACAATAAGCAAATGGACAAAACAGAATGATTTAGTGTAGATTTGTAGTTGAGTTAAGAGGTGAATGCATGATTTGGGACATACAAGTCCTATCTGCCCACCCTGACGCTGTTCTCTCTCATTTTACTGCTCACCCTTCGTTTATCCAAACCCTCCCTTCTAGCAGGCTGCTCTGTTTTAGGTGACATAGACATACGTGTGCATTGCCATCTCTGTAAGTATGTGCATGCCACTCTTCTAACCCAGAATGACCTCTCCACAACTCTTCATCCTGTTCAGATTGTACCAGTCATTCCAGACCTACCTTAAGCTTTGCCACCTTCTGTGACACCTCTTGTGTCACAACTAAGAGAATCACAGCACTTGTAGCCTGTAATTCATAACTCACTACTTAAATCATTTGCTTTTGTGTAGTTTCTAACTATTGCATACATGGTAGTCTTAACCTCCCTAATTAATTTAGACTTTCCTTAGGAATAATAGTCATATCTTGTACCTCTCTAGTCCTCCCAGGGCCTAAAATAGTATGGCACATACAACTATCTGTCAATGTATGATTTATTAATTTAAGTAATAAAACACAACATGTGTATGACCAATAGTAATGAATCATCTTTAATGGACTTCAGAAAGGCCTCTTTCCTCTCGTGCAAACTGCCTGGGAGATGGCGTTATCTGGAGCATCCTTCTTGGTGATCCTTTCCAGGGATTCAAAAAAAGACAACAGGCCACAGCAACACCTTGGTTTATACACAACTTCCCCTCAGTGGTTTAAAGACATAATAAAAGATAATGCTTCTTGCTCATAAATAAAAAGTACTTAAATGTAATTTTGACAAAATGCATCCCAGGGGTAACTGAAGTCTTTTTCTCTCTGCTGTGATTGTTGCTGTTATAAATAGACAATCATAAAAGAATCAAAAGGGGAAACCTTTTAAAGGCTTACTCCAGGGCCTGATACCCTCCCCACTTTATTTTTCTTAGTCCTAATGCCGAAGGAAAACAAACACTTATCAACGTGCTAATGGTGTTTATTCCCCCGTCTGCCTTGGACGGGTGGCAGTGTGCCAAGCCCAGAGACAGTTCGCTAAAGCACCAAGTGAACCAAGGTCAACTCTATCATTGACTGTATCCACAACTTATATTTTGAGAGCCACAGAAATGTTCAGGATTCTGAATATTTTCCCCTCTTCTGTGCCTTTGCAACACCTATACCATTTTTCCCAGGCCCTGTGTAGGTCAGATCCCTTCTATTTTGCCTGCCACATCATAGCCACCTCTATGCCCCTCTAAAAATAGCCCACTTGTAAGACAGTCAAGAAGAAGGAGAATGCCTTTTTGCAACTGCTTTTGCTCAGGATTCTGAATTACTTATGCTGGAGCTGCCCTAGCAGGGAAGCTTTCAGTCATAAGGCTGTAGCCACACCTGTCCCCAGACCTTCTCTATTCCATCTCCCACACACTGAACTCAGCAGCTTCTCAGGAGCTGTGCAAAATTGGACTTGTGTTCCCCTGCAAGGCTTTTCAACTTCCAGCAAGTCACCCCTTACTAAAGCAAAGTTCAACAATCCTATTTAGGTGGGAGGTCCTTGAAAGATCCCAAGAGAAGAAATGAGCATTTCCTGCTGTTTTTCTGTCTCCTTTCTAAGCAGCAAAGCATACAGAGAAAGTAGCTCTTTACTTTCTCCTCTCCTTTCTCCAAGTCTTAGCATTTTTGGCACCTAAACTGGAACACACACCCAAAGCAATCTTGCCTGCGGCAAGATTATCCTTCAGTGGTGATATAATTTTTAATGGCACCTCAGTGTATCAGCTGCCCCAGTGCCTCTTATAATCCACTGCAATGAAACCTCCCTAATCTTGACAATAGACTTCTTCATGATGATTGTAAAAAACAACAGTAATTAGGAAACGGAATCTAATATCCTTTTAGACCAAGGTCAACTAATTTGTAAGTGGCTTTAAATGACTGGAGTGAATATGGAGCCAGCCTCTACTTTCACTAAAAATCTTCTCAATGTGCAAGAATTGGAAAAAGATAAGGTTAGAAAGGTTTTCTTACAATCATCTTTCTTGTATAGAATTTTTTTTAAAGCAACCTTCATGTCCATTATTTTATTTGTTTCTCAAAGGAGTAGGCAAGATGGCTTAGTAGTTAGGAATGCTAGTTGCAGATGCCTGAGTATGAATCCCCACTGGAAAATCTACTGGCTTTGTGACACTGAGCAAATCACCTGCCCCTACCCATGCTTCTACTTTCTTATCTTTAAAATGTGGGTAGTCATGATACATGCCTCATAAAGTTTTTTTAATGTTTATATAAATATAAAACATTTGGAACTATGCCTGGTACCTAGTGAGTGCTAAATAAATTATCATCATCATCACTAGACTATTAGAACTGAAGAAATAAAGCCTGACAGATTCCATGCCTAGTCAAATCGACTCTTTAAGTGAGGAGGTCAGATATTGTCTTAGTTCGGATTTCCTCAGAAACAGACCTTGAGACAATATTTGGGAAGAAGTAGTTTACATGGGAGATGAAGTATCAGTAGAGGCAGGGAAAGAAAGGAAACAAGTAAGGGTGTGTTCACAAACAGGTTACCACTGTGGGCAACTGGTGCAATCCCACTGGGGACCCTCTATGTGATTTCACAGAACACATACACATACTGTAGAATTATTCTTGAGGGAAGAGGCAGCTTGGGAATTTAGACACCAACTCCATCCTTCATTGTTGTGGGCAATTCTGGGGCAGTGATCATGCAGCAGAGACTCCCAACCATGCCCATGCATTGGAGGAGCAGCCTTGAAGGACCAGATGCATTCAGGCTTAAAGATGTAGGAAGACATTAGCAAAACTAAAGCCACCTATAAGTGACCTCCCGGTGTGGGTAAAGGAATATGAGAGGGCAATGACATCAGTGACTAAGGGATATAATGCAAGTGTTAAGTTCTTTGACCATCTTGCACATTCAGGCAGAACCAAAAAGCCTAGCCAAGGAGACCATATCCTGAATCACCTTCTGGAGAAGGATTCTGTGCGATCTTTCCTGGTAACTCATTCCAAAGCTTATCAAATTTTATGACAACCCTTCAGACCATCAAAATCCCTTTTGGTGAGCTCTTTTCTTCTACATTGGTTTCCAACAAGAAGAAAGAGTAAGGTTGACAACATATTTTAATTAGTAAAACAAAAGGCATTTTAAAACACCATGACATTTGCTTTTAAACCCTGCTAGGTGTGTGGGAAAGAAAGCGTTCTCTAAACTGAAATGCACTACTCTGAAAATCTGATAACCTATTTGAAAATGCTACCTTCTGCATAGGAGTAAATTCACATATATGCTTCCTGGGTCACATTTTTAGAAAAAGTAAAGTTTGGAGCAACTATTGTCAAGTGGACAAGCTAACACTTGAAAGACATAATGTACACCTGAGCCCCTCAAGGCAGGAATCAAACCAAGTTCCTTTTGTCAGATACCTGCCCTTTACTCCCCTTTCATTCCTCCAGGCAGGACTTTCATTTCATCTTATTACCCTTCTTTTCAAAGGAAAAAATATCCATAATCAATTTGTAAAATCAAGAACTTTCATCCACAATCCATTTCTAAAGAAGGAAAGAATACCAAGGCAAAACAACCAAACTTATCACCACCAGCCTCTTTGATTTCCAGCCAAACCCTCTAAACATGAACAAAATACAGTTAGTGACTAGAGGATGGTAGAATCTGGTTTTTATTTAGAACACCAGTTTAGCCCATTTGTAAATAGGCATCTTTGCATCTTTTTATATGAAGAACTTACTTTCTCTATATTTGGGCAGAGCTCACTGGAGTAACTGAAAACCACCACCTCTGAGGATGAATGGTGATGTAGACCAGAGAAAGTCATAGTGGAGGTAACTGAGGCCAGAGATCCACAATGAAACTACACTGTATTATTTCATTTTTCAAACTTACACATTCTCCTACACCCCTTTCCTTGGGTGATTTATGTTCAGTTGATTTTGCTACAGGCCTGGAATGTTTACACAAAGGCTTAATAGACATTTACTTTGGAAGTTACATTGTGAGATAGAATCAAGAAATTGGCCCATTGCCGGAGTCAGAATGGGAGGCCACCTGGAAGTTAACAATCACTTTGCGAAGACCAGAGGCATGTAACAGAAGGTTCCAGAGAAGTGGAGACTTCATGTAATAACCACATTGTGCTCAGAAACACACCATTAGAATGACTGAAGAGAAACCCATGTATAAACAGAGACATCCACAGAGAGAGATGTCCCGGATTACAATTACTCAATACCTTAATACTTTAAAATCATACTTTGTACTACATCTTACAGTTTATATATGCTTTTATGTAACATCTAAATTAATGTTCTCCCAAAAGATGCCTATAACTCCAAATGCCAGATAGTCTGCTTTAACTTTTTGATTTGTGCTGAATTTATCTTTTAGGCAAATATTAAAAAATTATGACACTCACTTTACAGATGTGGAAACAGACTCAGAAAGGGTCAGCAAACAAACTTGCTCAAGATTATATGACATTTATCTGGTAAAAACCACATTCCCTTTAGTAACTTCACCAACCTTCCACAGCTGTTTTGGTTAAGGTATTCGTTTTTTTCTATGATTCAATCAAATCCACCAAGTAATCAAACAGCATTAATGTCAATAGACTGAGAACTGTGGAGGATAAAAATAAATGTAATCTCCTTGAAATTATAACCTAATTTAAGAGAAAAGTATGCTTCTTTAAACTACTTGTTTTTACAGATAAAAGGTAACTCTTTCTAAGGAACTCTTTGTAAAAGACAGGATATAAGCAAATAAACAAGTCAACATATTATATATATCCTTCCAATATGGCATGGCATGAGGAGGAATTACTGCTTTCAAGAAGGTGCTCAGAGGAATCCTCCATAATAAAATGATACTTGATAGACTCAGTAGGAAGGAAGTGCGTAAGTTGTGCAGGTATCTGGGGGAATACCATTCCAGGGAGAGCAAAGAGCAAGGGCAAATTTCTCAAGGAGGAAATCTGCTTGGCTTGCTCACAAATAGCAAGGAAACCAATGTGCCTGGTGCAGGGTGGGCAAGGGGGAAATAGTAGGAAGAGAAGGCTTAAAAGAGAGGGGCAGAAACAGATAGGGCCTTATAAGCCATAGTAAGAGATTTGACATTGACTAAGATGAGATGCCTTTGGAGGATTTCAAGCAGATAAGTGACATGGTCTGGCTTATGCTTTAAAAAGGATCATCCTGGGATGCCTGGGTGGTTCAGTCAGTTAAGTGTCTGACTTCGGCTCAGGTTTTGATCCCAGGGTCCTGGGATTGAGCCCACTTTTGGCTCTCTGCTCAGCAGGGAGCCTGCTTCTGCCTCTTGCTCTGCCTGCTGCTCCCCCTGCTTGTGCTCTCTCTCAAGGTCAAATAAATAAATAAAATCTTAAAAATAAATATTATAATAATAATAATAATAATAAAAAGGATCATCCTGGCTTCTTTGTGAAGGGAAGACTATAGTGGGACAAAGGCTGAAGCAGAATATCAGTCTTGGGAGATGGCATGGGAATGGATGTGGTGAAATGGTTGGATTTGAGATATAATTTGAGGGGTAACTTCCATGGGATTTTCTAGTGAATTGGATGTAAGGTGGGAGAAAAATAGAAGAGTCAATGATTGCTCCCATATTTTAACTTGAGCTCCTGAGAGGATGGAGTTGCCACAACTAAGATGAGGAAGACCAGGGTTAGATCAGGCCAGTTTCTGTCCTATAAAGTTTGAGATGCTCATTGAATATCCAAGTAGGGATACTGAAAAAAAATTTTTAATATATCAGTTTGGAGTTTAAGTGAGAGATCTGAGTTGAAGATACAAATTTGGGCATCACAAGGATATAGATGGTGCTTAAAGCCATGAGACTGAAGGAGATTACCCAGAATGTGAGTCTAGATGGAGAAGAAGGCCAAGATCCAAATGGAAGTGTTGGGAAAGCCCAACATGTAGAAGTTGAAGAAGTAATGAGAGGACAGCAGAGGACATCAGAAGGAGAAGTCCATGAATTAATTTTTTTTAAAAAGGGTTTCAAAAGGAGGCCATTAAGACATGAGAACCTATGTGCACACACACTCACATACACATACACACAGACACACACACAGACACTCACAGACATACAAGAAAGCCTGTAGTAGTTTTATTCATATATCCTCAAAATGGGAACAACCCAAATGCCCATCAGCAGGAGAACAAATAAATCATGGAGTAGTCATACAAGGGAATACTACTCAGCAATGTAAAAGAATGAACTATTACTGCTACCCACAGCAACACAGATGAATTTTCAGACATAATGATGAACAGAATAAGCCAGACACAAAAGAGGACATACTCTCTGATTCCATCTATATGAAATTCAGGGAAAGTCAAAACTATTGAATAGGAATAGAAGTCAGAACAGACACTCTCCCTGATTTTTTGAGAGGGGTAGTGATTGATAAGGAATGGGGTTTAGGGGCACCTGGGTGGTTCAATCGGGGGCACCTGGGTGGCCTCGTCGTTAAGCGTCTGCCTTCGGCTCAGGGCGTGATTGTGGCATTCTGGGATCGAGCCCCACATCAGGCTCCTCCGCTGGGAGCCTGCTTCTTCCTCTCCTGCTCCCCTTGCTTGTGTTCCCTCTCTCGCTGCCTATCTCTCTCTCTGTCAAATAAATAAATAAAATCTTTAAAAAAAAAAGGAATGGGGTTTAGTATGGTGACTAACATAATAAAAAACTTAAATAAATAAATAAATAAAATGGAAAAAAAGGAATGGGGTTTAGGTGAACTTTCTGGAGGAATAGAAATGTTCTCTATCTTGATCTAGATTGTGGTTATACAGGTTCACCAAGCTTAGTCTTCAAAATTGTGTATTTTACTGTATCCAGATTATGCCTCCATAATAAAATAAGGGGTAGAGAATGAGGGCATGATAATGCTGTCATATGCTATAGAATAGAAGGACAAGAAAAGAATAAATGGTCTTTGCTCTTGAAGAGTCTTTTTAAGTCAAGCCAAAAATAGAAAATCCAAAGATTTCCTCTTCAGAATAAGATGACTACATAGTTACGATGCTCTCTTCTACAGAACCTCTTTTTGCTCTGCTTCCCACCATGCCCATTTCAGTCAATAGTTACCACCTCTGCTTGGCAACTGGACTCCACACACATAGGAAGATATGTTGAACAAGGATATGTTGGTAATTAAAGCTTTTACAAGGCTAATCCTTTTGCAGTAGTCCATGACCCGCCTTCCCAGTTCCCACCACACTCCCCCAGATGCTATTTGCCTGAACCTTCTAGCACCTCTCTGTTACGCCCTTCAGGGGTTGGGCGCCCTTCTTCACCAATTCTCTTTCCCATCTTTGACTTCTGACCTACTGATTCTGAACTTGCATAGTTGTTTGCATCTAGTTTTTAGCAGGCTTTGGAGTTTCTAAACCATGATCTACCATGAATCGAAAATCTCTGCCACCTCATTGTCACCCTGGTGCGATACCCCTGCTATATTTCCTAGGGCAGCTACAAAAACTCCCTCATGGATGGAGATTTCTTCCCCCTCACTCCAAACCTTTTAAGTTAGATAAGATTTATCAGGCTGTTAATCACTGAAGTCAAAACTTTATAATCAGGGCTTAGAATACTCTCCATCAGAAAGCAGAGAAATGCAAAGGATTTCTACTATGAATAAGATCAGAAATTGGACACATACTTACTCCCAGTTGGAACCTTATGCTCAATGGAAAGTGGACTCTTTTTCTCTGGCAAGACTATCCTAACCTGAATAGCGTGCTTTAGCTTCCAAATTTTTGCTGTCAGAGAAGCAAGAGGATAATACCTCATAGGCAATTCTGGAAAAAAAAAATCATGTCTCGAAAAAAATTAAAATTACTTAGGAGTCAATATGTGATCCCATACCAGGACATACCTCCCACGTTGACCTGCACACCGCTCTGTCCACCACACTATCCTATTCCCAGATCCCTGTCTCAGTCCCTGGGATGGTCACAGAACAGCAGATCCTAATAGTCACGTGTTGTTCTCATTCAATTTTTCCACAAAAAGAGAGAATTAAAGGAGATCATAGCTCAGGGTTTATAGCAAATATCCAAAACTAAAGCTCAGTAGTGAAAGGCAAGGGATGGGGAAAGTTGGTGAGGTCTCTGTAACTTGTGTTACTACTCTTGGATTGTTTCCAGGACAGGCATCATGGGCAAGTCACTCATGCAGTCACACAGGGCCCCATGCTTAAAGGACCCGACTTGGTTTAATGCCCTGCTGTTGCCATCTTGAAATTCTCAATAACTTTTTTAGCAAAGACCCTGCATTTTCATTTTGCCCTGGAACCTGCAAATTATATAACCAGTCCCGATTATTTCAGCTTAGTTATCACTAGTTATTTTTGAATAGTCCACCTTGAGATTTCTCTGCAGTAGATTCAAGTTAATGAACTAAGAGGCACAGAACCACATTCAGATATCTATAGAGACCACTGTTTTCAGTGTGTAAATTGAGGAAGGTATGTCCGTTGCATTTCCAGACTGAGAAATTCTCCACCAAAACTGGAAAAAAGAAAAAGAAAAAAAGGAAGTCTCTTACAAGTTGAAGGTCAAGATCATGGATAAGAATGTATTTGAAAGCACTGGGTGTTATATGCAAATAATGAATCATGGAACACTGCATCAAAAACTAAGGATGTACTGTATGGTGACTAGCATAACATAATAAAAAATTATTATAAAAAAAAGAAGTTAATTTAAATAAAACTTCCAACCAGGGCTTGGAGATAGCATGAAAGTATACTTACTGCTGTGAAAATATTCCATCGGTCATAATGCTGATGGTTGAAAAACACACATAACCTGAAAAACCCCCAATCCATCATTTAACAGAGGTAAGATGTGGTAATGTGGCTTAAATGGGTTACAAACCAACTTTTGGCAGTGAAACAATGAAGGAAAAAGAGGAACTTAAGTAATCCACTGAGTAATAATTGCTTTTCCCCCTTTCCCCAAAACATCAAAAAACTAAGGGATATGTTTCCAGAGAGGGCCATCTGATCCCTTATTATTCCTCTAATTTTCTCTATGTTCTTAGATCAAACCCTTGTAAACTTTCTCCTCCTCCGTAAAGTCTTCCTGGCTATTTAAAAGCAATTCAGGGTTTTTCCCCTTTACTATCTCCCCTAATTCAATAAAACTCTTAGCAAGTAAAGGCTCTCCTGGCCCTTGCCAACATCAGAGCCAAAGGGGGCTGGGACAGAGTAAGCAGAGAGGGTGGACCTTGGCAGTTGGGCTTGGTGCCTGGCTACAACTCTTTTTATCACCCATGGTGTTCTCCTTGTCATGGAATTCACCACCACAGTCTTCTTCACTGCCTTCATTCTCCTCCACGTCTATTGCCTCCCCTGCCCTTTCACTCTCAAAGATGACCTCTCCACCTACTTCCCTGGGAAAATTGAGAACATCTGATGAGAACTCCCACAAGTTTCCTCCCAAACTCCTTAAGTTTTCTTTGGATCATCACCCAAACTTCCTTCCTTCCCGCCCATCTTGAAGGAACTTTCCCTGCCACATGAACAGGTTAACCCCTTCACCTGCCCCCGTCAGGCTGAGGCCTCCTTCCCATGACTACGGTCTGTTTTCCCTCTCCAATGGCTATTTGTCTAATTCTTCAACACATGCTCAAATCTTCTCATCCACAAAGAAATAAACACACAAACACCAATAACACTCCCTCTGCATCCACTCCCCAATCGCTAGACTTACCACCTTCTCCCAGCCTCCCTCCTACCCCTCTGCTTCCTCTTTTTATTCCTCAATAAAACAAGATATTGTCTTAATAGCATCCAGCATAAAAGTTAGAAGGCAACAAATAAATGGGAGGCCCTTTCCTCAGTCTCATGCATCTTAGCTTTTTCCTTCTTCTATCTTTTGGAATTATCTTCTCGAAGATCCAACAAAATCCAAGGCCTCAGGTCACTGCCCATCCTGTTTGTGCTCCCAGCAACACTCTTGCCTCTCAAGATGAACCTTTCTCTTCCTTGGTTTCTGTGATGCTGGTTTCCCTCCAACTTTTCCTTCTGCTTATTTGACATGTCCTTGTGTTTTTTCACTCTTCTTTGTCCATCACTTAATAGAGATTATTCTCAAAAATACCAGCCTTGGTCTGTTCTCTGCTCACTGCTCTGTCTATATTTATCCCATGATGATTCTCATTGGCTTCCATCCTCCCTATGAATTTCCCAAAGGTATATCCCTACTTCTGACTCACTTCTAAATCCCAGGCCACATCTCCACACCTGCTAAACACCTCCAGCCACATGCCTGACATCCTTCTAAGTGTGGCGCACGGGCTCCTCACGCTCTGGTTAACTAAAGCAGGATTGATGCGACAGAAGGAACAATTTCCGTAACTCTGAGGATGATTCTTAAATGATTCTTCCTGGGAGCAGGAACTAGTATCCAACTAAGACTCAGCACCCCTGCAGGTAGAAGCAAAAGATTATTTCACCTGGCTACAGGAAGAGTAAGAGATGGGGGAAAGGCCAGATCCAAAGCAGCAAAGTTGTACCTACTTCTGTGCTTGGCACTGAATATTGACTCTTGGTCCTCCTAAAGTTTACACTGGGCAAGACACTGATAACAGAGACATCACCAAAAATTAGACAAATACTGCTTGCACACCTAGAGATAGAAAATTAAGTACTTATTTTGGCTACAAGTCAAGCACAATGGCACTGCATGAAGCAGGAAGTGATGGGGGCGTGTGGCTTGGACACAGTGAATCAGGAAAAGCTGTGACCTCTTTTCCACTTATTGTTCATACTGTAAATGATTTACTTCCATCAATAAAAGACCCATGTGGACTCTGTCCCTCCAATTATTTGTGGGTCTGTTAAGTTCCTCTCTGTAACCAAGACTCACTTTTCTTTTTAGTGTGAGTACTTGGATCTGCTTTCCTAATCGTGGCATCTCCAAATCCCAAGGAGCATTGTGAATGATACTCTCCTGGAAGACACTGATTTTCCTCCCCAGGTTAGGAAAGTTAAGAAGAGTTAGTAAATTTTTGGTTATGCATGTGTCTTGCTCTCCCACTAGAGGGGGGGAAAGCCCCCTCCCTGTAAAAAAAAAAAACAAAAACAAAAACAAAAAAACCCACAAACCTACATGCTTGCTTTTGAACAAAAGAGAATGAAGAAAAGCTCCCTTCCTCCACCAGGAGCCTAGACTCCTCATTCCGGCCCTCCCGCTAATTCCAGGCCTCTCCCTGAAATCAGGGAGGCCTGGGCCCTTGGGATGCTCACCACCCCTCTGGGTATGATCTGCAGCATTCACAGCTTCCGAGTACCCTAATCTATTCCATATTCCAGGAGGCTCTCTGAAGGGAAGGTAATCATTCTCACACAAACAGTCTCTCCACACTTTCTTTCCCACTCACATCCGCTTGGAATTGAGAACAAGCGGGGAATGGAGTTCTGCTCTCCCTGGTGCTGTGTGGCTCCTTGGCCTTTGTTTAATCAAGGCCATTGCTGTGGCACTAAGCCATGCACAAAGTGGTCTGCCCAGAAGAAAGCAGGGAGATATGGAACTGCTTTTCCCATTTTAAAAGGAATATATGATCAAAACCACACCATAACTGTTAAAGAAATAGGAGGAGCAAGAAGGCACAAACACCCTTAGTTATGAACAATTGAAAGGAAGTCTTCACGGAGAAAAACATAATTGAATAACTGCATTACTTTCCCCTAACCACCATTGTGTAGCGTTTCAATTCAAAAATGCATCAGCTTTCGGATTCATCCACCAATGAGGAACCTAGAATTAAGAACAGATAACCCATTGCAAAATTTCCAGGGCTTAAGATAAAGCAAGTACTATTCCCACCACACGTAGCCATTTCCCTGGCTGCTAAACCCAGATTTCTTAATTCTGCCATACCAAATTTAACAGGAAGTCTTAATGCTGCTTCTAGAATATCTCTGAAATCCAGACCCTAACTCACATTCTTCACCACTACATTTTTAAATGCAAGGCACTATCATTTCTTGGCTGGAATATTACAAGTGATGGCAGCCAGGCCCTCTGCCTCATCCCAACCCTGCAGTTCATTCTCCACACTGCCACTGAGGAGAGCATTTAATACCTAACTTACTTTCCAAAGGCTTCCCATTGCTCTTGGAATGAAATCTAAGTTTTTTACCAGCTGCATAGTTTTCCTTCAGCTGTCCCCCTCTCCCCTGTGCATTCATGCCCTGACACTCTCTCCCTTCCTCACTATGCTTCTGCCACACTGGCCTCCCCTGCTGTCCTTGCATGACACCAGACCCTTCCCCATTATCTTAGGTTGTGTTACCCAGCACCATACCCTGTTGTGGGGATTCTGGTGCATGTGGTTTATTGAGGGAAGGATCTCAGGACAAAACTGCAAGAGAGTGAGGGAAGCAAAACATGGAATGGGAGGAAGCCAATCAAACATGTCCACTGGATCTCTACTGGAGACTCCTTAGGCTCAACCTGATGAAGCCACAGGACCACTTGAGGCAAGAGGCCAGCATCTTATGCCACTCTATCAATTAGCCATTGGTTGTGTGCCCTACTCTCAAGGGAGGACATCATCTCAGGCATTCTCTTCTGACTGAGGGCAATTGCAGTTGTGAACAGATAGCAGCCAACACTCCCAGCAAGTAGGCGATGGTCCCTTAGCCCAGGGAAGGGGATCTAAGCAGAGCATCAGTGTTACTAGACCCACGGTGAGAACCTGTTTTAGCTATTTCTTCTGCCTGAAACACTCTCTTTCCAGATCTTCATATATCTAGCTTCTCATCATTTGCATGTTGGCTCAAATGTCATCTTTTCTGAGTGCCCATGCCTGCCCAATCTCATTATGTTATCCTTTTTCATTATCTGAAACAATATTTCCTATTTAATTTTTACTTACATGTTTATTGGCTACTTCAACTACTAGAATGTAAAGTCCCTGAGAACAGTAACCCAGTATTCCTCACCTATCTATCTAGTGGAAAATCAAAAAGATTCTGGAAATCAGACATCCTGTCAAATTCTGACTCTCTCATTTTACTAACTATGCAAGCCTGAGCAATTTAACTTCTTATAGGGCCAGATTAACAGGGCTAGTTGGAGGATTAAATGAGTCAATGCAAGTAAAGTGCTTGGAATAGTGCCTGATACATATTAATCACTCAATAAATACTAGCCTGGAACTGCCTGATGAATGAATGAGTGAATGGATGAATAAATGAATGAAGAAAATAATTATTTGGCAACTCAAGCTACCACCTTCATTTGCCTATATGTTGGCATCAAAGGTCATTGGTATTTCTCTGATTTTTACCCTTTAAAGATACACAAATTTTTTATTCTCTTCCTCAGTCTTTAGTATGCATACCAAATACTCAAATTATCTGTTTCTTGATGATTCTCAAAACCAGCCAGTACTCCCATCTTGACCACACTCATTGCAAGACTATAGACTTGAAAGTTCAATTTCCTGGGCCACAGCATGCTAAATCCGGAAGGCAAGGCTCTTATCCCCCAATTGCAAGCAATCACTCTTCCAACAACTCTTGCAACCCTCAGGCCAACACTGCCATGTGATTAAATAAACTGGCTGCATCAAGAGGAAAGGAAGCTTTCAGTAAGCTTCAGCCACCAAATGAGCTGTGGTTTTGTCTGTGGCCTGGATGAAATGGGCAAAGGAGAAATTAGTTCAACTCTCCTCTGAAAGAGAGGTTTTATGGGAAGTAGGAAACAAGGGCAGTTATTAAACAAATATAAACTGACCACTTTCTCTGAGCAGGCACTGTAGGGAATATAAAGATGAGCCATGACACAGGATGAGATGAAGAAAAAAAGACCCAGTTCAGAAAACAACTGTAATGAAGGAGAGCTCATTTGATTCATCTAAATTCTTTTTAAGGATGCTATTACATGTTTTGGATAAAAAAAAAACAGGACAAAAGATCTAGGATTTAGAGGAAGACACTAAGAACAAATTTAAGCTACCAAACTATTATAAGAAAACCAGGAAATATGTTTGTCCCTGAGTAGAGAAGAAGGGAGTAATGCAAAAGAAAGGGGGGGTTAGGGAGGAGAAGGAAGCCTGAGAATCATTAACAACTGTCTACTTGGTCATTGACATCAACCTTCAGTAAGGCACCTGAATTCAACAATACTTGGTATGAAAGGAGTTTTTGTAGAAAGCAGTGTATGGTCTGGGTTTTCAGACCAGATCACTTGAAATGCTCCAGAGACCACACCCAGTAGGCTAAAGGAGATGGTGTAGCTAAAGGAATCTCAGGAGAACACTGGCCTTTGCAGACCATGAGATGGAGTCTGTGCCAAGTTAAGTTAATCCAGATCTGCAAGGGATCAGGAGGGCTCAGCAAATATGTATATACTCTTGAACTCATGCAAAACGCTACCTACATCTCAGTGACAATCTTAGTAGCCCCATTTTCAAACATGGCCTAGAATCTTCATCATATGCCCAAATCTAAGATAATGAACCATAAGCCATGGCTGAAGTCTCAGAAGTAGCATGGAGAGGGTCAGGCCCTTGGACATCACACAGCATCTATCTCTTCTCCTCCTACGTATTCTTCCTGGGTGATCTCACTTATTCTTTTGGTGTTACATTCCAACTGTATTCGGAAGAATCTTCAGCCTAGATCCCTCTCTTAAGCTACAGAACTGTATTGTTCTATATAGTAGCTACTAACTATATATGGCTATTGAGTACCTGAAAGGTAGCTAATACAACTGAGCTACTAAATTTTAATTTATTTAGATTTTTAAAAAATGATACTCACTTTAGTGTTTGGTATACTTTTAATTATGTTTGGAACAATTTAGGAATGTGAATCTAGTTTTTCAACCCTAAAATTTTCAACTGCAAATGAAAACGAGCATCCAAATTGAGATGTGTTGTGAGCACAAAATATATACTTGATTTAGAATATTTAGTGTGAAAAAAGTGTCAAATTTTCATCAATATTTGTTCAGCTTCATTGAGATGTAATTGAAATACAACTGTAAGATATTTAAAGTGTGTATCTTGTGATTTGATACATGCATACATTGTGAGACAATTCTCACCATCTAGTTAATTAAGACACCCATCAATGTACATATTTACCTTTTTTTGGTGAGAACATTCAAGTTCTACTCTCTTAGCAAGTTTCTTTTTTTTTTAAGTAATCTCTATACCCAACATGAGACTCAAATTCACAACCCTGAGATCAATAGTCGCATGTTCCACCTACTGAGCCAGCCAGGTGACCCTCTCTTAGCAAATTCAATTATATAATACGATTCTATCAACTACAGTCACCATGTTTTACATTAGGCCCTCAGACCTTATCCATATTACAGCTGCAAGTTTGTACCCTCTTATCAACTTCTATTTCCCTCACCCCACCCCAGTTCCTGGCAATCATGTTTCTACTTTGCTTTTATGAGGTTCTTTTTTTTTTAAGATTCCACATATAAGTGATAATCATGCAATATTTGTCTTATCATAAAGTCCATCCATATTGTCACAAATGGTAGGATTTCCTACATGCTGAGATGATATTTTGGATGTATTTGGTTAAATAAAAATAGTATTAAAATTAATTTATTTGCCACTTTACTCCCAATGTCTTTCACCTGTAGACCTGCCTAACTGCCTTCTTCCATCAGATTACACTGGAAAAAATCTGGGAGTTAACCTTGACACTGAGAAGTCAATACCATCTTCAATACCAGGTACCCTACTCACTACATGAGGGCAAGGCCAACATCTGTCTAGTTCATGACTACACACATCACCTGCAAAGTGTAGCATGTGGTAGGTTGTCAGTAACGACTTTCTGAGTGAATAAATAATTGAACAAATGAGTGAATGGATGACTCACCTGAGGCATGGTTGAGAACATAAAGCACATATAACACAGTTAAGAAGAGAAGAGACATTGCACTGTGCTCCCCTGCAGCTGCCAGCCTTAAGGAATATAGAGAAGCCAGAGTCCCACCTACAAGGCCATGGGGTAGAGACATGAAAATGAGGCTCCAGCAGCCCCTATGCAGGAGGGGCTGGGGATAACCAAAGGAGTCAGGAACCGCCCTATGGATTAGGGAGGTTTTGAGGTTTTATAACTGCCTCATTGAATCATGCCCTATTCAGCTTTGCAATGTGGCCTCTTTGCTGTGGAAAGCTGGAAGAGGAATTATAGAGACAGCAAATCTAGGTCAACAGGAGCCATGGATGGATTAAATAGGGAGTGAACAGCCTCTCTGAGCATCAGTTGAACCAAAGCAATGGTCAGTTAACAGGTGCCAGTGAAGAATGAGCTGTAAAAAAGTCAGTCTCTTTCCAGAACACTTTAGGCATGTGAATCTTCTTTTTCTTGTGCACGTTTTTCAACTATAAACGAAAATTCAGCATCCAAATTGATGTGTTTTAAGTGTAAAGTATACATTGAATTTAAAAGATTTAGACCCAAACGCTACCTGAAACAACCATAGCAATGGAAGTAGCTAAAATTTATATAGATTTATATGGTATGTACTATATGCTAGGAGCTACTTTAAGTAGTCTCTCTTCTCTCTATCTCTCATTCTCTTTCTGTATGTATACATATATGTGTGATTTACATGTATTTGTGTGTGTATACATATGCGTGTATTAGCTCTAATCCTTACAGCAACCCTATAAAGTTGTAATCACTCACAGATGAGGAAAATGAGACATGGACCTGGGATCCGAACTCAGGCTGTCAGTTGCAGAGTCTGCATTTTTAACCATCACGCTCTTCTATCAATCATAAGTTAATGAAGGGAGGGGTAGAATCTGACAGGTTTAGTCAAGGAGCACATCTGAGGCAAGGAAAAGAAGCAAGCATTCTTCTCCCTGATTCAAATCACATTCACTCACTCCTTGCATTGGACATGTGGATTTTTAAAAAGATTTATTTATTTTTTTAGAGAGAGAGAGAGGAGGGGCAGAAGGAGACAAAGAGAGAGAATCCCAAGCAGACACCTCGCTAAGGGCAGAGCCCTACACAGTGCTTGATCCCACAACCCTGAGACCATGACCTGAGCAGAAATCAAAAGTTGGAGGCTTAACCAACTAAGCCACTTAGACACCCCAGGACATGTGGGGTTTTTTAAGCCCTCTTTTACCTGTGTTTCTATTCATCCTAGTTTCTACTTGAAAAGAAGATTTTCACTCTTTGCTACTATTGTAAAATTAGAAGTTATTAAGGGAAATTGGTATCTTTGGAGGGCACAGATTCTGAGCTAATTGAGTGTAGGGGCTGGGTCTTCTGTTTCTGCCTCCTTGTGCCTTCAACTGAGGAATGAATCCAGCTAAGCACAGATTTGTAAGAGAACATGGAAGAAGGCCTTCAATCAAGAGTGTGGAAGAAGGAGGGAAGTGGGAGCAAGGCTGAGCTGACATTTGTAATTCTTACAATTTTTCTAAAATTAGACCTGCAACAAGTAAATAAACAGACCCACTGCCCCATTGTCTGACCAAGTCACTCTCAATTTGGGAGGACATATTTCTCAATATCCTTTTCTTCCTATTACATAACAAACATGATGTTTGCAGTAGTTTCAGAGAAACTAAACAAACACAATAAAAGGGAAGACACAAAATTAAACCTCTGGTAATGCCACTATCCCCAAATTAACATTTGGGGGGGAGGGGAAAGACATAGCAGGGGCGTGATATCTATCTTCAAATATATGATGGAAGAGTGTATGGCAGAGAAATTTTGTCTGTTTTGCTCATTACACCAGAACAAGAATCAGTGGGAGATCATTTAAGGAAGATTTCTAGCCATTAAAACTGGTCAAAAACTGAATCATCTCCCTTGAATTGTTCTAAGCTCCAGTTTAGAGAAGTAAAGACCTCAACCAAAGATCTGGGACCATTCATATTAGATGCAAACTGGAGCAGCCACTCTAGAAAAGAGTATGGAGGTTCCTCAGAAAGTTAAAAATAGAGCCACCATATGACCCAGCAATTGCACTATTGGGTATTTATCCAAAGGATACAAACATAGTTATTTGAAGGGGCACATGTACCCCAATGTTCACAATAGCCAAAATATGGAAAGAGCCCACATGTCCATCGACAGATGAATGGATAAAGAAGATATGGTAATACACACACACACACACACACACACACACACACCGAGGAATAGTACTCAGTCATTAAAAAGAATGCAATCTTGCCATTTGCATGAATGGAACAAGAGGGTATAATGCTAAGCAAAATAAGTCAGAGACAGACAATATCTTATTATTTCACCCATATGTGGAATTTAAGAAATAAAACAGATGAACATAGGGGAAGGGAAGGAAAAATAAGACAGAAACAGAGGGGAATGAACCATAAGAGACTCTTAACTACAGGAAACAAACTGAGGGTTGCTGGAAGGGAGGTAGGTGGGGATATGGGATAATTGGGTGATGGGCATTAAGGAGGGCACTTGATGGAATGAGCAGTTGGTGTTATATGCAACTGATGAATCACTAAATTCTACCTCTGAAACTAATAATACACTATATGTTAATTAAATTCAATTTAAATTTTAAAAAAAGATTGCATTCGAAATTTATGACTTCTAAAATCTCTTCCAACTCTAAGATTCTATGTTCTTAATGTCACTAATATGCTGTATTGACATATAATTTAAATACCACAAAACTCACCACTTTAAAGCGTACACATACAGGTCAATTATTTCTAGTAAAAATGTGCAACTATCACCATTATCCAATTCCAGAACATTTCCATCACCCCAAGAAGAAACTGCATACCCATTAGTAGTCACTCCCAAGTCCTCCTCCCTCAGCTTCTGGCAGCCAATAATTTACTTTCTGTCTCTATGAATTTGCCTATTCTGAATATTTGATATAAATGGAATCATAAATTTGTGGCTTTTTGTGTCTTTCTTCTTTCTCTGAGCATAAAGTTTTCAGGTTCATCCATGTTGTAGCATGAATCAGTACATCCATTTTTATGGCTAAATAATATTTCATTACATTTTATGTATTTTATGGCTAATATTCCATTGTAAAATCCACATAAAATCTCATTGTATGAACATACCATATTTTCTTTATCCATTCATTTGTTGATGGACATTTAGGTTGATTCCATTTTTTTACTATTATGAATAATGCTGTTGTAAACATTTGTATATAAGTTTTTGTTTAGACATATGATTTCAATCCTTTTGGGTACACCTAAGTGTGGAATTGCTGGGTCAAATGGTAACTCAATTTGTAACTTTTTTAGGAACTATCAGACTGTTTTCCAAAGCAGCTGCATTATTTTACATTCTCACTAGCAATGTATGAGGGTTCCCGCTTTTTTGTATCTAAGCCAACATATGTTATTGTCTTTTTTTATTACAGTCATTCTAGTGTATGTAAAGTTGTATCTCTTTGTGGTTTTGATTTTTATTTCCCTAATGTCTAGTGATTTTGAGCATATTTCTGAAAGTTTATCAGATATTTATATATATTCTTTGGAGAAATATTTATTCAGATCCTTTGCTCATTTTTTAATTGAGTTGTTTTCTTATTGTCGAGATGTATTCTGGAAGATCACTAATATATGTGACTTTCACTATAAGTGAATTAATTTGAGACCTGGAAAAATAAGTTAACTTTCTAGGAACAAAAATTAGAAAAGTCAAAACAATTTGAGGTAGAAAAATCTGACATGAATAGCCAATGAAGAAACTATGGACACTTATAAAGAGTTACCTCTGTATCTTCCCTAAGCCCCTCCCAACCTACCCTATCGAAAATCCCAAAAGTCACCAAGATCAGCTGGTTCCAAGGGTGAATTTTTCATAAGATATTTTTGAAAACAAAGATTTTTTCCTATGCTATTAACATGTTCCAAAGTCTAAAGAAAGGATCTTTCCTAATTTTTTATGAGGAGAACCTAAAACTGATACCAAAATCTGAGAAAAATACTCTATGAAAAAATATAGAACAAATTTGATTATAAATATTGATATGAAAAAACTCAAATTAAATATAATTAAATGCAATTTGGCAGTGCATTAAACAAATAACAAATCATGACCTATGGGAATCATAAAATTCAATTATGAAAAGTCAGTAAACATAATTTAAAATGCAAATGGCTAAAAAAAGTCCTCAATGTATTCAGGAAAGGCATTGAAGCAAAACATTTATTTCCATTTCTAGAAAACTTCTTAGGACCTGTATATTGAATAATACACCTCACATCCTCATATAGGCTAACATTAAAATATCTGTTAGCCTCATATAAGCTAACATTAAAACTATTAAAAAAATGACAAGGACATAGGGAAACAGCTTTCATATAGTCCTAGTGGAAGTTTAAATCAGTCAAATCACTTTGAAGAATTTGGCAGTATCTAGTAAAATTAAAAACCTATACGCTGTGACTGAGAAATTCTACTCCTGGGTATATACTCTAAAAATATTCTTCTGTATGTTTGCAAACAAATATGTCAAATTATGTCCACTGCAAAGCTCTTTAAAATATGGGGAAAAAAACCTTTCAGAATTACATCAATGAATAACTAATATGGTATATTCATACACTAGAATACAATTGCTAAAATAACATAACTCTCTCTGCTCAGTCATATAATTAGAACTTCACACAAAACACTAAGTAGATAAAAGTAAGTTTGAGATAAGACACACTTTGACATCTATGTCCAATTTCCAAACACGATAAAATGAATATTAAATATTGCTCATTGAGATATACATATGTATGTTAGTGCATTAAAGTAGAGTGGAAAAAATATGTGCTCAGTTCACATTTTATTCTGGGTTTGAGGGATGAGGAACAAACTGAAGGCAGAAGACAAAGAAAATGCCAGCTCTCTGTAATGCTTTATTTCTTTCATTTAAATTAGAACAAAGCAAATGGAACAAAACATTTCCAATCTTCAGTTCTGATTGAGAGGTACATTAATATTGTCATTATTCATTTTACTTTGAGGTAATTTTCAAATTTCTCAGAACAAAAAGCCCATAGTAAATCAAGAAAAAAAAAGAAAGTCCCTTAATATGATTTAAAAATACACACATTTCAAAACAAATGTCAACACCATTCTTAATGGTGAAACACTAAAAGCATCTATATCAAAATAATTTTTGAAATAAGAATACACAACTATTAATGTGGATCTAGGGGTTCTAGCCATTAAATTTATTAATAAATAAAAACGTGTGTGTATTTGTGTCTGTATATGTGTATGAGCGTGTACATGTATGGTGTGAGTGTATACATGCAGGTACCTGCGTACATGTGTATTAATGTGTATACATGTGTGTAAGCAGGTACATGCATGTGAGAATATGTATGTGTATATGCGTATATATGTGTGTAAGTATATGTGAATGGTTCTATATGTCTGTATGTATATAGGTGTATATAAGTGCATGAATGTATGTATGCATGTGTGTATCTATACAGAAGTATATTTGTGTGCATGCTTTGTGTGTAGGTACAAACATGTGCATATATGTATGTGTGTTGATGCATGTACATGTATGTGCATGGGTACATGCATGGGTGTTGTGTATGTACATGTGCACACACATGTCAAACAAGAGGAAATATATATACACACATCAAACAAGAATGAATACATAGTTGTTCCATATGTGTTTGTTCTGTTTTTTCAAATAGATTTTATGCTTATTAAGATCTGAAGCTACGACTCGTGTTTCTTTTGGAATTCACACATAGTGAGTTCTCAACAATACTTGTACAGTTGAATTTGGCATCAGTACCCCTCAATTTCCATGGACTAGCAAGAATTCACAGACCAAACTTAAGGGCTGTTTTTTGCTCAATACAAGATAATTTGTATTCAGAATAAAAAGTAGAAAATAAAACCCTAGAGATGAGTTCATTTTGCAATTTATATAGACATAATTATTCCATTTTCTAGAATCCATAGCAAGTACCAGGTACCAAGAGCCTATAATGACCTGTATATATTTCACAATTTCTCAAAAATCACTAAAATTAGTTAAGGAAAGGTAGAGAAGATGCTATCCTACAGAAGACCCACTTTTTTAGCCAGAAGAACAGAAGAGAAGCCATCGGATGGACCTTGCCTCCAATCTGGGCCAGTTGGTAACTCACTCATTTAGGTGAAGTTGGCATCAAGAGGCCAGTGAAGGTGGGAGATCTCCTTCATAGATCATTTATAGCAGGAAAGAGAGTTGGTGGTGGCAGTGATGGATGTGGCCTTCTGGTCCTGTGTGGGAAAGCTGTAAGCTCACAAGTTCAGCCCTCAGGATAGGAGGATGGGTCTGCCGAGGAGTGTCACAGCCCAGGCCTGAGCAGACACGCTTAGTGAAGCATCCCACTGACAAGAAAGAAACATAGCCATGGCTTTTGTTCTGTAGGCCGGCAAAGGCAGCCAGAGCAGGAGAGGCATCCAAAAGCAAGAGAGACCATTTCCTCACAAAAGGAGAGGTTAGTTTCTTATTTTCTTTTCTCCCGAAGGCCGAGTCAGGCAGGAAAGCAACACCCTAAGGTCAGATCTAAGTTGAAGAGTTGATAGCTCCATTCAGGTTCAATTCAACAAGCTCCAAGACATGCATAGCCCAGACGGGCAATAAACCAAAAGATCCACAGCGGCAGAAGGAATGCCTTATTCCAAAACATCACTTGGAGCCCAAGAACAGTCTCTTGCATTTTAGTTAAGACTCCCCACCCAGCAAACCAAATTGTGTTCTTTCTGGGTGGCTGGCTTAAAGAATAGTACATTACAGTGGAAACTCCCATTTACTTCATTTACTGCCATTTATAATATTTTCCACTATTTGGAGATAATGAATTCATCTTTTTTTTTTGACAAACATTATGCAGGCCACTACAAGAGCCAAATGTTCCAGAATCCTTCTCAGATGTGTTACCCTTAATTTTCTGTGATAGCTTTAGTGGTTTCTTTGGAAAGGTCCCAACATCAACCAAATTAACAATGCTGAGAATAAACTCAACTGTCACCTTGATTCCCTTTGAACAGCCTGGGGAAAATGCCACCTTCAAGAGCCTTTCCAGTATGCAGGCTTAAAGAGGACAGGTTAATTAAAGTCACTCCCAGAAAAATAACCACTCGCCACAGAAAGTTTCTCCCCAGCCCAGCCAAACTGTGTATCACAGTTGTAGACAATCTCCACTTTATCTGAAATTCATTTTACATGCAGGACTGAAACCGTGGATTTTGTCAATGGAATTATATCCCTGTAATTGCCCAGCTGAGGGGCCTTCTGAAAGGATGTTAAGCAGGAATCTTAGTAGGAGGTCAGAGGGAGAGAAGGAATATTCCAGGCTTCCTTTTCATTCACAGAAGCCTGGAAGTTCTCTCATCTTGGGAAGAGCCAGGCATGCATCACATATGTGCTACTCGCATAGAAAAGATCTTGCCACTCAGAAAACTTACTTTTTACCAAATAGCAGGCCCACAGCAAAGTATGATGAACAAAGCCACAACAGCATCTCCTTCCTTTTTACACCCTTCAGTCCACTGGCAAAATTGGAGCAATAAATACGCCAACAGCTCATTCCTCTTTCTTATATTCTGTTATTGTTTGCTTTGGCAACAATATGGGGCCAGCAGGAAAAGAGGACACACTGAACCAGGAAAAAATATGGCAGTCAGCTAAATCTATCACCAAACCCCAACTGGTGACGGAAATTGGTACCCAAGTCATGTGATTGCTATTACTCACAGCCCAGATGCTGGATGATGCTGAAAAGCCATCCACGAAGAGGTGGCAGAAAAATCATTATTTCTGCCCCACTAAAAATGGCTACTATTAGCAGTTTTCTACAAAGCAGACATGGAAAGGCATTATTTGATTGCTAAACTTGCTGGATCTTTGAGGAAATGTTTTTGGCATCTATCAGCATTTGGCATTTTCTTGTTCCAAGGAGTCATTTTTCTTATGTTGCCTCCTTCTCTCTTAAGACTGTAGACATGTATTGGTACCCTATACTTTCTGCTTTAAGGGAAGCAGAGGCCCCAATTTACGTGGCTTAGTTCCTTTAAGGGTATATCTTTTTCCGTCATTACTTTTAACCTCTGTGTGTTTTTATATTGTAAATAAAACATAGGTGGAATTTATTTTTTCACCCTGACAGTCTCTGCCTTTTAATCTGAGTGTTTAGTCCATTAACATTTAATGTGATTATTGGAACGGTTGGGTTTAATTCTACCTCTTTATTTGGATTGGTCAAGTATCTTTTAGCATTCTGTCTATTCTACTATCTTTTTAACTGTATCTCTTTGGTTATTTTTTACTAGTTATTATTCTAAGAATTATAATATACATTCTTAACTTGTCACAATCTACCTTGAATTAATCACATCTTATGTATGGATCTTATAATAGAATTTTTCTTTTAACTTCCTTTTCATCTTTATGTGATTGTTATCATATATGTTGTAAATTCCAGAGTACAATGATCATTTTCCTTGAAATAGTAATGATCTTTTTTAAAAAATATAAAATAGGAAAATAAATACATTGTGTATTTACCCACATATTCGTTGTTTCTGGAGCTCTTCATTCTTTACTGTACAACATTGAACAACTACTTCCATTCAGTCATTTTGAACTTTTCTTCCTTGAAAACAAGCCTAAGGCTAGGCATCATAGAAAGTTAATAAAAATTGGTGCCTGGGTAAAGAACTAGCTCCAGCAATGACCAGCAGGGATGTGCAGCAGCCTTCTTATGATCATGAATATACATAGTACACAAGTGATTTATAGCAGGGATTTTTAGGGCCTGTTTATTCTGGAGGAGAGAAAATCCAGGGGTGATGGAGTAAGCCTCAAAAGGCTGTCATGATAGAAACAATCTTTTCTGAAAGTTAGAACTAGAAGCAAAGGGTTTAAGAAATCAGCTTAGAACCTGACTTACACTCAAGATAAAGAACTAAGATTATTAAACATGAAGCAAAATACAGTGAAAATCATTGATTTTCCATGACAGGGCTACCTAGTCTGGGAAGGCAACATGGTACAGAGGTTAAAAGTGTGGACTCTGGCATATAACCTCCTGAGTTTCACTCCTGCTTTACTACTTACTGGCAATGTCACCTTGGGCAAGTTAACTTCTCTGACCTTGTTTCCTTATCTGTAAAGTGGGCATGATGATAATAGAACCCCTTTAAGGGGATCCCTCCTACATTTTTGGTGGGAATGCAAGTTGGTACAGCCACTTTGGAAAACAGCATGGAAGTCCCTTAAAAAGTTAAAAATTGAGCTACGTTATGATCCAGCAATTGCACTACTGGGTATTTACCCCAAAGATACAGATGTAGTGAAGAGAAGGGCCATATGCACCCCAATAGCTAAATCATGGAAGGAGTCAAGATGCCCTTCAACAGATGACTGGATTAAGAAGATGTGGTCCATATATACAATGGAATATTACTCAGCTATCAAAAAGAAAGATTTCTCAACATTTGCTGCGACATGGATGGCACTGGAGGAGATAATGCTAAGTGAAATAAGTCAAGCAGAGAAAGACAATTATCATATTGTTTCTCTCATCTATGGAACATAAGAACTAGGAGGATCGGTAGGAGAAGAAAGGGATGAAAAAGGGGAGGTAATCAGAAGGGGGAATGAAGCATGAGAGACTATAGACTCTGAGAAACAAACTGAGGGCTTCAGAGGGGAGGGAGGTGGGGGAATGGGATAGGCTGGTGATGGGTAGTAAGGACGGCACGTATTTCATGGTACACTGGGTGTTACACGCAACTAATGAATCATGGAACTTTACATCAAAAACCAAGGATGTACTGTATGGTGACTAACATAATATAATAAAAAATATTATTATAAACAAAACACAGAAAAAAAAATAGAAACCCCTTAGATGTTTGTTGTGGAGGTAGCATCTATAAAGCACTTGGAACACTGCCTCTCATATCTCCAGTATCCAGTAAACATTAGTTATTACTACCATTGTTACTTGGTGACCCTCAGTGTTATTTCCAACTCTAAGATTCTGTTTGCTTTGAGTCTTCTCTCTTTTGTTACTCTAGAGGTTCAGAAAAGAAATAAGACATTTGTCTTCATACCACTGTCTTCCTCTTTCACCTAACCTCAATACACACTTATGAAACACTGTAGTTTTTGCTTAAAATTACTAATCTGTAACACCAAAAAGAATTACTTGTTTTATCAAAGTAATCTATCAAGACAGGAACTATGGCACAATTATACCATGTCATATTCCCACGTCAATGAAAAACCAAATACCATAGATAAAAACAGACTGACTCTTTGATGTGTGCTCCTGGAAAGTGGCCAGCCATGAAAGAGATAACACTTGTTCTCAAAGTGATCAGACAATGAGAAACAAGAGAACAAACTTATGCTGATGACCTATACTTCTCACTAATCACACATAGGATTAAAGTTCAAAACCATCTTCATGATAGGACCCACTAACCTCATTTTACATATGTCATAACTGAAGTTGGAGAAGTCTCCATGTCTAATCCAACTTTACAAAGACGTGGCTTCCACTGCCATTAGGTTTCCACCATAGCAAATGCTAAATCATGTTCATGGACAGCAGGACAGCAGGGATACTTACAGTATGTCAGGACTGGAAAAAGCAGATATAAGTCTGAGTAGTCCCAGTTAATGGAGAATAGAACATATGGATGTCAGGAATGCAGGCAACCAAAAAGGGAGTTGAGAAAAATCAGGAATACACTTGACTTGATATGGGTTACTCCCAAAGTAGACACAGAGTCAAGGACTGATTTCAAATAATTGACCTGGAAATTAAAGGGGCCAGCAAGAGAGTGGATAAATCAAACAGGGAAGGGAAGGCTACCAATAAAGTTTGCACTATTAAGCAAATTATACTATAGGCAAACTGGGGATTAAATGCACTGGGGAGCTCTGGGAGCCAGTATAGAGCCATGAACCTCAGAATTATTTCACCCAGAGGTGAGGGAGATAGGGTGCTTATACACCAATTCAACCTACTTCTTCTGTCCGTCAGTGGTTGAAGGCTGCTTCTCGTGGTGGTAATTTCATGGCACTCCAACTCTGCATAAGCAGAGTGGCCTTTGATGGCAGGGGAACCTTCTCAAATGTAAAGAAGTAGATGCTGACAGTTGAGAGTGGGCCAGCATACATTGAAATGATAAAGGCCAAAGTTAGGAATTTGGCTTGATAAATGTCAGAAATGATGGTAGGTTGATGTCCAAAATCTTGCAAGCAGCTGACACTAAAAAACCAGAAATCACTCATTCAGCTTTATAGAAATGATACATATTGTCTAGATTTTTGTATTGAGGTCATCAAGGGTCAAGAAGAAAACTTCCTGTGAATACTCAGTGTACTAAGAGCAAATTAATATTCCAGTTTCATGGACTAAAACTCCAATATTCTCATGTATTGCACCATGCAGAGAACTGTGATGTACTTAATTCTAAAATAGATCTGATACAGACAACAACCTCTTTTAAACTACCAGGGAAGGCAAAAAATAAATAAATAAAATCAATTTGAGAAGAAGGATGGGGTCTGATTTTACAAATTCATGTAAGAGAGTAAGTGGCTGACAGCAAAATAGAGAAATAAAAATCATAGTAGGAACTTTAATACACTGTTGGTAGGAAGGCAAAATGGTGCAGGCACTTTAGAAAATAATTCCACTTTCTCTTAAAAGTTTGGTTTGGGTTCCAATATTCCAATAGGGAGTTGGAATAATAAAACAGAAACTTACCATACAATCCAGCAATTTCACACATAAGTATTTTCCCAAGAGAAATAAAAACTTACATTCACACAAAAGCCTATATGCCAATATTTATAGCAGCTTTTTCATAGCTATCAAAAACTGGAAACAAACTGCCAAATGTTCCCCCACCACAGAATGTGCCATACATCCAGACAATGGAATACTACTCAGAAACAAAAAGGAATGAACTACTGACAATGCACAACAACATGGGTGAGTCCCAAATACATCATGCTATCTAAAAGAAGCCAGACTCAAAAGGCTGCACTGTATGATTCTGTTTATATGGTGTTCTGTAAAAGGCTGGACATGTGGAGAAGAGTTGACTACAAAGAGCAGCACAAGGGAATTTTGTGGTGGATATATGTTTTTGTTTTTGTTTTTTTATTATGATATGTTAGTCACCAGACAGTACATCATTAGTTTTTGATGTAAAGTTCCATGATTCATTATTTGTGCATAACACCCAGTGCTCCATGCAATACGTGCCCTCCTTAATACCCATCACCGGTACCCTATCCCCCTACCTCCCTCCCCTCTAAAACCTTCAGTTTGTTTCTCAGAGTCCATAGTCTCTCATGGTTCATTCCCCCTTCTGTTTACCCCCCCTTTCATTCTTCCCTTCCTTCTCCTACCGATCTCTCTGCTATTCCTTATGTTCCACAAATGAGTGAAACCATATGATAATTGTCTTTCTCTGCTTGACTTATTTCACTCAGCATAATCTCCTCCAGTCCCGTCCATGTTGCTGCAAATGTTGGGTAATCATTCTTTCTGATGGCTGAGTAATATTCCATTGCATATATGGACCCCATCTTCTTTATCCAGTCATCTGTTGAGGGGTATCTTGGCTCCTTTCACAGTTTGGCTATTGTGGACAATGCTGCTATGAACATTGGGGTGCATATGGCCTTCTCTTCACTACGTCTGTATCTTTGGGGTAAATACCCAGTTGTGTGGTGGATATATGTTGATTGTGTTGGTGGTTACGTGACTGCGCACATCGTCAAAATTTTTGTATGCCAAAAAGAGAATGTGGTTGTATGTATTTTTAAAGTGAACCAATGTTTTTTAAAAAGAGGAAATGGTAGATTCTGACAGTAGCAAGGAACCTCAGTCAAAGTTGAAAACCAAATCCAGGTTACTGAGCCTAAAAGTTCCACTCTCTTGTGCTTCAGCTATTGGCAGCAGCATTCCAGGCCCTTAGTAACTGAGACGGTCCATGATTAAAGCAAAAATATTTGCAGACTAACAGATTCTTTGAACCTCCATGAGACTACACCTCCAACACTATAACAGAGCCAAATCATGTGGATTGATTGCAGTCCAGTACCACAAAAATGACAATCATCCAATGAGATAAATAACAAAAATTTTTAAAGTAAAATATCAGATTTTTTAAAGGATGGAAACATAACATCCACCCTGGAGACTCAGAGTCACATGGACGGTAAGACTGTCTTTGATTGTACATGAAGCATTTGGATAGAAGAAGAAACACAGACTAAAGAACTGGACGAAATTGGATATAAAACCTAGGTCTCATCCTGGCCTGCCAAATGACCATAGCTGATCAAATTTTGTGCCTAAGGTCACCCCTCCATGAACCATTGCTCTTTGTCATGTAACTTCACATTTTTTCCCCTTTGCACGTGGGCATAGAGTACTTCCCCAGCCCTCGACTTTGGGCTTAGTGAGGAGACATGCTGTAGCCAATAGAATGTGGATGGAAGTGGCATGACTATTCTGAGGACCCATCTTAAGAACTCCTAAGTTTCTGCTTGGCCTCTTGTGCTTTTGTCATCTCCATGAAAAGAGCTTTTCTTGTGCCCCTAAATGAATTCACATGACACAGGCCATCCCAGCTACTTTCCTGACTTATGAGCAAAAATAAATGAATTCTGTTTTATGTCACTGAGTTCTGAGGAAATATGTTATGCAGCATTAGTATGGCAATAGCTAACTGATACAATGATCCCAGGTGAGTACTTTTATATCCCATTTACCCATTCATTCATCCCAAACCAATATCTACTGAACACATACAATGTGCTAAAAACGAGCAGGTGCTGAGCACTTTGCAGAGGAATGGACCTAATTATCTCTTCTAAGTGTAACCAAAAGCTCACTGCCATGTGGGACCAAAAGAGGTTTTTGTCACACATATTGTGGCCGCTGTAAACTTCCCCATGATTATACAAAAAAGTCCATTACATAAGCTGATTCCTATCAGGCTCTAAATTGATTTGGGCTGTATTTACTCTGACATCTCCCACTCCATGTTCTGCTGCAGCTTGCCCCTACTGACTTCCACATCCCTAACTTGTCCTTACTTGAGCTATGCTCAATTGTGGGGATCCCACAGCACTGGAAATACTGAAGAATTTAGCTGTGGTAGGCACTAGAAACATGTAACCATTTAAGTAATAGTCCATTCCTCAGTCATGTTAGCCTCATTTCAAGTGCTCAAAAGCCCCATGTGGCCAGTGAATACTGGACAGCACACACATAAAACATTTTCATCATCATAGAAAGTTTTATTAGACGGCATCAACTAGAGTTCTAGTTTGCAAATATCACCCCTTTTCCCCCCAGTGACTCATATATGCTGTCAGAATGTCCTGCACAAGTATCAGTGTTAAACCCAGGACCAACACCAATGTAGGCCATATTGCAGAATCTGCCTCATCATGCTGTTTCCTTCTATTGGAATAAATACTCTTTGGGGTCTCCAGACTTCCTCCCTGAAACTTGGCTTCTCTTGTAAGCCTTACCCCTGCCAAGTCCATTCCAATTCAAGTTATTTTCCTTCTGCAGGAAATTTCTAAAATCTCATGAAAATCAGACAATACATATAGTAACTCAGAGGAAGAGATATCACTCAACTTCATCTCAGATCCAGCTAGACAGGACTGCAAATCACATGAAAGTTAAAGTAGAGATTATAATAGTCAGGTGTTGAGGTGAGGAATAAACACAATAATATGTATATAACACATCCAGTGTAGGAATAAGAGTAGATATCAAGAAATAATGCATTTTTGTCTAATTACCCCAATTGTATTGGAATTGGGTGTAATTTCCTGATATTAGGGATTGGCTGATTCTATTATGGTTCCCAATTAAAGCCACACAGAAAACTTCCTGGGTGACTGGGAGTTATAGCATAATCAAAACTCCCAAATAGGACACACAATTATCTCCCTTTCAGTGCACAAAGCTCTTACCCTTTTGCCACTGGAGGAGAAGAAGACAAGAGAAATTCCTGACTGGAGGGTCCTAACTCCAACTTTATGGCCACTAAATAACTTCAAATGGCTCTGAAGGAATACCCAGTCCTTCACTTGGCTCCTAGAGATTTCAAGATTTCAGAAACATAATAACATGGTCATGAAAAATATCTCAACATCTCAACCACCTCTATATTGATCTTCCTTCCTTAACCTTCGGGGTTTCTAAAAGATTAAAACAGGAATTGGGAAGAATAAGGTCTGCCTTGAAGGAAGAAGAGTTAACCAAGAACAAAGCTACAGGAGGGTTTCTGTTTTGTTTTCTTTTAAGCTCTTCGGAATTTTTGGTCTTGGACAGACAGATCAGCACAGCACATTGCTCCCAAGTTTCCAACCCCAAAATATTTTTCTTAATTTTAAATCTTTGAAAAATAAATGCTACATTTGTTTCATGATTTTTTTACTACTGAATATGATGGAAAGAGAATGCTAGCTCCTGTCTCTTGTCCCCCAAAAAGAAGTTAGGCCAATGGAAAAAGCTGAGACTTTGTTTTTTTTCCTACCCATCTATTGAGATTTTTAAAGTATACCACTCAGAAAATATCTCTATTTGAAAAGAACTTCATCCCTGGTACTTATGGCTTTGATGACTAGATTTGAAAAAAAGAAATAATTCTAAAGTAAGTAAACCCTCAGACCTTCTAAGATTCCAGAACTGAAATACCCCCAGACGCTTCCTCTTAGAGGAACTGGAAGAATAAACTTGCATTTGCCATTCTCTGAAAATGCTGATCACCAGACCGAACTCTTGAATAGGCCCTTCAAAGTTCAACACATAGCATAATATTGTGCACCACATTTTCCAGCCAATAGTATTAAACTCTTATTTACTCTCTTTTCTTCTAATTTTACATGTTCTCCATTTTATTTTGTACATAGTGGCAATATTCCTATTTTTTCATTTTCTTTCTTCTTTCTGTGATATATAAGATCCCTGCCTCTCCCCTGGTCTTTACCATCTCAGTAAATAGCTAAAGTATCTGCCCAGAAGCTCATGTCATAAATACAGGACATATCCTTGATTTCTCCTTTTCTCTCATGGCCAACATCCAATCTGTCAATATGGCCTACTGAATTTGCCTCAAAAACTTTTCCTGAATCCATTTACATCTATTTCCTCTGTTCCACTACCCTGCTCCATGACATTATCTTTGCAATGACCTACTAATTGGTCTCTCTGCTTCCACTCTTCTTCTTCTACAATCCGTTCTTCACAAGCAGCAGAAATGATCTCGTAAGGGGCGCCTGGGTGGCACAGTGGTTATGCGCCTGCCTTCGGCTCGGGGCGTGATCCCGGCGTTCTGGGATTGAGCCCCACATCAGGCTCCTCCGCTATGAGCCTGCTTCTTCCTCTCCCACTCCCCCTGCTTGTGTTCCCTCTCGCGCTGGCTGTCTCTATCAATGTCAAATAAATAAAATCCTAAAAAAAAAAAAGAAATGATCTCTTAAAATATATGTAAGTTCATTTCACTTTCCTGTATAAACTCACCAATGGCTTCCCTTGGACTTAGAATGAAGTCAAAATCTCTTAGAACACCTTACTGTGACTCTGAAGGACCTAGCCCAGATCCAGCTTTCTATCTTATCTTCTTGGGCTCATTTCCTCTCATTGTCCCATTCTCTACAGTCCAGCACCCTGGTTTTCTTCTGCACTTTGAATTTGCCAACTTTCTTCTTGCTTTAGGACATTTGCATTAGCTGTTCTCTCTTCCTGAGAGGCTTCTCCCATAACTCTGAATAACCAATTCATTCTTGACCTTCAAGTGAAAGTCGTTTAAGACAGGACTTCTGTGACTACTGAATCTAATGTAGCCCTGCAATCATTTTGGATTCCATCTCCCCAACAGGTATTTTTATAGTACCTATCACTGGCTAATATTTGCTAATTTCTGTGCTTATTGTCTATTCTTCTGCAGTAGAATATTAGTTAGCCCCATTAGAGCAAAAATTCCGTCTGTCTTATTTACAACTATATCCCCAACACTTAGAAGAGCAACTAGCACACAATAGAAGCTAAATATATATTTTTGAGTGAAAAAGTGAATAACCTTCCCCTAATATTTTCTTAAAATCTGAAGAGTAGAGGGGAACAGGGAATAGGCTAATTCCTTTGAGAAAATATCCTTCACCTCAACCAGAGATATGCAGTGACTCTTTTTCAACAGGATAGGAAGGGAAACAAAGTTAACATTGGTTTAGTGCTTCCTCTGTGCCTAGCACTGTGCTTAAAACTTGGAATGCATTATATCACTGAATGCTTCATGACAAGATGCCTTTTGAGTGAGCATTAGTATGTGCATGTTAAAAATAAAAATCTGAGAGTGATTATAGTAGGAGCTGTTTTACCTGATCCAGATCCCATTTAGACCTAGCTACTGTGAATAGTGGCTGCTAGTGCCCAGAGCTTCCCCTTTCTCCTGATAATTTCCTTCTTATGAGAGAAACACCTCACAGGGAGATTGCACCTTTCTATGGCATCCCCTAGACAAAAACTGAAAACCAAATGACACAGGGATACAAAAAAAAAAATGGCTCCCATGGGACCAACTCCTATACAGTTCACACTTCAGTGTTTCCTGTGGCTCAAGCTGAAGCTAGATTTCTGAAGCTAGATTCTACATTCTTGCTCAGCATCTTCCCTGTCCCTCTCTTGCTTCCCTTACTCTATTTCAGATTTCTTCTGAGAGTCTTCTCTTAATAAATCATTTGCACAAAAATCTGTATCTCAGGCTCTACCTCTAAGGAATTTGACCCAAGACGCTTAGAGAGAAAAAAGTCATATATTCAAGGTTAGAGAGTTAATAAGTGGTAAAGACAGAATTCAACCATAGGTGTATAGGATCCCAAGCTCTTACCACTTCATTGCACTGACTCCCATGGAAGTTCATCTTTGTGCCTAGGGAAGACTGCCATGAACCATTCTGGTGTACGAGTTTCTGAAATATGCCTAAAGGAAAAAAAACCCTGCAACTAGTGGTCCTTCTATTCCCAAGATCCCTATCACTAACAGACCTGAGATGTAAAAAGGAAGATGTGAAAAAGAAAAGGGAACAATAATAGTTAAGGGAATGGCTCTGCGTCTTTTTTATATCCAAGAAGTCAACTGTCTATCCTGTGACCTTGAACACATTACTGGAGCTCTCCATCTCAGTTTCTTTATCTGTAAAAGAGAGATAGTGCCTATGGTGAAAAGTCATGTTGCAATGTCTGGTAGGTAGTAGGTGCTCAATAAATGAAGCTAATATTTTCCACAATCACAAGTGCTACTTCCCAATTCCAAGGATTTCCTAAGGCTAGAGCCTAAATCTCCAACATGTTCCCCACATCTCCCACTCTCCTGGTTTATGGTGCACATCTCACAAGTTGGTTTAATCAATAAACAAAGGCTACAGGCTATCAATGGGCTGGACACTGAGGGGAAATCACCTCTCTGGCTTTACCCTGAGGCATCTGGCCCCCTATGTAAGCATGCTACAGGGAAATAATGTTGGTATCCACCTCTCCCAAATGATGCTACAAGGATTAAGATAATCACACATGGTCCAACTGTACAGAAAGTTATGGCTGTATCTTCTGGCATATCTCTTGCTCCTCTAACATAAGAAAAGAAAACAAGCATACCTCAAACTCTTTTAATGCTTCTTAAATGCCTGGTTGAGTCACAGAAAATATCATCTTCTTTATCATAGTTAATGTCCCCTATGCCAAGTACCTTATAATCATTATTTGTTTAACCCTATAGGCCTGTATTTGTCAACACTCCTGTCCATTCCCAGAGAAAACAGGCTTAAAGCAATGGCATGTATCAGAATCACCTGGAAGGCATTTTATTTTTTTGTTTTTTATTTTTTTTTCCTTTTGCTTCCTTACTTCTCATTTATTCTTTTTTTTTTCTCTCATTCATTTAAAAAATTGAGTGTGTGAAAGGAGGTAAAGTGTGTGTTTTGTTTTGTTTTGTTTTTGAGAGAGTACACACAAGCAGGTAGGGGAGGAAGAGAGAAAGAATCCCAAGCTGACTCCATGCTAAGCGCGGAGCCCAAAGTGGGGCCCAATTTCACCACCCTGAGATCATAACCTGAGCCAAAACCAAGAGTCGGAGGTTTAACCAACTGCACTACTCAGGCGCCCCAGAAGGAATATGGGAAATTTAAATCACAACAGCTAGAAGTGGATGCTGGGCTCAGAGTGAAGAAAATCAGCTGCATTAGGCGTAGATCTAGCCAGACATGCTTGAGAAGAAAATCAACCCCTTTGATGAGGTGCTTAGCATCTGGCATGATTCTCTCTTGGGCATCATTTGTAGCTTCAGGCTGAGTCTCCTCCCCAATGATCCAGTTAGCTGAAATGAGATTAACATGCTTGGAGGCAGACAACTTTGTTGTTCATGACTTGCCCAATAAAATGGGGTTCAAATTTCAGAGGTATTGACTTGTTCCTTATAAAAATCACTCTTATTTGGAGTTTTTGACATAGAACTGTCTTGAACCATTCTAGATACTCAAAATTTTTCCTGGACACACATTTGGCTGTATGATGGAGGATTTCCTGGCAGTCCACAGCAGCACAAAGCAGAGTTTGAGAAAGGTGAGCTTAGTCATTGTCTGCCCTACACAACCGATGAGGGCAAAGGCATGATTGATACCCAAAAAGAAGATACAAGTCCTATCCCAAATGACCACTGTTGAAGTCATTTGCCACTTCTCATTGCTTCTTATATCTCTGATATTTCATTAGGAACATTTTTATTGTGCCTAAAGAAAAACTAAGTATTTTATTTAGTGTTTTATTTGCTGATGACAAATTTTCTGGTCTCATTTGTCTGAAAATATTTTAATTTTTAAAATCTAGATCACTGCACCCCACCCCCAGAGTCTCTGATTCAATAGGTTTGGAGGAAGGGACCCAAGAATTTGCATGGACCACACCTTGAAAACCACAATGGCTTTGAAGAATTACAAAATATTTCTAAGACTCCAACACTTTAGAGAGTCTGTTGACATTCTGAAGCCTCTGCTTTAGACTAAAGAGGGGAAATTCTTGCCTAATCATAACCAGGGATGTGCAGGACCTGGCACTTATCACAAGAGCCAATTGTTACCATCTCTTCCCAACTTCACACTCAGAGATGTCACTTAAGTAGCTTGAAATCAGCTATGGTAGGAGTATTTACACCATGGAAATTGGCAAGCACTACAAATCAGGGTTTGTTTTTTTTTCCCCAAGACACCAATTATGAATCTATTACTAGTATATCACTGGTCAAGGCCACGCCTGCAGATTCCTCTTCTCACTCTCCATCCTCTCAGAAGGAATTCATCAGTGATCAAAGTCCATGATTGTGTCTAGGACAGTGACTCCATTAATACAGTCTTATAAGATTTTAATACCACATTCTTAAGTAAGTCTATTTCTTTTCTTCAGAACTTCTTTAAAGAGAAAAGTGATCAGGGGCACCTGGGTGGCTTAGTCAGTTAAGCATCTGACTTCAGTTCAGGTTATGATCTCAGGGTCATGGGATTGAGCCCCACACTGGGGCTCTCTCAGCAGAGAGTCTGCTTCTCCCTCTCCCTCTGCCCCTCCCCCCTACTCCTGTGTGCAAGCACTCCCTCTCTCTCTCCCAAATAAATAAAATAAATAAAATCTTCTTTAAAAATTAAATGAATTTTTAAAAAAGGAAAGTGATCAATTTCCATATAAAATTACTCCACTGGAAATCATGGTAGGCACAAGTCAGCCCTACTGTAGAAACCTGGGAGTGGCAAGCCTCTGTGTGAAATCATCTCACTCACCCTAAGCCTTCATTTATATTTCTAACAAATATTTTTGAACCCCTATTTTCTGCCAGGCACTAGATTAGACAAAGAAGAGAAGACAGAAAATAGTCTCTCAGATGGGCTTGAGGAAGAACAATTCCAAATTTCCAGATAGGAAAAATTTAAAAGAAACCTTTATCTGAGAATCCTGATTAGGGTTCAGATTTTTATTGGACAATACATTCACATATGTGGCACAAAATTATAAGGGTACAAAATATAGACAAAGGGTACAAATATAGAAAATTTATAAGTCTCTTTCCCAACTTGGTCTTCCAACCACCCAGTATCTCCCTCCTGAAGGAAAATGCTATTTCCATTTTGTGTGTGTGTATGTGTGTGTATCCAAAGATTTTTGTGCACATACGAATATATTTTTTCTTTTTTTACACTGATGATAGCTCACGACATAAATTTTTCTGCACCCTGCATTTTTTTCCATAACAATATATCTTGGATATTATTCCAGAGCTGTACATAAAGAAATATCTGCCTCATTCTTTTTAACCACAGCATGATATTGTGTGGTATACCATTATATATTTACCTACTCCTTTATTGACAAGCATTTAGAATTGTTTCCACCATTTTGTAATTAAATAGTGCCACCATGAATAACGCTGTGCATTCATCATTTCACTCATGTGTGGTTATTTCTGTAGGATAAATTTCTAGAAGTAGAATTATGGGTCAAGGGACATTTGGGATTTTAGTAGCTATTACCAAACTGTCCTCCAAATTGTTTATACCAACTTACATGGCTACTAACAATATATGAGAGCTCCAGTTTCTTCACATATTTTCAGCCAAGTACTTTATTAAACATTTAGATATTTGCTAATCTGGGAAATGAAAACTATCTTATAGTTTTAATATGCATATTTATTATTATGGATGAGATTAAGTGGCTTTTTATATATGCAAAATAAATGTTTCATTAATTTGCTTTTTAGTGAACTATCTGATCAAAAAACACATTTTGTCCATTTTCTATTGGGTTTTTGGTTTATTCTTATTAATATATAAGTACACTTCGTATATTATAGAAATGTCCCCTTAATCTAACATGAATTGCAATTTTTTCTAAATGATTATTATAAACTGAAAAAAAAAACCCACACAGTTAATCACAGGAACTTTCTCCTTTAGCCTATGAACTACCCCACATACTGATTTCGAAGAAATGAGTAGGGGACTTTGGATCCAGAAGCTGCAGATGATATTATAAGTATATATCTCCATTTAAAAAATACCTCTCTAAAATTATGGCCAAAGGCAAAATCTCTGACCAAAGCACTTGACAGTAAAGTATAAAATTTCACTCTTGAACTAACAAGGAAAAGAATCTCAGAGTCCTAGACCATGAGAAATCACAGAGAGGGGCCAGCCTTGGCCCACTGTCACAGCAAGTGTCAGAGTGGATTGCTAGGATGGTCTTGGGAAACTCTCTCACTTGTTTATTTTCAAATGCCTTTGAGAGCTCATGAGGAAAGCTTAGATAAGAGCAGGCAGGGTTACAGATGGTGACACCACTAGCCATGGGACTCATATAGGTCTTTAAAAAGACTCTATGACCCCACCCCCCAACACTGTTGTCCCAAACACATTTGCAAACTGGAAAAGGAGACAGTGTTAATTACTTCTACGCATGTCCCTGGATGTCTGGGCTTAGTTTTGATGGCAGCTTTCTTTTATGATTCAACAAATATATCTCTCACAAATAAGCAACTTTCTGCTTCAACATAGGTTTGGCAGCTCTGAGCTCATGCCAGAACTGTCTGGGTTGTCCCTCATTCTAAATTAAGGTTTTCTTAAGCACTGTCTTCAGAAGGTAGGGTTTGCTCTTTTTTGTTTCTGATAATCAAGTTTTACGAAGTCTTCTGGCTAAGAAAACACCATATAAGACTCTAAATCCCAAGCAGGCTCAGTAGAAACATGAAGGAGAGAAGATAAAGCTCTCAACAGGCGCCAATGTCCTAGGGCTCAGATCTTCAGCTCAGCATGAAATTCACACTACAAGGGGCTAAGAAATAGAACACCCTAGTCTCTTTGAAAAGCAGTCAGGAGACAATATCTCCTGGAAAAACTGGCAACCAAGCCCCTAGCTGCTATGAAGAACATCTGAAAATGTACTCATTGACCCAGTTTCATGGCTCTCTCTGCTCATTACCACAAAGCAACATCCCCAACAACGCAGATGGAAATAAATGATAGATTTTGAACATTTTTTCATGTGTCTGTTAGCCATTTGTATGTCTTCATTGGAAAAGTGTCTGTTCATACCTTCTGCCCATTTTTTGATTTGATTATTTGTTTCACATGTATTGAGTTTGAGAAGTTCTTTGTAGATCTTGGACACTAGTCTTTTATCTGCAGTGTCATTTGCAAATATCTTCTCCCATTCCGTGGGCTGTCTCTTAGTTTTTTTGACTGTTTCCTTGGCTGTGCAGAAGCTTTTTATCTTGATGAAGTCCCACAAGTTCATTTTTTCTTTTGTTTCTCTTGCCTTTGGAGATGTGTCATGAAAAAAGTTGCTGTGGCCGATGTCAAAGAGGTTGCAGCCTATGTTCTCCTCTATGATTTTGATGGATTCCTATCTCACATCGAGGTCTTTCATTCATTTGGAGTTTATCTTTGTGTATGGTGTGAGAAGACATACAAATGGCTAGCAGACACATGAAAAAATGTTCAAAATCATTAGCCATCAGGGAAATCCAAATCAAAACCACCTTGAGATATCACCTTACACCAGTTAGAATGGCAAAAATTGACAAGGCAGGAAACAACAAATGTTGGAGAGGATGTGGAGAAAGGGGATCCCTCTTACACTGTTGCGGGGGAATGCAAGTTGGTACAGCCACTTTGGAAAACAGTGTGGAGGTCCCTTAAAAAGTTAAAAATTGAGCTACCCTATGATCCAGCAATTGCACTATTGGGTATTTACCCCAAAGATACAGACATAGTGAAGAGAAGGGCCTTATGCACCCCAATGTTCTTAACAGCATTGTCCACAATAGCTAAATTGTGGAAGGAGCTGAGATGCCCTTCAACAGATGACTGGATTTAGAAGATGTGGTCCATATATACAATGGAATATTACTCAGCCATCAGAAAGAACGATTACCCAACATTTGCAGCAACATGTAAGGGACTGGAGGAGATTATGCTAAGTGAAATAAGTCAAGCAGAGAAAGACAATTATCATATGGTTTCACTCATTTATGGAAGATAAGAAACAGCAGGAAGATCGGTAGGAGAAGGAAGGGAAGAATGAAAGGGGGGATAAACATAAGGGGGAATGAACCATGAGAGACTGTGGACTCTGGGAAACAAACTGAGGACTTCAGGGGGGTGGGGGATTGGGATAGGCCAGTGATGGGTAGTAAGGAGGGCACATATTGCATGGTGCACTGGGTGTTATGCACAAATAATGAATCATGGAACATTGCATCAAAAACTGGGGATGTACTGTATGGTGACTAATATAACAAAATAAAAATTATTTTTAAAAAAAGGAAATGAATGATAGGATGAGCTTATGTTACGCAAAAATCAAGATGTAGAAAAGGGGTTTGGCACTCCAAAGGCAAGCATAACTCTCAATTCCATAAAGATAAGGTAGTGTTTCCTGCTTCTTCTTCTCCCATGTTTCCTCCCACAGGGTGCAGCACATAGTAGGTGTTCAGTGGGTACGAATGACCAAATAGGCCCTTCCACAAAATGTCCCAAATGATTTCAGGAATATTTTCCTTTCTCCTGAACTCCAGCCTTGTCCTACCCATTCCTTAAGTTCCATCACAGTTAACTTATCTTCCCAGTGTTCCTGGCTGTTTATTTCAGTCATTACTGATCTTTCTCTGGGCTCTCCCTACTTCTTGCACCAGAGTCTGAACTCAGCAGTTACTATAGTTCACTTTGTGTAATAGTTGATTTCTTTGTGACTGTTGACATCACAGCTACCTAAGAAGCTCCCTGAGCAGAATATTTCTATTTTATATGTCCCTGACACCATGCAGGAAGAAAGGAGTTTTGCTCTCTAAGGTCCAGGTTTCTCATACTGTACCCTCTGCCTGAATCTTCTCCTTCCTTATCTTTCAGGCTTCAGCTTAGCAAGTCCTATTAGCAAGTCCCCTCTGAGTCCCTGTATTTGTCTTTAAAACTATACAGTGATTCCTGACACATTGATTGGACTATCTATCAGCGAGTGACTGCTGCACGTAAATCCCTCCTAAAGCTCAGTGGTTTCAAACACCAGCCCACGGGCTGTGCCCAGCTGTGCTTGTTCTTGTATCTGTGGTCAGCTGTGTAAATGCTATCTGGTCTAGGATGGTCTCAACTGGGCTGACTTGGCTCTGCTCCATGTGCATGTGGTCTCTATCCCCTAGCAGGCCAGCTTGAGCTTGCTCACAAAGCAGCTGTGGAAGCTTCTAAGAGAAAGAGAAAGGAGGGCAGGAACAGGACTTGCACAAAATCCCTTGCGTCCAGGCTGAGAACTAGCATGAGGTCACTTTTTCCACCTTCTGTCAACTCAAGTCACAAGACTAGCCTGGATTTAAGAGTCAGAAAATGGACTCTGCTGGATAATAGGTGCTGCAAAGTCACATGACAGAGGGACATGATACAGAGAGGGGTAAAGAGCTGGGGCCACATTTATACTCAGTTTTCAACAGTCTCCCTCACCTGACCATAAACTCCTTGAGGACAATGTTCTGTTCATTGTTATATCTCCAGCCCCTAGGACAAGAGTGGCTCAAAACAGTCTTATTTGTTAGATGATTGTATGGTTTAATTAACTAATAATGCTGAAAAGAAAGTCAGGATGAAAACTCTCAGGATTGAGCACCTATGAAATGTTGAATGCTCTACTCAAACTTCCCAATTTTATTTCATTGGTTCCAAAAGCAGAAACTCAGGGCAATTAGACCATTGGTATTGACTATTTTTAATTCTGTCTATATGCTAGGTACTCTCCTATGTGTTCTTTATGTCAATTAATTATAATATGGCTACTTGGAAGTATACACTGCTAACATTATCATCTCCTGATTTACAGATGAGGGAACTAAGACAAAGAGAGATTAACTACCACAACTTCACAGTTCAAAAAAGCAGAGGTCAGATTTGAACCACCCTGTCTGGGTCTAAATTATACTGTATCTCAAGACGTGTGATTCATGCCATCTTTCCCCATCTTGGCTACTAGACAAATTCCATACTTTACCGGAGTTGTCCAATACAGTGGCCACTGGCCACATGGATGAGACTATTTAGATTTAAATGAATTACAATGTAATAGCATTAAAGATTTAGTCCCTCAGTCACACTAGCCACACTTGAAGTGCCCAAGAATCCCAAGTGGCCAGTATCTACTGACAGGACAGTGCAGGAAACATCTCCATCATCAGAGAAAGTTCTGTGGGACAGCACTGCTCTAGAATATTCTACTCTAAGAGAATTTCCTTGTAGTCACAAGGAGAAATAAACCTGAGAGGATTCAGTAAGGATCAAGAGAGGACGTGCCATCATGTGGCCATTTACCAGCTCTGAAGGAAATTGGCATCTTCAGTCCCGGGGGCCTTGAAAATAGGTATGAGCATGTGGGGGCCATTGAAACACCACAAATTCTCTAATGAGTATCACTTGAGTGTGCTATTTTATTAAAATGCAGAATTTATGAAAGCACAAAAACAACCAGTTTTCCTGAACCTATGAAATTTAATGTCTTAAGAGCTCTAAGCCTTGGCCCCCCATTTTCAGTTTTCTCAAGTGAAAATCCCTATACATTTTCTCCGAATAGGACAAAGGTACATTTTCTCCGAATAGGACAAAGTGCTAGATAAAGGGGGAGGGGGGAAGCAGAACATAGAAAAGACCAGTAAGAACCATCTAGGTGAAAAGTGGGAGGAGCTTGAGGGCAGGACCAAAAGGGATCTTTAGAACATCTGATTTGCAGAACTGAAGACCTGGCCAACCCTCCTGGCTTCTCTGAATTACACTTTGAATTTGATGTTTAAATAATTCCAAATGGCTGAGGAAATCTCAGCCATGCTGTATAAATCTGCTGGTTTTTTTTCACTTGTCTGCTTTACACCCCTTTATTTAAATCTTACAGTCTGCTTTGCAAATTTGATTAGGGTTTTCCTGAAAGTCTACTTGGCATTGAAAGTTGATAACAAGAGTTGAAACTCAAAAGGTTGCCTTTCTTTGCACCTCTATTTGCAACTTCCTGCCAATATTCTGAGTGCAAGCACCAGCTAGCCGATGACTCCTCTTTCTGTATCTGGGCATTTCCAAGTCTCCTAAACTATTGAGGAATTACAGTGAGAGAGCCCTTGAGGTCATCCCTGAAGAGGATACTTTTGGTGTCTCACAAATCAATACTTCATGTTTTGAAAAATAAAAGATCAGTACAAAGGACATGTGATAGTATATGGATTGACTTCAATGTCACCCTCTTTTATTATGAAGTCTGCTAAAAAGAGGCCTATTTTTTTATGGTTTGCAAAACATGATGAGCTTCCAAAAATGAAACCTCAACCCACTAATCATGGATAGTTTAATAATCTGATATATTCCTTTGCTGCAATTCAACCTCTTGCCTTTCCTCTTAGGAGAATAGAATTAGACCTGAACTCAGACAGCAAGAATGTAAAATCTCTTTAGAAAAAAGAATGCAATCTGTGCAGGAAGATGTACTCCTAATTTTAGGACACTGCTCAAATGCACTTGAACAGGTTTAGAAAGTCTTTGTGGTTAGATGCCCCACCTTTCCCATCAGGATGGTCATTTAATGCCTGTCATATTTTCACTTAATACTATAAGCCCCATACACCCAGACACATCTACAATCTCAGCTTTATCAGCAAAACTTGAAAGGAATATGATCAGTGGCAAAGATTAAGGGGGCTTTACAACAGAGGAAGGCATGTTCCATGTTAATTGCTAATCGGTTTCAGCCAATATGGCACCGTGACAAGGCAGCAGGCCTTACCTAACAAGAAGAGGATAGTCCTACTTTTCTAGGGTACAATATGTCTAAACAGAAGAATCACCTAACAACCCCAGGTGACTAATTTCTCTATAAATATATTATTGACATAATAGAGGCCTTTTTAATGGGATTATAACTACCCAGACAGCTGCTCTGCTAGTCAAGGAGAACATGGTTGACAAAAAGATTTAAAGGAAAGAATAGAGGAAAACAGCAAACCTCCAGCCAGGCACACTTAAATGACCTCACTGCTTCAAAATAATAGGATCACACTGCAAATATGAAAGGAAAAGCCAATACGCTTAAAGCAATCGCTTTTTGCATGCCCTTTACCATTTCTCTCCCACTGCTCAAATGAGAAGCCCCCTTGTGCCAGAAGCAGGCCTTCCAAAGCAAAGGCCACATTGTCTGGTATAGTGTTCTTTAAAGGAATTATGTTTGGCTTTAAAAGGTTTCTAAAGTGGATATGTTCTTTGCTTCTATGGCCAGGCTAACTTTTACAATTTATATGAAATTCTTTCCCAAGTTTTACTAAAAAAAAAAACCAAAAAACAAAACAACTCTCAGATGCCCATGTTTCAGAAAAAAATAAGCATATAAAGAACTGATCAAGGAAAAGGAAAATTATCTTAACAATCACTTCCACAATTAAACCTCACTTGTATTTAAAAATAAGGGCATTAAATAAAATGGTATTATCACTTTATTGTTGTACATTAAGAGAAAAATGAGAAACAGATTATATGATGTTGTCTACATTCTTTTAAAGTTCATAGAAAAGAAAACTTTTAGATAAGACTTGATAGAACATAGAGCCAAATCCATGACTTATATTTCCTTATACTTATCCACAGTGTCTAGTTACTTCCACATATAAAGTATTAATACATTCATTCATTGGATAACTAGAAATTCAGTAGAGAATGATGAAACAAAGTACATTCCCACCCTTCAAAGCTTATATTCTAGTGGGGGGGGACGCCTTAGATTGGGACCCTGTGGAGCAGAGCCTGAGATAGGGAGGGATTCCTGTTCTTGTGATTTATTAAGGGAGGACTCTCAGGTGAAACCTGTAAGACTGAGGAATATAACACAGGGCAGAGGAAGGAGCTGAGGAAGTGTGTGGTTTCAGGTGATGCCACAGAGAACTCTGCATGTGAGAGGAACCCTCTCACTAAACCACCAATCCTTTTTCTATCCCACCAGTTAGTTTTAAGGTGATAAAACAAGAAAACTTTACAATCACAAAGGTTTAACAAAATGGAGGGTTTTTTTTCTTGCTTACATAAGTTTTCAGCACAAGTTTTCTTGATCAGGTAGCTCTTCTTCAAACTCTGATCCAGGGACTTAGGTTCTATCCTGTTGCTTCACTGTCTTCAATTACATGGCTTCCATGGTGGAAAGAACAGATGTGGAAAGCCCACAGAGGATGCCCCTGGGAGATTTCAAGGGCCTAGAAGCAGCACACATCATTTCCACCCACATTCTGATGGCCAGAATTCGGTCAATGGCCAAACTTAATTACAAGGGAGGCTGGAAGATGTAGTTTAGTTATATGCCAGGAAGAAGTGAAAGCACATTTGGGAAATATCTAGGCAGTCTCTACCACCCCTCTCAGACTCTGTGCTCAAAGAAATCCGTTAAGAACAAACATGCAAATGCCAACAGAATAAAAAAGACTTTGGGTTTTCATGACTACTCAACTGCATCTGTGAAAGGGAATCTACTGCTCAAAGGCATCCCCACTGGCCTAGGAGTGAGGAAGAAGGCAGAAGAATGGAACTGGGGAAGTCAAAGGACCTACTGTATCTCCACAGAGCTGGTCATCTAAATCCCATTTCTTTCAGCTGAAATAATACATCTTTCAGTCCTCTGGATAATTTGCTAGTGTGGGGCAGTAGCACCTACACTGGGTTAAGAACCTGAGCCATGGAAGCCTGACTTTGATGAATTCCAACCTTTGACACACGGCTTGATGACTCACTTTTCCACTCTATGCCTCAGTCTTCTCATCTGCCAAGTGGGGCAAAGACCAAGGGATGTATCTACACATCACACTGGAATTCTTTAAAGAGAGCAAGTAAGGAAGCACCCTCAGAGAATTTAGAGAATTTAAGAGCTATGGCCCATGTCACAATCACAAATTAGTGATATAAGTAAAACTGCAACTCAGATTTTTCAGGTCCTAACTCGGGACCATTCACTATACTGCAATACTTCTCATATAAAATGTGAAAGCTTGTTGAAGAGTATAAATCACTGCCTAAGGGTAAGGTGAAATTGTTCTTGTTGCACACATGTGGGTGATACCTTTCAGGAGGATATCTGGGGGTTCATGAAGGAAAATTCCCCAATCAGCCTACAAGTCTAATGATACTTAAGGCACTGGCAGCTCCCAGAACATCTTGATAAAGCCATTAGCTTATTCACCAGAGATGCTGGTTTCCTATTGAGAAAACAAACATCTCTTCCAAAAGGAAGGTCTGCAGGCTGGAACAAGCAAATGATAAGAAGTAGGATCATAAGGTTGCCTGGGTGGCTCATTAAGTGTCCAACTCTTGATATCAGCTCAGGTCATCATCTCAGCGTTGTGAGATCAAGCCCTGTGTTGGGCTCTGTGTTACACATGGAGCCTGCTTAAGATTCCCTCCCTCCCTCTCCCTCTGCCCCTCCTCCCCACTCTCTTTTTAAAAGAAAAAGTAGGATCATAATAAAAGTAGAGTGAACTAGAAATTCGTTTAGAAGCCCTGATATAGTTTGGCCCAGTAATTTTCACTCTAGCTGAACATTATCCTCACATGGAGAACTTTTTTTAAAATACTGATGCCTGAGCCCTACTCCAGATAAAGTTAATCAGAATATTTGGGTGTAGGGCCCAGGCATCAGTATTTTTTTAAAGTTTTCTAAGCAATTCCATTGTGCAGCCAAATTTGAGAACCACTGGTCTTCATATTTGGATCTTCATAACGTCTTTTTGGAGAGTGAGGGCCCCTTGAAAGGACATGGGGGCCAGAAGCAGGAAAATAACAGGTCTGAGACAGGAGAAGAGCAACCGGATAATGATGGGAACAGACACATGAAACCCCCATGAAAAGCAGGATGAGGTGTTGCCTCCATGTGCTTCTTCCTGCCATGTCCTCTGCTGGGGTCATTCCTAGAACCATCCGAAGCCTATGGTTGGTGTCAAGGACAATGCTGATGGCAATGAATAGGAGATAAGGTTACAAGGTAAGAATAGCCCCCATATACTGAACACTTACTACCTCTTAAGTCCATTGGGCAAAGGGCTTTACATACATCACCTCATTTAACCCCCATGACAACACTGTGGCAACACCATGACGACAATACTGTGACACTCGTTTTACAGAAGGGAAAGTCAAGGCTAAAAATGATATGTTAACCTGCTTCAAACAATCCAACAAATAAGTAGTAGAGCCTGGTTTTACATCTAGACTACCCACCTGCAGTTAAAAAAATGAAAGCTAGGTGAAGAGACCTACTCGGTGTCTTGGCCCCAGTCATCCCTCAGAGTTGGAATCCTATAAAGGACAGAGAGCAAAAAGTTTGAGACCTGTTTTAAATAGAACTTCCTGGGGATTGTAATACAGGCCAAAAACTATAAAAATCCATAATATCAGAAAACCAAAAGTAAAACTATAATAGAGTTTTTAAAAAGCCAACTGCAATAATTCTTCGGGTCCACTCATACCAAAAGCAATCAGCCCTTTTAGAAATCTACATAAAATATGGAAGAAGGATAGAGTATAATGCCATAGGAATTCTGCTGGGTTTTTTTTCTTTCTTTCAAGAAGACAGTAGAAACCATAGGCCCAGAGTTGACCTTGGCAAAAAAATACATACATAGCTTCCAGCTTAGGAAATTTAAACTCCATAAATGAAGACAGGACATTCTAAATCCAACAGGCATTTTTCTTTTTTATTTAAAAAAAAAGACTCAAAATACTGGGTTCTTTCTCTGGAGAAAAGGAAAAGTCCCATGTGCTTGGAGGAGAACTGACTTAACCAAGACTCCTCTTAGGAGAGCTTTATTTTTCAGGGATCTCAGGGACTTAAATGGTCCACATTCCAAAAAATCAAACCAATTATATGAATATTTATTTTAATGACCTATATATAAGCCAACCAGTACGGCAGACAGGTTGCAAAATGGCCTCAATTCTTCACCTCTCCCTGGATCTCTGCCCTTGGGCACCTAATAGTGCAATGCCCACCACTTTTCCCTGGATTCGACCATGTGATTTATTTTGGTCAATTAAATACCAGCAGAGGTGACTTGAACAAAATCTTAAAACACACTTGCATGCTTTCACTTAGTGTCTTGCTCCTCTCTTTTACATATGAGCACACCCTAGCTAGAATGCTCAAGGGATAGACGTGTGGAGCAGACCCCACTTATCCCATTCAAGGTCTTGGACATGTGAGGGAGTCCAACCAAGATCAGCAAAGCTACCCAGCCAAATTGAAAATGATAACAGGCACAGGAGTAAGCCCTGCTGAGCCTAGCTCAGATCCACAAAACCATCCAACCCAAACCACTGATTTGTAAACAAAAGTGCTTACTGTCATATGCATCTCAGGCTTTGTGGCTACTTGTTATGTTGCATTATTGTGACAATAGATAATTGACATATCAAGTAATAAAATTTGTATTTGGTGACCATTTCTAGATACTCTCCAAACACCTTCATCATAAATCTTCAATAACATGTATCCCCCCAACAAACATACATGCATGCGTGTGCACATGTGCATCCCCCCCAACACACACACACAGACACTTTCCCTTAGACCTGATTCTCTCCCATTTCTTGGGATGGATATTTTGAGATTCATAAAATTTCCTCCGTGTCTTCTGACAATTTGTCTATCACTCATAGTCATACCTCCCTGAAGGCAGTATATTCTGTATTCCAGGGAATACAGCAGACTTAAACTTTAATTTATATCTTTTTCTTCTCTACACAACTGAAAGCTGAACTTGTTCATAGTGCGAGGCACAGAGTATGCACTCAATAAATATTACTTGAATAAATAAATGAATGAATGAAGTTTAAAAGATTTACTTAAAATGGTGTATCTATTGGTCTCTTTTAGTGGTAAGTGACAGAAATCTCAAGTCAACTGGCTTCAGCAAAAACAGGTATTTAACTGGTTTATGTAACTGAAAAAATCCATGGATAGCTGAATCTAAGCATTCAAATGATGCCATCCCATTAGGACCTGGTTTCTACTTGGATCTTGGACTTGCTTTCCACTTTGTTTTTTTCTTGACCTCTGAGCAGTACTTCAGAAGCTACAGTCTTAGTATCTTTCCAACAAAAAAGAGAGGGTGTCTTTCCCAACAGCCCCAGAAAAGCTTTGATGGGTCTGCTTAACTCTGATTGTATCACATATCCCTCCCTGAACTAATCACTTTGGTTGGGGAAATGCAATGTCCCAATTGATGAGGCCTGGAGGACATAGGAGGTGGGAGAAGTGAATGGTAAATAACTCCATTGAAAGAAAGCGAGGGTATGAATTCCAAATACCATCAGGGTTAGAGTAAATGGATGCTGAATCTACTTACATGCCAAGTCAACCAAACTAAACAAGGAAAAGCATATATGAAGTCATAATACACACATACTGTATCTGACCCCTTTTGTGCCTTAGCTACAATCTCTCCACCCTTCCACAGCAACATTGCTATAGAAACTGGATGCATGTGACATAACCTGACACCTCACCAATTATACTATGTACTTCTCACTTTCTCTCCTAGGGCTTTCTCTGCCACAGCCATGAGAAATTCCAGCAAGAGCCCAACCAGCCATTCTGATACATGTCCAAGCTTGCAACTGTGAAGGAATTAACAAGCCATGGGACACCCCTGACAATGACGAATGGGAACCAGTGGATAAGTACTCCCTTATTCTCAGAAGACAGTCCTACATGGCTCCTGGGAGGTCTAGGCTGAGCCCCAATTTCCCAGAGCAAGAACCAGCTCACTAATGCACCCTGATGTTGGTTTTCCCTCCCTCCTTGTTCTGCCTTCCTCAGTTTCCTATTCTTACTCCCTGAGATCATTTCCTAAAATAACCTACTTGCACACGTATCCTTGCTTCAGGCTCTGCTTTTCAGTAGCATCTAGGCCAATGCACATGCACACACGCGTGCATGTACATATACCCTTAACTATCTGCAGGAGGCTAAGAAAACACAACAAACTATTCCTTTTACTCTTCTTTTAGCTTAGAAGCCCATCTACATTTTTCTGCCCATTTTCAAATGAACCTCAAGAGCTTTAACAAGTGGTTCTATAAGAAAATAAAACTCACTTGAAAACTCCCCCCAAATAATTCTCCTCTACATCCTGAGAAGGGTTCTCTCTCAAATTCAGCATAGAGCTTGAGAGTTATTAAACAAGAAGCAACAATGGAAGAAAAAGACCAGAAAATGGGAAGAGATTAGCTGTGATTGGGCATTAAAGGATAAATAGGATTTCCACATGCAAAGAAGTGGAATGGAGACCACCTGAGCTCAAACATGAAAAATGAAAGGTATCACTTGTATCAAGGCTAGGGAACATGTCTCACTCCCTGGAAAGCAGAGATAACATCATCTCATGAAACCACCACTGCCCTTCCAGAATGTCCAGAGTTGCCACAAAATAAGTGAAAATGGTATCATTGCCTAATGCACAAAGCAAACAAAACACTATTCTTCAAAAATTGCAGAAAATACAAAGATCAAGACATGTTTAACATCTATGACACATATAACATATAACAAAAATCAGTGTTTTTTAAAACACAAAGACTCCATAGCTATGCAAGCAAAGGATGAGAACAGGTGATTTGCTTGAGAAAAAAATCGAATTGGGTAACAAAGGGGGACCTGGACATCCCCATTAGTCAAATTTATGCAAATTAAACAAGATGTCATTTTCTATCAAAATAACCATACCAAGAGTTATAGCCCTATGTGTTGTTAACGAGATTGTAAATTGATACAATATTCTGGAAAGCCCTTTGACAATATTATTAAGAGCCTGAAATTCCTTTCATTTCCTTTAATCACACAATTTCATTTTTAGGAATCTATAATAAGGAAATAATCCCAGATACAGAAAAAAAATCTGAATTTACAATTATTATGCCTACTTGCAACATTATGATATCAAAAAATAGGGAACATGATCTTCTAACAAGAGAATTCTAAAGCAAATTACATCACTATTCTATGGCACTATTCATGATCTTCTAATAAGAGAATTCTAAAGCAAATAATGCAGTATATTATGTGGCCATTTAAATTATATTTATCAAAGATTTATAATAATATGCTTAACATCATATGAATAAATATGAAATTACAAAGCAGAAAATAAAACTATATATGCAATATGACAAAATTATATAGGAAGAACAGCAGCATGTGTATAAAAATTTGAAAAAATAAACACTAAAATGTTAACAAGCATTGTCTTTGAGCAACAGTAAAATATTTTTCTATATTTTTACATGTTCTATGATACGTACATACCTAATGGGAAAACTCAACTTATATTATTTATTTAAAATAAAGGATTATTGATTTCAAATGGCATCTATATGGTGAAGACTGAAACTATATAAAAATATATCTACTTTGAACAAGTATGTGGAAAAAACACAGAAATATAAACAATTGCTGCATTAAGATCCAAGGACCAGAGTGGTTTTTATTTCCATTATGGTCCTCATAACATTGTTTGCAAACCCCTGCCCCCATACACATGTGCAAAGATAATACTGGGGTTGATTCAAAGATGGGCGGTCACTCTGCTACACAGAGATGGGTAGACATAGATCCAAGACTAGAATCAAGTCATGGCCCTAGGAATCATGTAAACTCAATGATCATGAATGTAAAATCAGGCAGGACTTCCCCCACATCTGGATTAAGGAGGGTCCAGGGAATTGGAAGCTTTATTCGTGGTCACTCCCCCAAAATTTAAAAGCATAGGCTTTTTGACTATAAGAACCTATTATTCTGGCTGGACACTCAAGAAGCAAAACCAAGGGAGAAACGTCTCAGTGCATATAAACACGCTCATGTGTATGAACGCATTTGTTCTCAAATAATGGGGTTAAATGGGTTCAGCCACACCAAGGATATGACCATCTCAGAAAGAGCCCAGCTTCCTACCTTTGGACCCAGCTGAAGAATAGTAGCCGCTTTGAATTTCTGGATAACAAACACTAGACTCCAAAGTGAAGAGCTCTAGGGAAGGAGGGAGCTTGAGTTAGGCCAAACTGCCGTTCAATTTACTGAAAGCTTCAAAATATTACCAACTCTCTGTTTGAAATGCGTCAGCAACGGTTCATTTTTTTTCTTTTTATCAAAACACATTTAGACTGTGGTGAATGACAGCATAAATCTTAAATAGAAAAGATACAAGAAAAAAAGACCACCCGGGTAGAACATAACTGTAAATGTGTCCATAAAACTATATTTGAGTTCTGATCTTATACACAGAAATGCATTTAACCTTCCCAGCAAGACGCTTTCACCAACTTCCAAAGAAAGTGTTACCAATTAAGCTAAAGAAACTTTAAGAGTCAATTTTAATTACACTAAGAGATGCTCCAATCACTTCCCAGCTCCAGCTGAAGTTTTTACTAGAGATGGCTGGAACCAATTTACATGCTTTTATGTTGCGTCTAGACTTTAATAAGCAGTTCAAGCACAAAGCAAGCCGATGCCAGCCTCAAGCAGGCTGCAGTATACCCTGCACACAGAAATACAATAGCCCTCAGGTTCCCTCCCAGGCCCTTCTTGCTGCTGTCAGAGAATCTCTGCCGTGTGGTTTCAAAAGCAACAGGATCCAGCCTTTGTGATAAGATTTATGACCTTTTTCTTAAACCTAGTTCAAGTTTGCCTCCTCAGTACCAAATGCCTCACAAGATCATTGACTCTAGCCTGTCCCTTATTCTTAACAAACACTGGGGAAATGGAGATGAACGATTTGGGGACAGGTGCTGGCTGCTCAGGACAAAATAACTGGAGGCAGGAGTCCAGGTGCTGTGACCAATCAACCAAGCGAACTTTGGAGAGTCAGGTGGCCCCCTGAGCCTCCATTTCCATATCTGTGAAATGGGATTCCTACTTCAAAAGTTTGGTGATTAACATAATATAATAAAATAAAATTAATAAAAAAAAGTTTGGTGTGGCTGAAACACAATACTCTCTGCAGCTGGTCAGGTTTCATGAGGCGAGGTGTCACGTGCCAGTGAATTCCACAAGGCAGTAGTGCCTTCAGGAGAAAACAGGTAGGGGGTCATCGGGCCGGAAAGGGGAAGAAACGGAGCAAGGGCTGAAATTTCCCACAAATCTCCAGCCTCTGCCTGATCCCATGGGGAGCTCTAGAGCCTAAATTACACCTCAGTCTGTCCTGCATTAAGGCAAAGAAGTTGGGCTTTCATAGTCCCAGTAGGTGCTCGACTACAAATGGCTAAGCTGGAGCTGGCAGGAAATGTAGACTCCCAGGCTCTCACAGTTCTTAGATGGTGAGGCAGCTCCAAGTGCTCAGAGGCTACCTTCTGAACGTCAAGGTTCAAGCTGCTGGCAGAAGCTGGCATAGGTGCACCCAGCAGGTAAGAGCAATCTGGGTAGAGCACAATGTGCACCTCGCTTTACCAAGTGTGTTGGGGAAGTGTCACACCAATAACAACAACTACTGACATTTTTCAGTATTAGGTACACTTTACATGCATTAGCTAATAACTTATGAAATATACTGTTCTGTCACCATTATACAGGTGGGAAAACTGAGGCTGAGAACCAAGTAAATTGCTTACACATATCCCTAGCCGTAGTAAAGCTGGGTTGAGAACCCTATTCCTGTAAGGCCAGAGGCCAGAAGCCAAGTTCCTAATTACTCTCTTATTGCTATCTCTGAGACCTCTAAATTAAGAGCCAAATGACAACCATCTCCAGGGGGTTCAAACACATAACAGCAATGTACACAACTGGCAGGTTTTAGACAACTAGATGAAATAAAACTGTAAACAAAACCCCTTGACAAAGCTTATGTAGCCCATAGGCAGACAGTCTGAGACTCCTGGAACTTCCTCATATCTGTCTTATTTTTCTCATTAGTATCAGAGGCTCCATAGGGAATCTGGCCAACATCCACTTAGGTTAAATATTTAAGTCTTTGGGGCCCATATTTCCAACATTTACTGTATAGGGTGGTAACTTGTAGGAAGGAGAAGACGCTTCCCTGATTTCATGACCATTACACACATTAATTGGAATGTGAAAGGTGCCCCCTGGAGTTGTTGAGTTGCATCTGCTCGGCCTGGGTCTTATCATCATGGAGCAGCATGAACCAGTTTGCTGAGCTTGATAGGGTTGGCTTCTCTTGATCTGACATTGACCTAATGACAGCAAATATCTTTGGTCATTGTTGAATGTCACATAATTACTCTCAAACAAGAACAATCTTTTTAACTACTAAATTCTACCGTTTGCAGACTTCTATTTTCAGGGATTTCTATATAAGAAAGCAAAAGTGTAAGTGATAAGTTTTAGATGGAACCATATGAAATTGCTGTTTTTATAGCTTCAAAACACTTGAGTATGAACAAGTTCACATGGTGCAACCTCACAGGTCCCTGAAAGCAGAAGAAAATCTTCATGGTCCTTTCAAATGCCTGAATGATGTACAACATGAGTAAATGAGCACAGCTGTTTGTTAAAAGCAATGCTATCTTTCACCAGAGTAACGGATAAACGACAATAAATAACTAAAACTAGAAGCAATAGTCTAGAGACTTTGGGCCTACCAAACATTTCAGCCAAACAAGGAGAAAAGGAGATTGATTTATGTTTCCTCTAATTGACCTTATCATTGTGGTCTTAATGGGTAGGTAAATAGACCAAAGGAAAGTGGCAAAAAGAAGAAAAAGAAATAAATCATAAGCCTGGGTAACTTTCAGACAAATGCTAAATGAACAGGTAGGCACCCAACTCCCTTTTCTCTCACACCTGCTGCTGCAGCTTATTAGGAATTACAACAGTCCCCCCTTCTCCGTAGGGGATGCAGTCCAAGACCCCGAGTGGATGCCTAAAACCATGGATGGTACCAAACCCTATATATACTATGTTTTTCCTATACGCACACACCTACGATAAAGTTTAATTTATAAATCGGGTACAGTAAGAGATTAACAACAATAAAATAGAACAATTATAATAATATACTATAGGGGCACCTGGTAGCTCAGTCAGTTGAATGCCCAACTCTTAATTTCAGCTCAGGTCATGATCTCAGGTTCATGAAATTGAGCCCTGCATTGGGCTCCATGCTGAGCATGGAACCTTCTTAAGATTCTTTCCTTCTCATTCTGCCACTCCCCTCCCCACCCACTTGCACTCGCTCTCTCTCTAATAATAAATAATAATAATAAAAGTTATGTGAATGTGGTATCTCTCTCAAAATATGTCACTCACCCTTCTTGGGATGACATGAGATGATATGATGCCTTTGTGATGAAATGAAGTGAGGTGAGTGATGCAGGCATTGTGATATCATGTCAGGCTGCTATTGATCTTCTGAAAAGACATCAGAAGAAAGATTGTGTGCTTCCAGACTGTTGACTGTGGATAATTGAAACCATGGAAACTGAATTTGTGGATAAGGAGGCACTACTGTACACATAGCCTTAAAAAACTATATTTCAGCTAAACTATATAATTATGAAACTTGAAAACTCAGGATGTAAAAGGCAAAATCAGCACTGTTCTTCTCTATCACTAACCGGAGTTATAATCACTACACCCTAGGTCCGAGAGTGACAGACTGCTTCTATTCCAGGGGATGGAACCTGGATGTGTAGGTAGTGCCTGCCTATCTTACTTTAGAGGTTTCAGAGAGAGAGTACTTCAGTAGAAGGAATCAGAGGTCTTGTTTGGGCTACATGGGAACCAATGCCATCGTCAATTGTTTATGTCTATCAGAGATATGGGAGAACTAGTGGTCATACATGTACCACACATTTGTCATCCCTGACCTAGGCATTGTGGCTTTTAGGCCTCAGTTTATTTGTCTGTACAAGAAGACACTTGAACTATGCTTTCGCTGAGAATCCCTCCATATAGAACACTTCTGGGTTTTTTCTTTTCTTTTTAATAATAATTTTTTATTATGTTATGTTAGTCACCACACAGCATATCCTTAGTTTTTGATGTAGTGTTCCATGATTCATTATTTGCGTATAACACCCAGTGCACCATGCAATACGTGCCCTCCTTAATACCCATCTCCAGCCTATCCCAGACCCCCACCCCCCTCTCCTCTGAAGCCCTCAGTTTGTTTTCTAAATAGCTATAAATGTGATCACTTTCCTGACATTGTGTCACCGACTATTGGTTGCCCAGAACTTTTTATTGCAAAGGGACAACAGCAGAAATCAAACAACAGTCACCCCATTCCTTGTTCCTTTACATTGTCACTACTCCTGCCCCCATCGTACCTCTGCTCAGAATCTATTATGTCATTTTAATAATGTAATACCAACAGGTGCCCCATATTATGCCCTTAAATAATATAACACAAAGCCTTGTCACATTCCCATCTCTTTGAATTTGCCTCAGAAAATTCAACATTGTGCCACTGGGAGCCTATTAGCATCATTCCCATCATCCTGGATATAACCTCTTTCAGGTTATTGAAAAAACTAGATAAGAAACTAGATGGGACATGAACAGGAACGTTATATCTCCCAACCGCATAGTATTAATCAGCTTCTTCCACACAAACATGGCAAAATAATAATAGGAGCTTCAAGTTATTGAGTTTTGTGATGCACTAAGCCCGTGGGAACATAACCCCATTTAATTCTTACCACTACCCTGAGGTTGAGTTATTTGTCCTGGATGGCATGTGATATGTTTACATCCACCAATACCTAATTTTCTGTATTAGTCAAGGTTCCATCAAGTAAGATGGCCCACTCAAAGGGTTTATCAATAGGGGTTGAATGGACTACTTACAAAACTGTGGTCAACATTAAGAGAAGCAACTAGGAATGGTAAAGCTCTCAGCATCCAGCATAAGTGAGAAACCATCATTCTGAAGGCCCAGAGAAGAGGACTTAATAAAATGCTAGAGAGAGTTGTAGCCATGGCAGAGGGGCTGATGGACAGAGACTGGGCACTGTCAAGACCATTGCCAGGTGGGAGATGTAGAATAAATACTCCAACTTCTCTCTCTTCCATCATCTGCTGTCCTTTCAATGTTTCCCATTAGTTAAACCTAACAGGAAATAAGACAACAATGGAGCACAGATAATGCAGTCTATAGAGATCGGCCCCCCAGGGCACATAGGCAGAGAAGAATGGAGAATGGATCTGGTGTGGCAAATGGAGATTATCAAGCACAGTCCTTTACTGAACAAAGTAGCCATGTTTGATGTCATCTAATTCTGTTGGCCTGCCTACTGAAGATGGTTCTAGGTATTGATTGGATCCTGAGCCAAAGGCAACCATCCTTAGGCTGAGCCAGCTCTGAGAAAACCTGGCATGACCAAGAGGTGGCTTCCTCTTGGGTGGTAACCAGATTCCATGGGATCTTCTCTATTGCTGAGGTTTGAATGCAAGACAAGGACAGTGAGAGGGAGCAATAGTAGAAGAGAAGGAAAAGCCATGAAAGCAGAGAGAAGAGAGGCATACAGGAAGATGAAGAGATGATAAGAAACTATGTCATGAATATGGCAGGGCCTCCTATGAAGGGGCTGCTGTATCCTGCATGGTGATCATTTGCCACATTTCCTTAAGTGCCTGTGTCTCCAATCTCTAGTGTAACCTGAGCCTAGCTTTGATCCTTACAATCTAAATGGCTCCAACCAGCAAAATGCAATTACCCTGATTTTACACTTGAGCTAATTGAGCAAAAAGAATTAAGAATATACCTGAGGTGACACAGAAAATAAGTACCCACAAAGGAATTCAAACCTGGTTCCATTTGTCACAAGCCCAAAGACTCTCCACTGAGCCACATGGCCAGTTGCAACCCAAATTAGGGCTGTCCCAGTAACAAAATTGAAGGACACTTTTCTGATTTTCCCAAGAAACTCCCTCAATGATTGTAGATCGTCTGCCATTACCAGCTGGTAAGTGTCCATGCCTTTTTTGGTCTGGAGCTCACAGCCTGTTAAGAGCCATTCATAAGGGTCTGCATAATTCAAGGATGTTAAAAGCACCATCTCAAGGATGTTGGCAGATGTTTCTCGGATAAAACAGCTTTCTGGAATATAAGAGAAAGATATTTCACAACTGATTCCATTTCTTTCCTAGATCCCTCAAGACCTGAATGTGACCAAGACACACTAAGAACAGTGTGTGACACCTCTTCCACAACAAACAACACTTGAACTTAGGAAGGACAGAAACTATTTCTGTTATACGCATAATAAAAAATTGCATCATCCATGGCTTTGACTGGTAGAAGTAATAGAAGTAATGGAACCATACCGAATGACATAACAGAGTAATCAGAAGACTGGTTGGCAGCTGAGGACTGGGAAATGTGTGCAGAAGATGTCCAGATCTGCAGGCTTCTATGACCTCCTGTCTCAGGGAGGCTTATATTCTAACAGTGTTCTGTGATTCCCCAAATGGTTCCCTTTATGGTCTTGTCATTAACTTGAAGGGAAAGTTCATTTCCACAGGTCAAGCTTTGCAATGAATGTTGAGAACCCAGCTCAACAGTGGAAAAAGCTCTAGAATGTTTTTCCACATTCAAACCAGGGCTTCCTTATCAAGTTCATCAAAGCATTTTTAAAAAATATAAATGTCTTACCACTTTGCCCAGGAAGAATAAATCTGCACAGCCACCTCAAAGGCTTGACAACTTTATTTTCATTGTGTAGAGCTGGGTGGGTCCCCCTGAACTGGGCTTCCTAAAGAGACCCAGCCCTTCTCCACACAGTCTCCAGGCCTGCCACTCCAGTGAGTGTGATCAAAGAGAGGAAAGCCGAGCCACTGAGCCTCGAGAAATAAAGCTAAAACAACAGATTTGTTTCTTGGCTTCTGTCTTAAATACGTTCAGAGTGTTTAAAGCCCTGTAAGGAAACGCTCTGGGGCCCTGGATGTGAGAGAGGCACATCTAAACCCTTTCCCAAGAGGAAATCTCTCACCTCAGTGGGGTAAATTAGCTCATTAAGAGCAGCCAGAAGCAGGCAGGAAACCTGGGAAGTAGGAGCTTTAATTCAAAGCACAGAAAATTATAGATTTCTTTACACATTAAAAAAGCATTTATCTTGGCTAAAAATGAAACGACTTTTCAATGATCAACACATGGTTTAAATCTGCTTTGCTAATTTATATCTATCCACCAGTCTGTCTCGTTGTTCAGCTACCAGGAAATTCAATTATATTCAGTAAAATGTGTTGAACACCTACTATGTGCCTGTGGCACATTTGTGAATTGCATAAATACAAACAACAAAAATAGAAGGCAGATGTCTACCTTTTTGTTCAGAGGTGAGACTCATGTATTAAAGATTGAAAGGCATTTGTATTTCATTTTTCATCAACACTTAGTATTTTTTATATACTCAGCATTGAGCTTAGATGTGAATAATGCAAAATAGAATGTTAAAAAGCTGCATTCAGTGGAATCAAGTGCTAAGATGTATAGAGAGAATAATGGGTCAAGGGGAAGCAGGAGATTAAACAAGAGAGGGTGACGTTTCTCTGGAAGGTTTCTTAGAACAAATAGTACCTGAACTGACCCTGAAGGAAATCAGTGGGAAATAACAGCAAGAGTGGCCTCTAGAAAAACAGGCTTTACTTTCTGTTCTGCTGCTTGGACCTCAGACTCTTCTAGTTCTCTGGCCCTTAATTTCCCCCTTTAAAATGAACACTTTGACTCTAATTACTCATTCACTCATTCGTTCATTCACTCGCTATTTTTTCAGGGCCAACTATCCATACCAGATGGTCTTGACTGTTTAAGATGAAGCTTATAGGTTTGCTTTGACCCAAGGCATAAAAGAAAGGCATCTGCTCTTCAGGAGGGGCTCCGATATGCATGATGCCATGATGTCATGAACCCCTGCTGTTATCTCCTTTTTCACTTATCAAGTCATGGGGGTTGGCTCTGGGGAAACAGGACACAGAATAGGTAAACTCTGTTGGGAGAAGGGGTCAAGAAAAGTGCAATACATGGGGAACTGCAAAAGAAATGCCATGGTGGTAATCACCTGGCATCTAATGTGTTTACATGTGGTGAGAAGATGAAATGGGGTGGGAATAAACCTAAATGGGTAGTGACAAGACTTAAAGGCAATGGAAGGGCTCAAAGGGGAGCTGCCATTTTGCTCAGAGTAAAAAGATTTGACAGTCCACTTGAGGCTGGTGTGGTGCCCTGAATAGTGTGGCCATCAGGACCTAGTCCCAGTTCTGCTATTAGATGACTCAATCTACGTTACTCGAGTCTGTTGAACTGCAGATTCTCCATTGGTAAAATTGGGTTGATAAAATGTACGTATGTTTCTTCCCCTCACATCTCAGGAAGAATTCTGAGAAATGAATAATAACAATATCCAGCATACTCTGTATGCTAATTTTTTATCAGTTTTTATTTATTAGCTCTGGGCAGAATCCATGCAGCTAATTTTGTGTGAACATAGTACCAGCCTCTTTGAAAATGGTACTACCTGCAGTTAGGAGTTCAAACTTATCTCGTTTGAAGAAACTTGAGAAAAATGTCTCCATTTAAGAAATTCCATAGCAGGGCCGCCTGGGTGGCACAGCGGTTAAGCATCTGCCTTCAGCTCAGGGCGTGATCCCAGCGTTCTGGGATCGAGCCCCACATCAGGCTCTTCTGCTATGAGCCTGCTTCTTCCTCTCCCACTCCCCCTGCTTGTGTTCCCTCTCTCGCTGGCTGTCTCTATCTCTGTCAAATAAAATAAAAAATCTTTAAAAAAAAAAAAAAAAGAAAGAAAGAAATTCCATAGCAGTGTTTGGGTGTAAGATCAGTACACCTAACGCTGCTTATGAAAACACAATAGAATAAGCACATTTGAATGGGACATGCTTCACTTGAATGATTTAAACCATAATTAAACATCTCACATCACTTACCATGCTTTTGATTAACAAATAAGGAATCTGAACATCTGACAAATTTAAGGCACATGCCTCTCCTGTTTGACACTTCTAGGCAGTCTGTTGACGCCATTCCTGGTTATGAAAGGAATCCTAATCAAAGACATGCCCGTTCCAATTTGAGATAAACATCATGGTGGTTTATAGAAAACTTCCTTTCTGCGTTGACCCACAACCTAAACAAAAGGTCAAAATCACTTAGTTCCTTCAAAACGGAGAGTTTTGTGATACAAACCAGCAATGTGGTGTGGATGGAAGCCCATGCAATTCCTTTGTAAGTTGCAAAGCTAAGTAACCACTATGAAAGCCTGCTATTGTTTACTCTGATACTATAGTCAACACTTTGGAATCATTAGCTTTGAACCCTTGGGTAAAGCTGGTTTTTAAACTCTCTATTTCACAGTCAAGGTCAACTTCTTCTATAGCCAGCAGATCCATAACCCCGAAGGCCACATCCTCCCCTCACATACACATGTTCGGCTCTCACAGGCATCAACAGGAGCGTCTCCTGAGACCCTGAGCAAGGATAAGTGTTAACTCCCTCTCTCCTCTTTTACCTGGAGATTAAATGCTAAGGAATCAGAGTTTGGATTTATCAAATACAGAAGGCCAAAAGTAAGAAGCAATACATTTGAACTGAACTACAGATGATTCCTAAATCTGTTGACCACAGAAATGTTATTAATGTCGAACAGTGTAACTAACTGGAGACATGTTAAATTATCTTTTCACCAAGTGACCCAACTCTGCTTCAACTATCACCCATATATGAAGAATGCAGTGGCCACATATTATCAGTGGGACCTCATAAATCAATTACTGTAATACACAGTCATCCTGGCTTCCATATTTTCACAGATTTTATATACATATGTATAGGTCTAGAAGGCAGGAGTCTTCCACGTCAGCCTTCCGGCCACTGACAATAATTAGTGGGGTGACTTTCATGAACTGGTGAAGCTCTCTGGCATGTATTTTCATTTCTCCTACTAAAAAATGACCCAAAGGAGCACTCAATGCTCTAGAATTCTGTGATGTCTAAGAACCAAATGAGAGACTGTAACTGCACAAGTCCGTAAGTGCTGCTTCAGGGAACTATAAACTTAAAAAACCCCAGGGCAGTATTGTTATCTTCAATTATGAAGCACAGGACATTAATAATTAACAGTGCACCACTAGCAAAGGTAGTAAAATTAAATAAGTACTAAGGTGACTTTCTAGGCTGTGCCTAAGGCCCAGCCCCAAGCAGCTCCACAGGTACAACACCTACTGTAAGAATTAACTGACTGTGGGACCAAGTCCAGCCGAACCTAAACTGCTTGGGATTAGGGGAGAGGGAGAGCACATATGTACAGCATGTCTAGAAAATTCTCCAAGGCCAGGACTTACACCTGAGGCCTATGAGAGGACAAAGAAAACCAGAGTCAAGGCGTCCCTTCCTTTTCGATTTTCAACTGGCTGTGTTTATTTGCAACTCATATAGGAGCTACTTTCTACACAAAGGCTAGGTATCCTAGCCAGCGCACAGAAGCCTCAACAAAGAACACACCTTGAAGTACAGTAGTTATAGAACTGTTCCAATGAGACCTAAGGCTATATGTAAAAATGCTCCCAATGAATAGTACCTTCCAAGTACTAGAAAGAAAGCAGTGCATCCTACCCCCACCCTCGGAGCACATATTCTAGATAGGCAGTTTCTTCTTCTTTTTTTTTTTTAAGATTTATTTATTTGAGAGAGAGAGAGAGAGAGAAGACACGTGCAGGGGGAGGGGCAGAGGGAGGAGAAGAGAATCTCAAGTAGACTCTCTGCTGAGTGTGGAACCCGACTCAGGTCTCGATCCCCGTGACCGATATCATGACCTGAGCTGAACTGAGTCGGATGCTCACCTGACTGAGCCACCCAGGCACCCCAGGTAGGCAGTTTCTTTCACCCTCAAGCACTCACTCAAAGTAGGAACTAATAGTTTAACGATCCCAAATAAAAATAGTATTTCATGGACCCTGGTGGCAATGACCCTTTCCATTGGAGTATGAAATCTGTGGACTAGATCATCTGCCCAACCATGGCAGTCATCGAGAGATGGATCAATTTCAAAAACAGTGTGTTGAATAAAGGAAGTCAGACACAAAAGAATATATACTGCATGATCCAAATAGTATGAAGTTCTAAAACAGGCAAAATGAATCTACATTAGTAGAAATCAAAATAGTTAGTTTTGGCAAAGGGAGGAGGACTATCTGATAAGGAGTCCAAAGGAACTTTCTGGAGTAATGGAAATGTTTTGTGGGTTACATGCGGATATGAATTTGTCAAAACTAATTGAACTCACACTAAAGATCTGTGCATTTCGCTGTGAGTAATTTACATACCAATTAAATTATATGAAAAAAAGAGGAATGCCTGGGTGGCTCAGTCAGTTAAGTGCATGCCTTCAGCTCAGGTCATGATCCCAGGGTCCTGGGATTGACTCCCACATAGGGGTCTCTGCTCAGCGGGAAGCCTGCTTCTCCCTCTGCCTGCCACTCCCCCTGCTTGTGTTCCCTCTCTCACTCACTGTCTCTGACAAATAAATAAAATCTTTTAAAAATAAAATAAAATATATCAAAAAAGAATAGGCAATCCGGGGGAAGGAGATATTGACATAATGATGATAATAATAATAATAATAATATTCCATTTGTCAAGGACTTTTCAGTGATGGGGGAGACACTGCATACCTGACAAGGCCAAAACATTTGGAAAGGAAAGGGCAGAGGTGTTGAACACATTTTATAACATACATGTAGCCTTTTTTTTAAGCCCTGGTGACTAAAAATTTTATTTTAATCAGTTGGGTAGGTAATCCTCAGTCTAAATTAACTGGGGGGAGGGCGGGTGCAAATATGCCTGTCACCAGACAGTGAACAACAAGATTATAAACTCTGACATCACTACTTTGGTGTAGACCAAAATAGACCAAAACCCTAAGTCCCAACGGTTTCAAGTTTTAAGATTATCCATTGCACTGAAGTCACGAAGCCCTACTAATCTTCTAAGGCACAATACATGGGGCCCAAGGACCATAAAAATTCTCCCCGACTGCCTGCCCCAATACCCAAAATGCCCAGATCACAAATTTCTTTGGGTTATAGCAGAGATGGGACCCTTAAGGACCCAACACCCCACATCTTTCCCACAGCCCACTTCTAACCCATAACATTTGAAAACCAGGTCTTTGCAGATTCTCCCTCCAGAGACGCCCTTCCTACCTTCCCACAAGCTTTCCAGCTTTATTTCCTACATTCTAAAGACACATCTCAAATGAATTCATCCCTCCTCGCAGAGACTGAATTTAGACTATAAGACAATCTGACCTCCTAGAGCCTAAGAAGGGAAGCCAGAGCATTATTAACACCTGGGAATCAGGAAGGGGAAACCAAAAGTCTGGCAAAGATGCCTAAAACATTCCAATTCTTAAACTTTTAGATGACTCTTCTGTAGCCATTGTCTGTTGACCATAAAAACATCATGGAGCACCTGTTTGAACTGTTCAGAGTCACTGAACAGCCAGTCAAGCCACTCCCTTTGTTACTCCCACAGGTCACCCTGTCTCGATGCATACATAGCAACAAACCAGCCTGACTGACACAAACAAACACATTTCAGTGCAACAGAAGATCTGAAAACTTTTCAAAAATAAGAAATCACAAGCACTGAGAGGCAGAGTTGTGTATTTACCTTTTTTGTGAAAAGAGGAAAAGAAAAAAAAAATCAAACCTGAGAATAAATCCACCTGTGAGTGCCTATCTCTATTGAGGTCACCAAAAATCCCTCCTCTTTATTTGCAAACAGTTCAGAAGCTACTGAAGGAAGTCGGCCAATAAACGTTTTTGAAACCAAGATTAATGGCTGATTTGTCATCTGGGAAAGAAAAGGTGAGCTTGCACGCCTCTGCTAAGGAAGCAAACCAGAGGAGGAGGGGCAGCTGATTTATGGGCTTGTGAGGAGGCTAATTAGAGCCTCCTGAAGGGAGATAAGAAGGACCAAAGGCATTTGGGAAAAGCAAAGTGAAAGGTGGGGACACGGCGGAGTCCAGAGAGCAAACAAGGAGCTGGAGAAGGGAGGGGGCTGCAGAAATAAGTTCCAGAAGCAAAGAAGAAAGACTGTGTATGGATTCCAAGGAAATCTCATGTTTGGAAAGCTTCTAGAAGGCATGAAGAAAAGGCCCATGTGCCTGCACCTCAGACAAGGTCTGAAAACAAAGTCCTCGCAGCTTAATCTTGAACAGCTGTCCCCTTACCCCCCATTCCAGGACTGCACGCAAGTGGCCAGCATGCCCGGGAACACCCAGCATATGATCCATCTCCTTCCTATCCCAGTGTCCCAGTGAAACAGCCTGCTCAGGGGTCCGTACGTTAGTTTGTTCAGCAGAAATTGTCATCCAAGACAATTTTTTGTTTTATCATTTGTTACATTTGCCCTCACACCAGCCACATTTGCATCTCTCAGGTGTCCTGATGCAGGAAGGAGCCATCAGAGACACAAGGGACTGAATCCAGGCCCTAAAACAAGCAGATCAAGGAGGGAAGACCCTTTGTGCAACCCGGTCCTGAGAGAAGCCCAGGCCGGACAGTGCTGGGGCGGCCTCTTCAGAAGACAGACACTGCGTCAGGAGAGGGGCTCAGGAGGTCAGGACCACTGCAGTGTGTCTGGAGAGGAGGGGGTGCTGAGAAGGGAAGGACAACCTGCCTCATGTTCAGAGTGAAGTTTCCTCTTCCCAGGCCAGCCACGCGCCATTTGCAGTAGATGTGCGCCTGTGCGCGCGCGTGCACACACACCTGCGGATGGGCGTGCACGTCTGCAAAAGTTGCGGATGGGCGTGCACGTCTGCAAAAGTTCCGTCTCCTCTCATAGACTTCATAGGATGAATTTATGCACCCGGCTACCTTTATTGGGGTGTTGCGTTAAGGTGTAGGAAACAGGCACAGGGTCCCTGAAAGCATGTGCCTAAAACGTGGCAATCTTTTTACCGCTCTCATTTTTAAAAATGAGAATAAAGAGAAAGCAGAGAGAGAGGCAAGGAGGGAGGGATAGGCAGGGAGAAAGAGTGTGAAAGAAAATGGAGAGAAAGGAAGGAAGTGGGAGGGAGAAAAAGAGGGGAAAAATAGAGAGACGGCAGAGGGATAGACAGGGAATGGAAGAAAGCCAGCAGGCAGCTGGTGCAAGAAATAAGTAAGGGTCTTTTCTCCCATTTTCCTGTCTTTTAATAAATCACTGTAGCGGCCTGTGACAGCTCTCTGTTATCCCTAAATGCTCAAGCAAACAGCTTTTCTTTGAGACCATTCAAGTGGCTGCCAGGGCGGCTGGAGCTGGGCAAGCAATGCGGGCCCTCAGACTGCCCCCCTGTAATTCAGTTAGAAAAGCAAGCATGAAGTCAATATTCATTGCAAACGGTAAGAATTGCCACAACACAATGAAATGGTAATGAGCCGGCTCACAAAGGAGACAAGCTGGATAATCAGTTTTTAAGGAGGTTCTGGGCACACGAGGCTGCCAGGGTCTGAGTGGGAGGCAAAGGCATATGGGCCCCCACCTGAGGGCCTGCCCTCAGCCCCCACCATCTGCGGGCATTGGCAGGAGGCCGGCTGGAAACCAAGGGAATCTCACCAGGCCCTCTTCCTCCAGCCACTCCTCTTCATTTTGCGATTTGGGGGCCTCACGGAGCCTAAAATGTGAGGACAAAAAGCCATTTCACAGCCACGGCCCCTATGCTGGCTTTCAGAGGAGTCAGGGCAAAGGCCAGCAGATGGGAAAATTGAAAAGCCTGCAGTGTACCTGGCATATGTGCTCAGGGCACTCAGGGATCATTACCTGACTAGATCAGGACACCTGAGCAGGAAGTCACCAAAATAACAAGAATTCGGGGGTAGAGTCAGACACTGGGTATTTGTATATGTCAGTAGTTTGAAATATACAAGGGAATTTATATGTCTTACAAGGTTTCATTTAATATATCTTTCTTAGATTTTTAAAATCTCAACAAAGCTAGAATCAAAGAAGTATCCAAGTAAGATGAAGCCATCAGATGAATGGCCATGTGTGAACTGCATTTAGATGGCCATGGTCATGGACTTGTCCTAGATTGATTGCTGTCCGTGGGTTTGAAGAGAATTTTTTCTTCAAGACTTCCAGTTTGATTTCATCCTGTGTTTTCTACCCATGTCTGTTTTGAGATTGCCCGTACTTAAACAGCTGTCAGTAGAGTTTCTGTTTATTCCAGATAAATCCGTTGTTGTCATTGTCATCATCATCATCATCATCATTTACATTTGCAACTCTAGAGATTACAAAATTAATTTAGGTGACCTACAAAAACGTATACCAAAAAGCAAGGTGATATACAATTTAAAATGAAAGGTGAAGGAAAAATCAGAGTAAGAGACAAAATGAAGCCCAAGTTCCTGTATCCTTGCAGAGCTGTGCTAAGACTTTGTTCTTGACCTTCTAGTAACCAGCTGAAAGAAACATAATCCTTTAAGTTAGGGAATCTCAACACAACCCCAACATTCTGATATATGTGGCCTGGTGGTGGGCAGCCCAGGCATCTGTATTTTTTAAAGATCCCCTGTAAGATAAAAACAGACCAGTTGTTTAGGAGTTAATCATTCATGATACTCATAGGAAGGATGTTGTGTTGTTTGGGGGGAAAAAAACCCTCTCAACAACTCCTTTACAGTGACATCCGTAAAGATTGTTATATTAGGACATGAATATAGCCCATGGAAACACAAGAGACTGAGGAGGAGGGAAGATTACTTCAGGGAAAAGAAATAGCCCGGGGAAAGAAAATGAAGTACACAGCAAGTCATGGTATGTGTCGCAGTTGGCAAGAACATAGATTTGTGTGGAGGGAATTCAGCATGTTGATAGAAAGGGGATTATTAAGAATCCTGAATGCCCTGCTCAAAGCATGAGCTCAAGAGCACAAGGGGTCCAACTGCGTGGGTTCAAATCCTAACTTCCCCACTTACTAGCATGTGAGAACTTGGGCATGTTGCTAACTTTCTGTGGGCCTCAGTTATCCCATCTGTAAAATAGGAGCAAGAAGAGTACCTACCTTGTAAGAATAGTGAGACATTTTATGTAAAGCATTGAACATAGCATCTGATACATTAGCCACTACTACTAAACTGCTACTGTTTTCATTGTTATTGCTGGTACTATCCTTAATGTCAGGAGGACAAAGAAATAAAATTATTTTCAGGGGATACTTCTGGATGTACTGATCTTTTCATATATTATCTTATTTAATTTTGTAACAACTCAGTTGAATAGGTATTATTATTATTATGCCCAAAAAGAGCCAATCGAATCCCAGTGTAGTTAAGTACCATGCCCAAGTTCATACAGCAAGAAAGTGGCCAAAGATCCAAACCTTGAAACTGTAAGATATTCTAATGATAAACTGAGGCCAATTCATAAAAAAATGAACAAAGCTTAAATTTCAGGGAGACCCTCTCTCACCGGCCTAGGCTCTTCCAAAGCTCTTAATCTAATTTTGCATTCACCCTTTTGTATTTTTTTTCTTAAAGAGGGTTCCTGAATTTGTGTAAGTTTAAGATCCACCTGAATGATAACATGAATGTGTGCTATGATCAGACTGTGTTCTAAACAGTGAACAAGGGTGACCAAGGATAAAGTAATAGAAGGAAGGCCAGGAGAAAATGTGTATTGCAGGTAGAGATAAAGAGTTAAACATTAGCCACGTTGTGTTTGAGGGGACCATAGAGCAGCCAGGTCAAGATGTTGCAGATATTTGTAAATATGGGTCAGGAGAGCAGGTAGTGCAAGAGATTCAGACCAGGATTGATGGAGTGGATGGTGATTGATACTAAGGGAGAAATTATTACCTATAAAGATGGTCCTAGAGCTATGCTCTCCAATATGGCAGCCACCAGCCACATGTGGCAATATAAGTTTATATTAAATAAAATGTGAAATTCAGTTCCTCAGGCCCATTCGCCCGATGTCAAGTGTTCAATGGCCACATGTGGTGAGCAGCTTTGGTATTGGGCGGCGCAGATATAGAATATGTCTACCATCACAGGAAGTTCTACTGGACAGCACTGGTCCAGAAAGTCAGAAGATGATTAAGGATAGACACAGGAAAATATCTGAGGGACAAGTGGACGTAGAGAACGGTGAATAAAGAGTAGTGATAGTAACCTGCAAACTCAGGAGAACCAGGACACAGAGATCCCAGCAAAAAGATTTCAAAGAAAGAGTATATTTACCAGCTCAGGAATCAGCAAAAGAGACAACAAAGAACTCCCAGCATAGAACTAACACACCTCCAAATGGGCTGCTTCCAAATCTCTCTCTTTGCCTTTATAACAAAACACCATAGACTGTGTGGCTTATCAACAACAGAAATGTATTTCTCCATAATTCTGGAAGCTGGAATTCAGGGTGCCAGCATGGTCAGGTAAGCACCCTCTTCCTGGTCACAGACTCCTTGTTGTGTCCTCAGATGACAGAAAGGGCTAGGGAGCTCTCTGGGGCCTCTTTTGTAGAGCACTCATCCCATACAAGAGGGCTTCACCCTTGGCACCTCATCACCTCCCAAAGGCCCCACCTTCTAGGACCATCACATTGGGTGTTAGGATCACAACACGTGAATTCCAGAGGGACACAAATTTTCAGACCATAGCACCCCTGCACAGTGTTCCCATTAAGACCTTGAAATAGCACTGTTTTCTTACAGCCACAAACACACCCTGAACTTGGCTCGGCCCAGAGAGGAAACCTTGAGAAGGACAAACAGCAGCCATAAGTTAGAGAAGCAGATGCCCAGAGGCCTGCTTTCCCTCCCTTCTCTCAGCAGAAGCCTTTAAAATCATACTCACACGGACAGGGCACACGCCTGCCCGTGCCAACACACACCTCTCCAACAGGCACCTGCCTGCATACCTACGCAACTTCCTGTTTGCTTGTGCAATTACCTACAGTTCACATAAGAATGCATGTTCCGAGTGCAGCCTTTCTGGCCCGCACATGTATGTGCATATTTTGAAGGTGCAAATGAGGCACTGAGCATAGTTTTTTAATGTAGCCCTAAGGGGTACATTATTCTGATCAGCACTAACATTGCCGTCCTACATTAAGGCCCCACTAGAGGCAACAAAGTTAAACAAGCAAACAAACCCAGTTTCTCAATGTGGCTCAAAGCTTTTCCTTTGCCCTTCACTCCCGTCTCCTCCTATTAAAGTTCCACTGACTCCAAAGTGCCCACCTCATCCTAAAATCTCTCCAAATCCTTTCCCAGACTTGTTGCGTCATATCCCAGGTATTTACATAGGTATTTGGGCCTGTTTCCCCTTCCTAATTATGGTCTCGTCTTTCCAAACTTTGTCTACCCCACAGTCATGCATCAGCATTTTGAAATGCGACCTGGTGCACCTTCTCCTGGAATGAATTCCTCAGTCACAGAATCTGTAACTATAGCAGAGTCTAGCTAAGTGTTCAACAAACCATTTTCCTTTTTCCTCCCAACACAGCTGGACCACATCTCCCAATCTTCCTCATCATTCTATTCAGCCATGTAACTAAGTCTTAGCCACCAGAAAGTAGGAAGAAGTGCTATATAAGTCACCTGCTATGTTGAGATGATTAAGAGATGTTCCTTTTACATATTTGCTCCCTTCCTTCATCTACTGTCTGGAAACAGGAAACTCCATGGAAGGTTCCATGGCCTTAACTAACACTGTAAGTAGACAGAAGGAGCCTGGGTCCCTGAAGGACTGTGTGGAACATAGCCCCTCACCCACTCCTTGCCCATCCTTATTGGACTGCTATAAAGGCAAGAAATAAACCCTTATTATGTTAAAATCCCAAAATTTGTGATTTGTATACTATAGCAATCAGCCTACCCTGATGTGGTAAGTGGATTGCAAAATTTCTCCCGATTATTTCCCTCTCATTCTCTCAGCAATGTGATTTAGTAGCTTCTTCCATCAAGTGTCGGAGTCTATTTTCCATCCCTTGAACCTACAGTAGGCCACATGGCTTGCTTTTGGCAAATGAAACATACAGAAGTCACAGTGTGTCATTTCCAAGCTTAGGTCTCAAAAAGCATTGTGTGCTTTTGCATGGATATAAAAAATGATTTGTAATTAATCTGTTAAATAAGCCCTGCCAATGAAAGGATGCTTGTCAAATCTTTAAAGTTTGTTCTCTTTAGAAATTTAAACACTTCTCCCAACAAAATGTATTTAGTCAAGGTTTGTTTTGTAAATTATTCTTTCAGTGGTCTTTGCAAAAGGAAAGAGGGAAAAGCCAACTTTAATCCCCATCCTTTACAAATATTTCAGAGTCCCTACTAATAAAGGCTGGGGATGTTTCGGAACTAAGAATGACAATCACCTCTGCGGGTTCAAAGATGAGGAGGGAATTCGGTGGCGTTGATGGTTCTATTTCATGGCCATCTGAAGACACCGAGTGGGAATCATCACAGCCCTTGTACAGTGTCTGGTGTTTTTCTCTGCAATAATAACTATTATGCTTAATAGCAACATACCTTTATCCTTTGTGGGTGAACTAAGGTATAACTATAAATAACATCTTCCGGTACATTCACATCTGAAAAAAAAAAAAAAAACAACTGAAGCAGGTTTTCCTAAAAGCTCTGTGTTTGATTTAACATTGTTTCAATATTAGCTCACAACAAGACTAAGCATTACACCATCGTATTGATTTTTTGAATTACCTTCAGTTTTTCCACTTGTTTGCAAGTCTCCTTGAGCAGTCTATTTTTGGCTGAGAGTTTTTTTCAGTGGTTCCACTCAAGGAAGTACCCACTTGTTTTGAGTAGTACTTCTTGTCTGCAACAATGCTTCTTAGACTTCAACATGCTATATATACCCCTGGAGATCTTGTTAAAATGCAAGATCTGTTAAGATTAAATGTTAAGATTCTGATGCTGTAGGTCTGGGGTCAGTACTAAGATTCTGCATTTCTAACAAACTCTCAAGTGATATTGGTGATGCTGGCCCATGAACCATACAAGAGTCTAGAATGGACTTTTACAATGCTGTATTTTCCAATACTTAAAATTTTATTTAGACAGAGCACGGTATAGCACATGAAAATCAGGCCAGAAAATAGGCAGCGGTTTGCATAGTACCTATAATTCACCCTGTGATCACCAGCGTGCACTCAGTCCTGTGCGATGCCAAAGGTGTCACTGCCTACCTAGCCATTTGTTGAAAGAAATCACGACACTCATTTGTGTTGACACAGAAAGCAGCCGTTGGGGGACATCTTGACATTCTACATTCACAACTAATTACTTTCACATTCTAAAGAGGCCGGATTCCCCACTTCTTTCCACGACTTTGTTTCCTTGCCTTGCCTTTCCCTATTATCAACCTGCCATCTTGAATATGAATCAACACAGGTAGATAACAGTGGTGCTATCTACTAATCCAAGCATTCATGGTAAAGTATATACTGGTTGGATTTTTTTTTTTTTAATCCAGCTATTTGGATTACCTTTCCACTTAGTAGCAATCCCCATAGAAGGGATTGGGAATACTACTGGGCAGCACATAGGACCAATTCAGCAGCAGAGCATTTCTAAAGAGCTGTAGCCCCTGAGATTTGGTGTGAGCCCTTAAATGAGAATGGCTTTTAGTTTCATGATCACAGTGTTTGCATCAGGTGGGTTTCTTTAGCCATTAGTCTGCCATCTCAGAATGCTTATTCCTTATAGCTTGCTACAAAAAGTGTGATTCATAGATTAATAGAAATATCCATCAATTAAGTAACAGGAAACTAGGTTCTGGCTCCAGTTCTGCCCCCTAATTAGCTGGGTGAGTTTGCACAATACATGTTGTTTCCCTAAGCTTCACTGCTATTAATTATAAAAATAAGTTTCCAGCTTTAACTTTTCTTACAGCTTAGATATCCCTTGACCTGAAATGCCTCCAGACCAGAGGCTGCTCACAGTAAATGACACACACAGCACAAACGGCCCTGTGATCACACTCACTACTGCACATGCGTCCTTAGCCACAGGTAGGAAGGGCCCCCGAAACATCATGTGCCAGCTTCTCCATTTAGCACTAAAGGAAACCAAGGTCCTGGCAGACAAGACAACTGTTTCAAGGTCACCTGGCTGGTCAAGGGCAGAGAAGGGCAAGAACAGAAATTTCCTAATTCTTAGTCCATGGTCTTCATGATAACCTATGAACTCAGGAAGCCAGGCTTGGAGAAGTCACACCAGGATTCAACGTTGCCCCTCTGTTCTGGCCACCAGGGAGCTACTCATGGAAGAGAAGTGTTCACACACTGGCAAGGCCATCAAAAGCCACACAAACTCAATCTTCTCCACATTTCTCTGTAAGTACTGGCACACAAGAAGGGCTTTATAAACACTTGTCGAATGAGAGAAAAAGTGTTCCTTTGCCTTTCCTCTTATTTCGGAGACAAATTTGTATGTTTTCAGAGTCTCAGTGTGTATAGCAGGGGCTTTAGTGCCCATCCCAAATTCCCCCAACATTTATCTCTATACCCAAAGGCTGCTTATTACAAACTGAAATTCTTCTTCAGCTGGGGTTCTTTTCTGGCCACAAGATCGCAATCGGCCCAAAGCAGATCATCGCAGAAGTGCAAGAAATAACCACAGGGTAATCTTTCATCAGTGATGTATGAGGGTTTGGTGTATCAATACCCCAGCTTCCTCACCTATTGGGTGAGACAATGCTGAAGCATGTTTTACAATGTTCCAGAGTGCCTCAGCAGAATTGGGTTCCAGCTGCCCACAGTGGTAACTGGCTTGATAACACCCTCTTTACTTCTTTCATCCATTCCCTATCTCACTTCCCTACTCCCCTACCAGCATTTCCTAGAATCACCTCCCAAATAAAATATTTGTGGCAAAATCCTTGTCTTAGGATTTGCTTCTGAGGAATCCAAACTAAGGCATAGGGGTATGAACTTGGTGGAAATAGAGCTTTCAAGGGGTCCCTTAGATTCTTTTTGATATGACAACTGAATTTTTATCTGATTGTGATGTTTTGGGTTTCCCCAAAAATAGGTCCCAAGAAAAGGACTTGGATGCAGGTAGTTTATTGAGAAGTATCCCAGGAAGTAGACGTTAGAGAGTACAGTGGGGAGAAAAGGAAAGGAAAGAAAACCAATGCAAAGTGTGTCCATGAGTGGGTTGCTGTGCAAAACTGTGGGCACACCCCCACTGGGACCCCCCAGAGAGGCTATATGGAACATACCTTGGAACTGTGCACTGGGATGCAAGAAGCTAAGTGCTGGGGGCGCCTGGGTGGCATGGCGGTTAAGCGTCTGCCTTCGGCTCAGGGAGTGATCCCGGCGTTATGGGATCGAGCCCCATATCAGGCTCTTCTGCTATGAGCCTGCTTCTTCCTCTCCCACTCCCCCTGCTTGTGTTCCCTCTCTCGCTGGCTGTCTCTATCTCTGTCGCATAAATAAATAAAATCTTTAGAAAAAAAAAAAAGAAGCTAAGTGCTGATTCACTAACACCCACCCTGGGGGCATTAGGTTGGGAGTTTCCCAGCATGCCCTTCAAGCAGGCCAAGCACACCCTGGTGGTCACAGAATACCCTCAGACAGAGACACCAGAATTTCTCAGTTGTTTAGCAGAACTGCCTACAAGGGACTTCTGGGAAAGCAACAGTGTTTGCCAGACTCTGTTGGCAGGAATTTTGCTACATCAAAATGCTGTTGTACTCAGCAAGTGATCATCTTGGTATCCTCAGAGCCTAGTTTGAGCCTCCTTAGTTCTCAGCTTGCCTTGTTTTGGCTTCCTTGAAAGGCACCCCTGAATGACATCAGTGCCCAAAGAAAACCCCTACACAGAGTGGAAAGCGGGTAGGATGAGAGATGGAACTGGAAGAAGAGAAATGAGCCTGAAACCTGACTACCCCAGTCATTCAACTAGCTGCACTAAAAATACTCAGTGACCATGTCAGTTCCATGTCTGTCCTGTCTTCAACACACTCTCCTGGAGGCCCAGTGTCTATCAGACTCACGGGACCTCACAGTCCCTTTCTTTGATGCTTCCCTGTTCAGTGTCACTGAGACTGCCTGATCAGGAGGGCCCCAAGGTCAAGGCACTATCAGGAGTAAGGTTTCTTAAGTGCCATGTGTGAGACACCATCTGACACTGTTTATAGATCGATTTAGCCCCTTACTGACCACAGGACAGAAGTTAAAAGCATAGCTTTTGGAGCTCAAATGTGTTAACTTCTGAAGTGATGTTTGAATTAGGGTTAAGAAGGGCCCAAAGTTTTGATCTGCTGATTGGAGGCAGAAGAAAAAAAAAAAAAAGCAAGAAAAAAAAAGAAAAGAAAAGAAAGGAAAGGAAATGGACTAAAACAAATTTTTTTTCAGAAAGGAAATCAGAGTATTTTGACTAAAACGAAGAGCCCAGCTTGTAATGAATCTATCAACTTTGGGGTTGACATGAAATGGCTGCAGAAGTGCCTGAATTCTGCAGCTGCCAAATGCAACCACTGCTTCTTAAGTCACTCACTGAAAGAAGTAATTTCTCTCTCCCATAGATTAAGGCCAGAAACGGGGGCATCCATCGGATTCAGACCCAAAGCAATCACATAAAAATCAAATAAAGCAATACCCCATGCCTAAAAACTGCTCATTAGTGATGGAATAGTTGCAAAGCAAAAAACCACAAACACTCTACAACTAACGTTGTTGGAATTTGACACTCATTCCCTGAGATGTCTTTGGATACATAACACAAAGATTAGCAAATAAGTTTCCCACACTTTAGTAACCATGTGATAAAATGTCTGTAATCTGTGTGTTATGCAGTGCGGTTGACGATTTCTAATTGATGGATTTCTTATCTACTTATGTGGCATAATAGGAAGCAGTGGCAATTAAGATAATTAGGTATGAATAGGAAACAGCTCTTCTGATTAGAACCAAAGACTGGGCATGCTGGCTATTCAACACATGGAAATCAATGTGTGTGGCATGTTAGTAACTGGCACGGCCACACTTCTGCAATGCAATGATGCTTACTGCATTAATGATAACCATGAGGCATGACAAGGTGCTGGGGTCCCCATGTGCTATTCAGAAAAGAGCAAATGATCTCTAATGGGGTTTGAAAACTTTAACAAACTCTACTGCATTAAATATCTTATCAGATAAAGAGCTAGTATCCAAAATCTATAAAGAACTTATCAAACTCAACACCCAAAAAACAAAAAATCCAGTCAAGAAATGAGCAGAAGCCATGAACAGACATTTCTCCAAAGAAGACATCCAAATGGCCAACAGACATATGAAAAGTGCTCAACATCACTCAGCATCAGGGAAATACAAACCAAAACCACAATGAGATACCACCTCACACCAGTCAGAATGGCTAAAATTAACAAGTCAGGAAACAACAGATGTTGGTGAGGATGTGGGGAAAGGGGAATCCTCCCATACTGTTGGTGGGAATGCAAGCTGGTGCAGCCACTCTGGAAAACAGTATGGAGGTTCCTCAAAATTGGAAATAGAGCTACCTTATGACCCAACATTTGCACTACTGGGTATTTACCCCAAAGATACAAATGTAGTGATCTGAAGGGGCACCTGCACCCCAATGTTTATAGCAGCAATGTCCACAATAACCAAACTATGGAAAGAGCCCAGATGTCCATTGACAGATGAATGGATAAAGAAGATGTGAGATAGATAGATAGATAGATAGATAGATAGATAGATAGATGATAGATAGATAGATAATAGATAGATATAGATGATTGATAAATAGATAGATATTAAGTGAAATAAGTCAGTCAGAGAAAGACAAATACCATATGATTTCACTCATATGTAGAATTTAAAAAACAAAACAGATGAACATAGGGGAAACAAAGGAAAAATAAAATAAGATGAAAATAGAGAGGCAAACCCTAAGAGACACTGAACTCTAGGAAATAACCTGTGGGCTGCTGGAGGGGAGGTGGGGGGATGGGGTAACTGGATGTTGGGCATTAAAGAGGGCACTTGATGGAATGAGCACTGGGTGTTATTTGCAACTGATGAATCACTAAATTCTACCCCTGAAACTAATAATTATTAGTTAATAATACACATTAACTAATAATGTGTTAACTACATTGAATTTTAATAAAGAAATTTTTAAAACTCTGCTTCATTCTAATTCTTTCAAAGTTAACAAAGTGAATTAAATATGGGTTAATTCTCTATTAAGCTGTATATCCAATGAACCAAAGATTTGCCAGAGAAGAGTTTGCAATGGAAATTATCAGCCCAGTAGTAAATAGACCAGAACCCTAAGAAAATTAATGAAATGATATCTGTATATAAACTATCCAGAAGGGAAAAGTACTGTGTTAATATGAACTAGGAAGGTCAAAGTACATTTTAAAACCACTATGGAATCAATTCAGAATATTAAGAAGCAATAAATACCTAAATCTTTTAATAGCCTCTGTAGTAAATGTAATGTGGACACAGATATTTCGAAGGATCAAGTTGTTTGCTAAAGATGGATTTGTACAATCTTTGTATCTTTTATAAATCATGTCATGTAAAATCTTAGTTCTTTTGGAACTCTGGAAATAAAAGTTGAAACTTTCATGATTCAGTCAATTGTGCGATAAATATTTGTTGGACATCAACAGTGGTGTCCTACCAAGATACACATCTGGAGAAGTCCAAATGGCCCTACCCTACCCAGACAGCAGAGACACCTTCCAAATGATCAGGTAAGGAGCATAGAATATTTCTAAGTGCTAGGATTACATTAAAGAACAAAAACAAGTTTCCTACTACCTGGTGTTACAATCAAAGCAAATCTGAAAATTTTTTTTCTGAGTTTCTGACCCACTGTTTTCCATCGCATCTTTATAATACACAAAGACTTGATATGGAATAAAAAGGCTATATGGCAATCCCATTTGAACTAGGCTGAATTCTATACCTGAGGAAATCACATAGGTTGAGAATTGAAGAAAGTGAACAATCTCACATGAAGTGAGAAAAATTATTCCTATAAGTGAGGCTTCGGTAACTCTTCTTTGGTGCTTTAAATGATCTTTTCCAAAAGTCAAGGTTAAAATTGCTTTTATTAGAGTTTTAGAGTCAATGCTTTGAGGTGAGCTGTCTGGTATGGGACAAAATTATGAGTACCAGGAGTGGTTGTTGAACATGCCAGCCAAAGACAGAAATTTGCTGTTTCCAGAATTTCAAGCCCACTTCCTAGCTTTAGGAAGCACTGAAGAATTCTTTTTTTTTTTTAAGATTTTTACTTATTTATTTGACAGAGACAGCCAGCGAGAGAGGGAACACAAACAGGGGGAGTGGGAGAGGAAGAAGCAGGCTTCTAGCAGAGGAGCCCAATGTGGGGCTCGATCCCAGAACGCTGGGATCACGCCCTGAGCCAAAGGCCGTCGCCTAACAACTGCACCACCCAGGCACCCCATGGAAGCACTGACGAATTCTGTCTGCACTATCATTTCTCCCTGGGAAGGAAGGACTCTTAAGCCCTTCATATTTCAAAAGAGTTACCAATGCAAAAATTTAAAAGACTCTGCAGATGTACAGGGCTTCCTTGGAAGGCCAAACATAGAGAGGTAAAATAAGAATGTTGGATCAGGTGACATGAAGATTCTGTCTTAGTATAAAAAATCTGTCATTTTTTTTAATGTTTTTTTATTACATTATGTTAGTCACCATATAATACATCCCTGGTTTCTGATGCAAGGTTCGATGATTCATTAGTTGCGTATAACACCCAGTACAATGCAATACATGCCCTCCTTATCACCCATCACCAGTCTATCCCATTCCCCCACCCCCCTCCCCTCTGAAGCCCTCAGTTTGTTTCTCAGAGTCCATAGTCTCCCAAGCTTCACTCTCCCTTCTTATTTCCCCCCTTTCTTTATCCCTTTCTTCCTCTACCAATCTTCCTAGTTCTTATGTTCCATAAATGAGAGAAATCATACAATAATTGTCTTTCTTTCCTTGACTAATTTCACTTAGCATTATCTCCTTCGGTGCCATCCATGTTGCAGCAAATGTTGAGAAATCGTTCTTTCTGATAGCTGGGTAATATTCCATTGTATATATGGACCACAGCTTCTTTTTTTTTTTTAAAGGTTTTATTTATTTATTTGACAGAGATAGAGACAGCTAGCAAGAGAGGGAACACAAGCAGGGGGAGTGGGAGAGGAAGAAGCAGGCTCATAGTGGAGGAGCCTGATGTGGGGCTCGATCCCATAACTCCGGGATCACGCCCTGAGTAGAAGGCAGACGCTTAACCGCTGTGCCACACAGGCGCCCCTGGACCACAGCTTCTTAATCCAGTCATCTGTTGAAGGGCATCTCGGCTCCTTCCATGATTTGGCTATTGTGGACAATGCAGCTATGAAATGAACATTGGGGTGCATATGGCCCTTCTCTTCACTACATCTGTATCTTTGGGGTAAATACCCAGTATTGGCTGGGTCATAGGGTAGCTCAATTTTTAACTTTTTAAGGGACCTCCACACTGTTTTCCAGAATGGCTACACCAACCTGCATTCCCACCAACAATGTAGGAGGGATCCCCTTTCTCCACATCCTCTCCAGCAATTGCTGTTTCCTGCCTTGTTGATTTTTGCCATTCTAACTGGTGTAAGGTGGTATCTTAGNTGGCGTAAGGTGGTATCTCAGTGTGGTTTTGATTTGAATTTCCCTGATGGCTAATGATTTTGAACATTTTTTCATGTGTCTGTTAGCCATTTGTATGTCTTCATTGGAAAAGTGTCTGTTCATATCTTCTGCACATTTTATGATTTGCTTATTTGTTTCTTGCATATTGAGTTTGAGAAGTTCTTTGTAGATTTTGGATAGCAGTCCTTTATCTGTAGCATCATTTGCAAATATATTCTACCATTCCGTGGGCTGCCTCTTAGTTTTTTTGATTGTTTCCTTGGCTGTGCAGAAGCTTTTTATTTTGATGAAGTCCCACATGTTCATTTTATCTTTTGTTTCTCTTGCCTTTGGAGATGTGTCATGAAAA
>NC_048230.1:80754211-80861300 GCF_002007445.2 Ailuropoda melanoleuca | reverse complement strand
ATCTCTTCTAGACCTCTGTTTTTCTCCACCCCCTCGGGGATGCCGATGATTCTGACATTGGAACGTTTCATTGAGTCAGTAATCTCCCATAACCTACATTCGTGGGTGTGGATATTTTTAAGTCCAGCTTCTATTTTCGCTTTTTCTTCTACTAAGCCATCCTCCAATTCGCTAATACGTTCCTCTGCCTCATTTACCCTAGCCGTCAGAGCCTCTAGTTTTACTGCATTTGGCTCATAGAAGTTTTAATTTCTGCCAGATTCACTCTCATTTCCACCCTTAGAGATTCTATATTCTCATTAATATTTTCGTTAATACTTTTTTCAAGTCTACACATCATCTTGACCATTGTTACTCTGAATTCCATTTCTGATAATTTGGTTACATCCATATCCATAAGTTCTGTGGCAGAGGCCACAGACTCATTGTCTTTTCTTTGTTGGGGGGGATTTCTCCTTCTCGTCATTCTGATGAGGAGAGGTTGCGGGGTTGTCCAGAGCCCAAATTATTGACCGGGACCCAGGCTGTGTGCCCTCATTTTAGAGGGATCTTAGGGATGTGGGCTTCTTGATTTTTCAGCCTGCCTTCTGGGGGAGGGGCCTGCCACGCCAATACTCAGGCAAACCTCTTTGGGTAGGGTCTCCGTGTCTCCTGCGAGGGGGGATGGGGATGGGCACCCTGTAAGCCAGTCTTTCCAGGCTTTTGTTCTCTGGCTGCTTTCCCTGGCAGTTTGCTGTGCTTCTTCTGAGAGTCAGAGCAGCAGTGGCCGAATCTCAGCCTCTGTCTCAGAACAGAGGGATCGCGGACCATCCTCCACTGATGTTCTGGCCACTTTAACTCTGTTTCTGTTGGTGCTGCTCAACCCTGCAGCGTCCCGGGATGTGCGCCCCACACCCGGCGTCCCAGCCCTCACTTCCAGGGCCGGCCTGTCTCTGTCCTTTGTGTTTCTAACACCGCCAGCCGCCCCCACGCTCTCCGGAGCTCCCAGTCTCAGTCTGGTTCCAGTGAGCACACTGGAGTTCCATGAGAAGTCTGGTGGCATGAGCTCCCCGCTCGCGGTCCCAGTCTGTTTTCTCGCGGGTGCCGGTCCGCGAGTCCACCCGCTCCCCCGTGCAGGTGGCTACCACTTCCCAGCACCCGAACGCGGCGGCTCCCTCCCCCTTCCATTTATCTTCCGATATCTGTGCTCGGTTTCACGGCTCCCCGCTTCGTACCTCAATACTCAGCACTGGAGATGTTCATTTGTAGATATCCAGATGTATCTTCCTGCGTCTCAGGCTGATTCCGTGCATGTTCAGGCTGGTCTGGTACCTATCCAACTCAACTCAGGGGACCAGCTGAAAAAGGGGTTCCCTACTCCTCCGCCATCTTAACCCTTCCCCCCTGCCATTTGATGTAATTATTAATCAGCTATTTTTAGCAAGCTCTAGATATTGTGGCCGGTTACACAGATATGTAAGACTCTGCCCTTAACAGCCTCATAAAGAAATCTAAAAACATTAGATGATACATGAAAGGCAGAAAAAAGAATGTAAGATAAGAATACCAAAAAAAGCGGGGGGGGTAGAAAATGGAAGAGAAGTTATATAAGGAAATAGTTCTATTAATAAGGTAGTTTAGACCAAACTCTGCCATTTGCTTATTTGCTCCTTGTGTGAAAATTAGCTCTTAAGTCACTGGTCATAGCAGACATGGTTCCCTCAACTCCCCTGAGTTCACCTGCTTTGGCAGTGGGCAATTCTCTTGCAGGCTGGCTGCTTCCTACTCCAGCACTGTCATCTCTTTACCTCGGCACATTGGCTTTCTCTACCACCCTGAGAATTTTCTCTAGAACCGTGAGCATCTGCTTAACCCATGCACAGGGCAGCCTAGAAGTGCCAGGGGGGTTAATACCTGCAGGGCAATCCTGAACCAGAGATAAGTACCCAAGTTTCCCTGGTGTTTTAAGTTGTGTTCCACATGGCTCCCAAGAGGGTCCCCAGCAGGACAGAGCCCCAGGAGCCAGTAGCAGTAACCAGCTCATTTAACACAGCCTGTACTGGTTTACCCCCTTCTCTGTCACACTCTCCCCACTCCCTCACCGTGCTTTCTGGGGTCAGCTTCCAAATCAACTATGTGCCTCAGGGTCTGCTTTAGGGGGAACCTGGACCAAGACAAAGGAGAGCAGTAATTTAACAATGGTAATTACTGACTAGTTTTCCATTCATTTTCCCCTAATGTTCCCACCTATAAAAGCCATTTTCTTCCTTAGTAAGTCCTTGCTGATATGCTTACCTCAAAGCCAGAATTCTCTGCCCACTCAGACCTCCCCTGAAATTCCTTTAAATTTCCTGCAGGCCTTCCCTTCCTACCCATCAGTCATCTCTTATTGTCCTCTCCCAGTTCTCCTCTTCCCAGGGCATCTCAGTACTTTTGTGTAAAGTGGGATCACAACTGTCATGTAGAAAATGGAAAAGTTTAGAACAGTTTATGCTGAAACATTTTTTTCAGTGTGGCTTCCAATGATACCAAATAGTAGAGACAACAAAAAGTAACATGTTTCCTTCTCATACTGGAAACATCTTTCCTCTCAACTCATCTTCATGGACTCCTCTCTCCAATTTCAATATTTCAGGTTGACATGAATATGTTGCTTGGATTCAACTTCTCAGTAGAATCACTGATAATATTCGGCTAACATTTAGTGACAACTTAATAAAGTATTGTCTCAGAGGATTTTTTAAAAAAGAAGAAAGCTGAATTGAAAGAAAACAGCTTAGACTACCATGGAGAGGAGAAAAGCTGGTTTGGACTGAGCTATACTACCTGTAACTTACAACGATTCCAAAGGCTGCATAGCCACTTCTTCTGTCTTAGGTGCCATTAGGACAGTGGTGGATATTGGCAATGCCACGCCAGTCTGGCTTACACTGGTGTCTTCGGCTAGAAGTCATTAACAGTAAAATCATCTCCCAGCTCAAGCTCCCCCAGTGACATCTGAAATAGTGGTGCTAACTCAGGCTTTCTGCTCTGGTCTGGAAGCTATTTCAGGGAGAAGGGGGAGGTGTGGTATTTTGAAGAGCTGCAAGGACAGAGGCAGTTCTAGAGCAGAATGCCTTTGACATTCAGTTCCTATGTCTCCTAGCAAACCAGAACGCCAAATCCTGTTTTAAAATATGTACATACATATTTGATGCCAAATTGCCTCTACGGAACACACAATCTATTTAGACTCACATAAGAAGACTGGCATTTGCCAAATTAAAAATGTAAGAAAAAATATTACCATCTTGTTGGCATCAAATGTGTAACTACGGAATTTTCCTGCCCTGACTTGCTTTGGGTTAGCTAGTAAGGATATTAACTCACTTCTCATTTGCTCAACTAATCACTTCCAAGGCACTGTTAGTAATACTGATTGCTTGCTTCTCCAGAAAAGATGAAAGAAAATGGCTAGAACTAGCATAGATTTGGTTGAGAGTTTTTTGCAGATCTGCTTCCACTTGTATATCACTATTTAAAAACAAAAATGCGGGACATTGTATGTAAACGTGCAATCACAGGAATGAGTAGAGAAGAAGAAAGAGAATGGAGGAAGACTAGGCCATATTTATAATGTTTTACTCTTTGAGGAAGAATGAAAGTTGTCCACAAAGTGACTGGATATGTGTCCCATGCATGGGGCATCATTGGCAATATTTGGAATATGTTCAAGGAAGAAAGGTATTCAAAATATGCATCAGTACTCAGCAAAGCCTACTGATCCTCTCATGGTAGGTGGCAAAAATTGGCAAAGAACCTAAGCCATTGAATTTTTTTTTTTTTTTTTGGCCAGTCCTATACAATTCTCTTTATGTACATGGGTTTCATCTGCGGAGTTTGATATAAAGAGAAAGCTGACAGTACTTTAACTTAGCAAAGAAAAAAATACAAGCCCCCAGACTCCAGTTCTTCCATTCAATGTCACTTTCCCCATCTCTTTACAAATACAAACAACTTCACATTAAGGAAAGTGAAGCTTCCCAATTCATTGCTTGTGCATGGTACCATACACCTGTCAATTCAACTCTAAGTTTATGAATAAGCCCGGGACATTTTACAAGCACAGGGCAAGCCATTTTGTTAATGGGAATGTTGAATTTCTTCTCCTTGTTTACTTCCTAGGAATAGGGGGGCTCCATAAACAAGGCAGGCTGGGAACACATGCAAATTTCCAATCAACACTGGTCTTTGAAAATTCACAGGATCTCTTGTCAACAGTCCAACTTACAGGGTATCGGGTTCCCACTTACATTTTCTAACATCTAGTAATTAGCCAGAAAGACAGTCCGTCAGGATTCTTGCCACTGTGTCGTGGAGGAAGTACGAGGTACAGGTAGCTCTTAACCTTGCTCTTAAAGGCCATTGAGAATACTCCCCTTACACCCTCCAAAACATCGCTGGGGTGATGACAGTTCTACTGGAAAACAAAACAAAAAACTTTTTTCATTTCTCCTTCTGCTTTTGAACTGTAACAGAAAGAAGGTTTTCCTGGTATCATGACTATTGCCAAAGATTAATGACAACCCTTACATAGAATAAAAACACCTTATATTTCTATAACATCTCTGCCTTCCAAAAGCTCAAAGCACTTTCATGAAACACTAGCTCTATGTTTCACTCCCAACCTCACTGTAGTAGGTTGAGGCATATATGCAATCCTCATGTAAAAGACAGGAAAACAGAGACACTCAGAGCTTGCATAATCAGATTAATGATGAAGCTGGAACTCTCTGCATTCATTTACTGGGCTGTTTTCTCTTCTACTAAGAGACCAAAACACATAAATAAATTAATCTGGCACTTCTCTGAAGAATAATAATAGTTACTTAAGGCAGAAAAATATTTCACTGTCTTACTATCTCATAACAAAGCATTCTAAGAGCTTTTTAAAAACTTCCAGACCCTTTATTTCTAAACGAGCATCAAGTATAATTCAGAGGTTCACCACCAATAGATATATAGGACAGGGTTAAGAGATAGCAGAAGAGCTGGAGATGCGAGTTTCAAGAGTGTTACCTCCAGCCTCACGAAAGGACACTAAAGCGTAGAATGCAGGTACTCTATGCATGATTTCTCATTTAATCCTACATCAACCTATAAGGAAGGTAATAGCATCCCCATTTTAGGGATCAGGAAAATGAGACTTGGAAGGTTACTTGTACAAGCTTTAGGTGGTCTCACAAAGGAGATGATCTGCTTTGTCTAGGCAACCTCAGAAAATAATCTGCCCTCCATTGTGAGTAAGGCAGAAGGATGGCTCCCAGATAAACAGCCTGAAGTGAATATAGTAAGTTGAATCATAAGAAATTGCTGATATTTACCTGCTTTTAACCTGCAAGAATGGATATTTTGTATGATTCAAACTATTATTTTGGGGGTCCCTGAGATGTATTTGGGAAAAAGAATCTCAAAAGTATTAATACCAAGGGTAAAGTCAGACACTGCCTTTGAAAGAAAGCACAAGCAAGGGCTTTAGATGAAAGAGGCAGGCTAGATAGAGTATTTTAATTCAAAAATGTACCAGTTCATAATAAGCTTAGTGAGAAAGGGTGTGTTCCCACCACTGGAGCAGAAACTTCCTTTCCCAAGCCCTTCTAGGATTTTGCCCTTCCCATTCATCCTTTCCGATCAAATTCATCCTTTTGGTAAACACAGGAGGGATTAGAGACCTTTAATTGGCTTTGAGGAAGAAATGGTAATCTGAGATGCCTGGGCAGGAACTATCTTGTGTCTTGTGGGAGAGAAGCCGGGACACAAAGAGAAAAAGAAATATCTGCAGCTTGACAGGCTGTTCCCAGCCCAGGAGGAGAGGAGCATTCAAGAATAGGCAAGGTTGTTAAACCATTGAAGACCAAATTTGGCCATGAGCTATGAGCATGCCACCTTGGATTTCTTCTTCCACTCCAGCTTCCTGTGTGAAGTAGGGAAGTTCACTGGCATCTCGGTGTCTAGATCAATGTTTTCACCCTTGAGCATGCCTCAGTAGCATCTGGGGCCTTGAGGAGTAAGGTAGGGGAGCCCCACTCCCCAGAGATTTTAATTGATTAGGTCTGCAGTGGATCCTAACGAGTTCCGAGGTTCTGCGGCTGCTGCTGCTGGTCCAAGATGCACACTTTAAAAACCACTAGCCTAAATTCCAGGTGTGTGCAGTTGCACTGTGTCTCCCTGCCATGCAATGCAATTACTTGGGCCAGCTCTGCACATACAGAAGCCACACCTGTACCAAGGAAGATAAACCAAAGACATGAAGCTACCCAAGGGATTGTGACAATAGGTGCTATAACTCTGGCTTTGGTGATGCAATCACCAGCTGCAACACTGACTCTGTGGGATTCATATTAATAATAATAGCTAACAGTTATTGGGGAGTTCGTATGTGCCAGGCAGTATGTCAAGTCTCTACCCATATTGTCTTTGAGATAAATGTACTGTTATTACCTCTGTTTTATAATGCAGACTCAGACTTACTGGGTTAAGTCCATGGCCACTCACCTAGAGGGTGGGAGAGCTGGATCTAGAACCCATGGCTCTCTGACTTAACCACGGCACACTGTACTTCCTGAACTCCAGAAACACTAGATCTTGCAAAGAGAGGTCCACTGCCAGCGTTCCTTGATAAAGGAATAAACACAGGTTAATGGAAAGTCACAGCTCTTTCTCTGCTTCACATTCTTGTCTCCTCTGGGTAGTACAAACATTCTCCTCCAGGGCCATTTCTCCTCCACCTTCCCTGCTAACTCAAGGGAAAATGCTTCACGTGTTAAAGTGCAGGATATTGAAGGGAGTTTCCTGCCACCGGAGGTGGTGTCTTAGATTTACTTATCTTTCCCTGTTGAAACAAACATCTAATGCTTTGTGGGAACATCACCTGGTGTTTGGGGACTCTGGCCCCGGAAATGTTATTATGGTTTGGGGCTCCAGTGGGGAGTTGATTGCAAGGGGTGGGACACCTTGAACAGAAAAGCTTCTTGATTTTATGATACCCAATTCTTATGTTGTCTAGCCCATCTCTTTGATGTTCAGGGGCAGAAGGTGGGAGAATGTGCTGCAGAGATACCAAGCTCTTATCTGAATGGAGAATTGTTTTTATTATTACTGCTCCATCTTTGATATGCTACTTAACTAGTCTCATAACTTGTTCCTTCACCCTGAAGTTCCCACTTTATAGCTTAATCCAGGACCTGGCATCCAGAAGCCACTTGCCTGAGATTACAAGCTTCTAGGCAGGAGTTGATGGAGCCTCCCCTATCGATGGAAAGATGCTGAACTTCTCCCAAGAATTGGGCATCTCACATACAAAGTACAGGAGCAACCCATGGACTAGATTAGTGGCTAGGACAGATCTTCGGGAATGCTAGCCATACAATCACCTTGGGGTCACTAGTTCCAGAAGAGTGCTGTTGTAAAGTACTTCTGTCTTGACTTACCCCTTTGTTTTCCTGGACTAAAGTACACAGATGTGTAGCCACATATCTGATTCCAGTGACATACTTCCTACTTTCCCTGGTCATACATTAGGTCCAAATCAGTGGCCTTTCATGTTGATGATTTCCCAACCTGTTCAAATATTTTCACATTAAAATTTCACATACCCTTTGATCTAGCAATATTATTTCTAGATATTTGTTCCACAGATATACTTAGACATGTGCAAAATGAGGCATAGAAGAATGGCCTGTAATAGCAAAATATTGGAAGCAATCTAATCCATCTGATCTGCCAGTAAGGAACCAGATAAATTATACGTAATCCATACAGTGGAATAACATACAAATGTTAAGAAGACTGAGGCAATCTGCCTGTGCTAATATGGAACAAATTTCCGAAATGTTCCTGCTGGCAGGAAAGGAAAGAAATACAGAATTTTATATATAGTATGACACCATTTGAGTAGAAAACAAGTATATATGTATATATATATATTATGTATGGTTATATGTATATTATGAAAATAGAATATGTTTCCAGAATATCGCTGGAAGGAATCATGAAAACAAAACAAACAAAAAAACCCTAGCCATGTTGCTAGTTGCTTCAAGATAGATATTAGGTAATAGGACCTAAGCGTAGCTGACATTTACTCATTCTTCCTGAGAGGCCTTGAAATTGATTTTGGACATTATTCCATGCAGCTTGAAGTAGATTCAAAATGGAAGGGTAACGATATGCAACAAATCTCACATTTTATCCTTTCCTCTTCCTTAGCACAATTGGAAATAGGGACACTACTGACATACCCACCATCCACTCCAGTTTCTACCCAGCTCCCTCTCCAATATCTGATAGCAGAATTTTCCTATGGAAACCACTGGCTTTTAAGAAGAAAAGGAAACGTAGACAAGTGAGACAAAAACTGCAAAGACCCCCAAGGGTTTGGGGACGTGCCTACAAAAGAAGACAGTTCCCTCACGTGGATGCAGTTGAATGGAATGAAGATCTAAGGGCCATATTTCCTATGTTGCCGGAGACCTTCAACTTCTGTGAACAAATCTTCAGAAAAGTCTAGAAAGCTTATGATATTTTCTCTGAATAAAGTAATATTTCTCAAAATGTGCTTACATTGCATGTACTCCCCACAGATTTTCTATATACATGTATTCAATTCTAGCCCTTGGGAATGTTCCTCCTTTTTTTTTTTTTTTCCTCTCTCTTCCACTCTTTTCCTTTCAGGTGCAGAGATGCAGCACCATTTGCTGGTATGCTACTCTCAGTTTGGTGGCCACCAGGATCACAACTCTTTCAGAACCTGAAGGGGAATTAGAGATTGCAACTCGGGGAGGCAAAGGGATTTTCTCAGGGTCATGTAACATTGTTAGTTGCAGAATCTACGAAGTTTTCTCTCCTAAAACTTCTACTAGTCTCTCCCACTCCAGCATATATATTCATACTTCCCTCTTACCCCTCCGCCATCTATAACCTATGCTTTTTTTCAAGGTATTGTCTACTATGTCTTCTTCCCAACAAGCTTCTGGATTGTTTCACCTACACTCACTGCCTTCTCTTCCTCTGCCAATCTCCTCATCTCTGTTAAGGTTCCTTCTCCTCCCCTGATCCACAGAAAGTTCTCTCCCCTAAAGGTACCTGTGATCTGTCATTGGCAAGCCTTATAATAACACCATTTTTGTCCTTATCATGAGAATCTCTCTGCATACATACACACTTAGCACTTACGCCTTCACCGTCTTCCATGAGTGCCCATTCCCCCTGGGTTTCCTCCTACCCCCCTCATTGTTTCTCTTGGTCTCTCTTCAGCAGAACCCTCTTCCTAATCCTACTCTTGAAATTCTTGCTCTCTGTCACCTTCTTGTCACACTCTATACATTCTCTTAGGTTCATCTCTTCCCATTAATTTTTTTACCACCTGTGTACCAATGGTTTTCAAATGTCTTATCTTCAACTCTAGTTCTTTCAACACTCTGGAATCCAACCTCTAACTTCCTATGGAATATCATCAGAGGACTATCATTCCTCAAGAACATCAAACTCCACATGCACAAAAATCTGAACACATAGACCTTTCTTCTCCTCCAAGCCAACTAGTAGATTCCCCATTTCAATGAGAAGTAACATCACCTTCCTGGTCACTGAAGGCTGAAATCTTAGTCATCTTTAACTGGTGCTTCTTCCAAATCTCACATCCCATCATTCACCAAATCTTAATGCCTCCGTTACTGAAACACTTTTCTAATCTGTGCCATTTTCTCCATTCCCAGGGACATTATCTTAGTTTAGGTCATTATTATTGCTCAGTATTCTATCACAGAAGTGCTCCAGCTGCTGTGCCTGCCTCCAATCTCTGCCAATCTCCCTTCCAACACCTGCCATTCAATAACTCTGCCTTTTTTGTTAAGTCCCTTTGATGACTCAGCTTAAACTTGATATAACATTCCAAACTCCTTACATGATCCATACAGGGTTCTCCAAGATCTTCCCCTTCCAGCTACTTTTCCAGCTTCATCTTCTTCTCCCCCAATCTCCACCTCCATTGAATAACTTACCGTCCCCCAAAGTCCCAGCCTGCAGCTTACCATCATGGGCTAAATGTGTTATTGCTTGTGCCTGTGATGCCCTTACCTGGTTGACATCTATCCATTCTATGAACTTAGCTCAACTATAACATCCTCTGGGAGCTCTCACCATAGTCTTCCTCATACTAATTGCAGCTGAGTTATCTATTGTCCGCCTTTACTTCCATGATTCTCTGTGTTTACTTCTATTTTAAGTGCTTCATGCTGCACTAAAATTTAGAGGAACTTTTTATTTTCATTTTATCTTTTCTTCTCCTACAGTTGTAGTTCCTTGGCTATAGGGACTATTTTTCACTTCTCTTTTTTGTCCCTAAGGGCTATGTGATCTCTATCATGCAGTTAGCACCCAGTTCCTGATAAATTAATAAAGATTAGGATGTCATTCTTCAGGCTTCTAGAATAGTTTTCTTTACACCTAAAATAATAACTGACTGATTGATTAAGAAGGAGGTATATCAATAATCACAGTGCTCTATAAAACATGAGATTGTTTTTTACACTGTACAGAAATGTAACTTTACAGATCTCTCATATTCCAAAGATCTGGTAACTGGAACTGTGTTATAAGAACTGATTTAATTCTTATTTTATTGTGTCCTGAGAATTAAGTCATTCATTCAAGTATTTATATATGTTGACTTCTTGTTATTGGTTAAAGCTAGACATGACCCCTCCACATAGATGAAATTGCTGAGGTTGATTTCAGGGATGACACCCTTTTCTTTTCTTTTTTAAGATTTTACTTATGTATTTGAGAGACAGAGAGAGGAAGAGAGGCATAGGCCCCTGTGCCTTTGAGCAGGGAGAGGGGCAGAGGGAGAGGGAGGGAGACAAGCAGACTCTGCCCTGAGTGTGGAGGCCAATGCGGCTCTATCTCATGACCCTAAGATCACAGTCCTGAGATCATGACCTGAGCAAAAATCAAAAGTCCACTGGTTAACTGACTGAGCTACCCAGGCACCCCTCAGAGATGACATCTTTAACAGTCTCAGATTCAACTACAATTTGTAACAATTAGTGCACTTCTGAGTGCATTTCTAGTACCATAGTTCTCATCAGAATTCCCCTGCTGACTGGCAGATTTGTCCAGAAATGGCCCAATCTTTGAGGATACCCTCAAATGTCTATCAAGACACAAATGAAACACTTTGAGTAGCTCTCTCATTCCACATCATCCCATCTTCTTCTACCCTTCTTATCTGACAACGAAATGTGGGGGTAATGAGCCTGATAAATCACATTTACATACACTGTAAGTTTGCAACATTTTCATTTCCAGATTTCATCCCAAAGGATCAACTAATAAGGAGACTGCCTTAAAGTACAGATATTTGAGGACCTAAATAGTAAAACGCATTCAAGTAGAAACAAAAATGGAATCATATAATACCAAACTAAATCACAAAACAAATAGAAACCACCTACAAAGAGCTCACTAAGCCTCAGAAATTAATTTGCACATATATTTGTTCAGAACTCGAAGTTTATTTTCCCAAAGAAGCTAATCTATATGTCATGGATACTTTCTCTGGCCTGCTTTAAATGGTTATTTAAACCTTCTATCATTTAACCATGATAGAATTGAATGATCTATCTGCCAATCCAACACTATGTGGGCAACAATGTAAGTCCACCTTCCAATGAGCAAAATATCCGATTTTCCCACAACCCTTGCAGAGTGAGAAACCATATTTGAGGAAGATGGGAAGGAAACCCCCCAAGACAGGGCAAAGGGGAATTTGCAAAGCTCAAGACTACTGGGCTGGAGAAACTGTTTCCTGCAGCCAGTCACATCCCAACTGGGCATTTGTGCTTCAGTAGGCGGCGCATAAAGCTAAAAGGAAATTCCACAACATCAGACAGACCCAAATTGAGGGACATTCCACAAAATAACTGGCCTGTATTCATCAAAAATATCATGAAAGACAAAGAAATATAGAGAAACTCTTCCAGATTAAAAAACACTAAAGACGTGTTAACTGAATCCACCATGTGATCCAGAATTTTCTTTTGCTATAAAGAATATTATTGGGACAATTGGAAAAGTCAACGAGGTCTATAAACTGGCTAATAGTACTATGTCAGTGTTAATTCCTGGTTTTAGTACTATGATTATATGTGCATGTCCTTGTTTTTAAAATATGCATCAAAATATTTAAGGTAAAAAGATATCTTTACAAAGTTATTTTCAGAGTTCTGGGGGAAATACATATACACACACACACACACACACACACACTTACGACAGAGAAAAGGAGGGAGGGAGGAAGGAGGGAAGGAAACAGAAAGGAAGAAAGAAAAGAGGGAACATTAGTAAAATATTGAATGTGAATGTGAAGAGCACACAGTAATTCTTTCTATAACTCTGCAAACTTTTCCATAAATTTGAAATCATGTCAAATTTTTTAAAAAATTGTAAGAACATTCCACATTTTTATAATTTTCAGTCATGTGGTACAACTCTCAGTCATGCGGCCTTAAGAGGCTAACATGCTTTTTAAAATTTTTTCACTTGAGTAACAATGGAGCAATGCTACAAGTCTTCCAGGTGTGAGACCACCCCTTTGAAAGAGTCTTTGCCTCTGGCTTTTTGTAGAGCTAGCTCCTAGTGGGAGGGTAGAACCGGACTATGAGCCTGAGCCCGTAGCTATCTCCAAAGTCCCCACTGTAGTGAGTATTCTGAACAGGGCTTCCCATTCTGAAGGCATGAGCAACATTTACAGTTTTCACCCAAAACTTGGTTAAGCCTGTTTAATTTGGCTCTCCCTCAGTTTTCTTCTGCTATGCTTGGATAATGGTGTGGATCTATTTACAGCTTTCCCTATTGTCTGAGAATGTGGCTTTGAGACAGTGTCATTAGGCATTTTCAACTTGGGTGCTAATGATTTCTCTATGATACCTAGGTCCACTCCTGGTCTCTCCACTCTGCTTCTCCTGCAGGGTTATCTGTACAAGGGGACTTGGGCTGGTCCTCTTCATTCCAAGAATCTCACTCAGACTGCCTCCCTTGGCCCTTCCTTCCAGCAGCTATCTTGGTGAAATGCTTGACACGGCCCTGCTCAGGCTTGTCCCTGGGCCAAAATCAACATTTGATATGTACTTCTGGGTTTTTTAGAGCTGACCCCAAAATATCTATTTACCCAGACGTTGACATTCTCATGAGTAATGGGCAAAGCTCCGAGGACACACTGTTGGTGGCAGAGCAAGATTCAGAAACCCACTCAGAATTTTAGAGTTGGAGAGGGGCTGAGAGATTGTCAAATCCAAACATCTCAGTTTAGGATAAGGAAAATGGGCCTGCAAGCAATGAATAACGTGCCTGTCGAATCCAGCATTAGAACCCAGGTACTCTGGCTCCTGGATTAGTTCCTTTTGGCTCTACCAAAGGAATGAATGCCCTTGGGTGAAATGGGCCCTGGAGCCTGAGTTATTAGGTGGGTAATGGTGAAGACAGCCTCCCAAATACATACTTTGGGATTAGAGACAACATTTCCAAATCTTTTTTCAGAGTCCTACACGAAGAAACCTCAAACCCAGTATTCCAGCCAAAAACAATGATTCTCAAGTCCCTATGAAATCTTGGATGGATGTTTAATTGGGCAACATATTAGCTGACTCCTGCGGCAGAGGCAGGCCTCAACAGAGCTCCGGGGCTGCCACTTCAAAAGGAGTAAATGTGTGTATGAGTCTGAATCACACACAGTAGGTCATTTGCTCTTATCATTTGGATGAGTGAATACAAGAGAATATAAGGGAAACTTCTGAAAAGTAATGCAGTACATTATGCCCCCTATTAACTCAATTCACAGGTTTCTCACAACTTATAGAAAAGCTTACTGAGAAACTTTACAGAGAAAGTTCCAGAAAAATATACTGGAAAAGGGACATTTCATTCTCTGTCCGGTACTAGTACTAAACAAGAAAAACACAATTATTAACTCATTCATTCATTTACTCAATCTCTCTGTCACTCATTCGTTTATTCATTCACATGAGAAATAATTATTGATTTTCACGTTGTAATAAGTTTCATGATGGATTACAGTGAGGTCCCCACCCTTATGAAGCACACTAATCTCCTTAATATATAAATAGCTGACACAAATAATAAGAAAAGAGCAACCCAACTGAATTATGGCCAGGGATTAGGGAAATCAAACTAGAGCAGTGAGATGCCTTTTTTTAGCTATCAGGTGAGACAAAATTTACAATACTGCTAATATCAAGTGTCTAAAGATTGTGGAAAGAGAGGACTTTTCAATTATTGTCAGTGCTGGGAATATAAATTGAGATACAATTTTGAGAGATCAATTTGGTGGTAGCTCCCAATTTTTTAAATTCACACACTCTTTAACCCTGTATTTCAATTTGCAAAAACCCATCTTGATTCCTTCTCTTGCTGTGCAGTGTTCCTTTCCCCGTTATTGAAAGTCATTGGTTAGAGATGTTTCCAGGGGCCATGAACTTCCTGGCACTTCAAGTCTTACCCATGCATGGGCAAAGTGGGTTCTGGTGGTTAGAGAAGCCCTTGGGCAGAGAGTGTCAGGTGCTGGCAGTTGGAATTTGGGTCAGCATGCATAACAATATTATGTGTCAAGGGAATATGTGTTGGCACAGAGATCATCTGCTTTAAGTATATCTTCTAGGACTGATAAGGAGCTCAATACAGATGGGGAACAAATGCTCTTGGGAGAGGTGGTTGAAGATACCTGTGAGATCAGGGTGATGATGTGGGGTGGGTCAGTGAAGAGATTTTCCCACCATATTAAAAACTTCTTGGGAATGGGAGGCCAAGAAGAGTGTGTAAGTGGTGGAGTGATAAGATCAGATACATAGAAATTCATTTTAGGACAGAAGATCTAATTACAGATGTCTAGTTGTATTGTAAACAATACAATGTAAACATTGATGTGTAAAGATCCACTAGTGTGTGTGTGCGTGTGTGTGTGTGTGTATCACAAGTAACACTCATCCTTTCAATAAATATCTATGGAGCACCCACTATCAATATCTGTTAGGCCCACCTAACTGTTAGGCCTAACAGGCCCCAAGGAATCTGTTTTCAATAATTTTTTAAAAACAGTTTGCCAGTGACTTTTTAATGAAATACAGATAATTTCATAATCGTTGTGTTATATCAGTCCTATACACAGTTCCATGTATTCTCTTGAGTGGGAGCATATAAGAAAAGAGCCACAGCCATGAGGTACTGGGCTAGCTATGGGTGCCCTCCCCAGATGCATCTTACACATGAATACCATCTGTCAGCATTAAAATTATTAAGAAATGTTGGTTTTTGAAATTAAATTAGATCACAAACTGGAGATAACTAGGACAATTGGGAAGAGTTTTTCCAGCCATCCAGGAAAGAGATAATGGTCTTCAACTAAGGCTGAGTTTTCAAGTATTGAAGGGAGAAGATGAATCTGGGCTGGTCATTGTCCACTTGTTGCTTACCCCACCAGGTCCCTTTTGTTCCCATCTTAGCCCTTTCTGTGTCCCAGGAGCCTGACCCCTATGGTTCATAGTACTAAACTCCTGTGCCCTCTGATTTTGAGTTGGTCTTTGCCAACAAGAAACACTGGTAGAAGATCAGAGGATAGAAAGAGGGAAAGTGGGCAGAGCACTTATTTCCCCTGCTCCCCCCAGACTCACCACAGTTCTGGCAGTGGCTGCATTGTTATTTCAGCTCCCATTGGGTGGCCCTTCTTCCATGGTTCCAAGCTTACATATAAAGTACTTTTGAGAATTCCACTGCCACCTTGCCTTTATTTCCTAAGATGTTCACAGCATCCCATAGTTAACCCTACATCTTTCCATATTCTTTCTTAGCTTCCTCATCCCTACTCTGTAGGGAGGGACTCTTCATGAAACTCTGCCGTGCAGCCATTTGAGTGTTTCCTACAGAAACTGTAATTTCTACAGAAAATAAAATATTGTTTCCAAGGTTACTTGGTTAGACTTCATGATTAGTTGGATGGGAGGTTGGGAAGAAAGGAAAAAATAAAGACTCCTCAGGCTCTGGCTGGAGCAGTGCGGCAGATAGTCGATGCTGTGAGAGATGAAGCCAGAAAGGTGCATAGGAACAAGCAACCAGGTCGTGCAGCAGGAAGAAGGAGTGGGCTGGGTGGCTCACACGTGAAGTAGCATTATGGATCTGTTACCTTGAGTCTCCAGGCACTGATGCTGCCGTTGGAATACAAGCATTAGAGTTGGGGTGGAGGAATGGGATTGAGGATGGGGGTAGACTTGGAAATGTGGAAAGCCATTAAGAAAACCTTTGAGAGGGGCACCTGGGTGGCTCCATTGGTTGAGCTCCATCTGGTTTCAGCTCAGGTCATGATCTCAGTGTTGTGAGATCGAGTCCTGTATCCGGCTTCCTGCTCATCAGGGAGTCTGCTTGGGGTTCTCTCTTTCCCTCTCCCTTTGCCCCTCCCCGTGTTTCCACACACACACACACACACACACACACACACACACACACCCTCTCTCTCTCTCTCTCTCTCTCTCTCTCTTTCTGTCTCTCTCTCTCTCTCTCTCAAATAAATAAATCTTAAAAAGAAAAGAAAAGCTCTAGCAAAATCTGACACAACTCCATCCTCTTTTTTTTTCTTCAGCTTCTTCCTCAGCCCCACTACACTCCTCCTCCTCCAACCCAGATTCCCCTATCTCCCCTCAAGGTTACCTTCGCAGGATAACATTGCATATTTTCAAGACTCCCCCTTCCCATCACCAAAGATTTCCTAGTTTCTAACCCCTCAGAGGCCTGAGTACTGTTTTCCAAAGTGACAACAAAAACCTCTGACAAATGACCTCCTCCTTGTAAAAATGAGCTCACACATCACTGTTCCAAGGGAGAATTTGTATGTTTCAAAGGACAATGGCTGGACCACCAACTGGACAATGACTAAAGTCCTTGTTTCACAAAATAGGATCTACCTCCTACTAAGGAGACAAGACAGTGTTCCAAGGGAGTATTCAGGGATGCAGGATAAACACAGTCCATCCTCCTGGAACATCAGCTTTACTCAAAGATTTGAGGATGCATGACATTTTTAAATTAAGCAAAACATGGATATACTATGGAGAAGATGCAAAATTCCTAGCAATTTTTAAGATAAAACATAATCCTCCAAAGCATTCCCTGCCAAAAGGCTCACATTGAATTTGACCTGCTTGTGGGGCACTTAGTGGGGAAGTTGAGCTAAATTAGTGCTTCTCTGAGGACTATGCCAAAGATGGGAATTTCTGAACATTGGAGAGCAAATATTTTAGAGCCAGCAAGACTTATGATACTCCCATAAATCATGCCTCTTTGGCCCACCCAGACACCATTTACCACAAGCCTGTGCCTTAAATGACAGTTCCTTGTTTAGTTGCCTTCCCTAACTTTGGAACTTGGTGCATAAAATACCTTTAAGATGATGTAAATCCATCCACTACAAGCCTTCTTTAGGTTTTTCTATTGTACACTGTTTTAAGTGTAACAACATTTGCTTTCTTCCTGCAGAGAACATATCCTGAGTCCAGAAAAATCTTCCAAGGGAGAAGGGAAAAAATGCATACACCAGCTTCTTGAAACATTTGGCACCTGCTACAATCACCAATAAATCTAAACTGGACAGCTTGACATTTCCTCAAACAAGACCCCACCTCTCAAAGAACATTTGTCCTAACATGAAAAACAATAAAAGCGCAGCTGATAGAATGCAAAACATTTTCCCTTGTCTAAGTGGAGAAGCAGAAACAAAATAATTGCTTGCTTAGGCAGTAATCTGAACCACTCCACAGTCTATGAATACCATAATCCTGTTCAGATGGCATCAACAATAACCCTCAATAATCTTCAAATTGAAAGAATTTATATGCTGTCCCAATGCTCAGGTTTTTTTTTTAAATCTACCTGTCAAAAGAGAACTACACTCTGATCTTAAGTATTGTGTATGCCTGTATGATGGCTCTGGAGCTCAGTGCATCCTTTTTTACTTTGTAAAAACACAGTTGTCAGTTCCGGCCTCAGAAACAATTCAACTTATAAACAATTTAATGGAGGTTTCCTGTCTCCTCCTTTCCCCTTTAACATGGAGCCTTCCTCCGTTGTTTCCAAAGGAGACCTTAGCTTCCACACCAAACCCCCACTCCCACAGACACTCCTCCCTTACTACTCAAGGGCTGCCAAATTCTCCCAAAAGGAGGAGGACAGGATATGGCAGAGCCTCTACCAGTTTCCCAATCCATCGAGCTGTCTCTCGAAGGTTTGGGCCTTAGCAGCCTCTGAGCATTTTCATTCCAGCTAAGCCACTTGGGGAATCCAATAAGCTTTTATGATGGCTTGGGAAGATAACCATCCCTTGGAACACTGTTCTACAAGAAAAATGCGTCCAAAGTTCCAAGGAACTTTTGGAACAGAACATTTTCACATGATAGGACTTCTGTGATCTACATAATATGTTGGAGACTTATGTATAGTTTCCATGGACCCACAAGATTTCATGGGAGTTCCCTAGCAATGTCACCAAAAATTAATCTAGAGGATCTGGGAAAGGGCTGGGAAGATCATCCACTTCCTTAAAGCACTAGCAAAGTAGGAGCAAAATGTTCATTTTTTGAATTTGATTTGCATTATTTTGTAGTGTCAGGAATAGTCATATTGAGGGAAACTAGAACTCTTTTGGACTTCATTTATTTCAGGCTTAGAATTGTTATTTTGAATTCTGTATGGGGAAACTAAGCTTAAAGCCTCAACAATCTTAAACAGGTCTTGATTACTAGATAAAGGGAAGAAAAATCAGTATTTGTACAAACACCAGCTGTGGCTTCAGCACTAAATGGTTAACATCTGGGTGTCCATTTTCTCATGACTTTGGTTTGCCTAAGAATTTCTTCCAGTTTAACACTTCATGGTGTCAGTCATTCCTCTCCTGTCTTCATGTACGGTTCTCCAGTGGGACCTCCCTGCCCTGGGTGAATCATGCCAAGATTCTTCCTGCTTTAGCTAGAAACACAGCTGTGTCTCCTGGGTACATGAATTGACATTCCCCAGAATCTAATGAAGCAGTAGGTAACATGGAGGACCACAGCAGATGCCATCTACAAACCTCAATAGACAACATCTGAAAACCTTCCTGTGACCACTCAAGATCCCACGTCAACATTCATAATATTCCAAGTTAGATGACCATTGGATTCCACCTACCAGAGGCCTAACAGTTGGCAAAGCTCTCCTGACTCATCACAATACAGTAAATTCTAATGTTGATATTACACTAATTCCCTTCTATTTTAGAAAACAGGTAGCAAGACCTAGATTTTGGAAATGGAAAGGTCAATATCTTTCAGTTGGTAGAAGAGAAAACATTTAGCTAATGGTTTTTGCTGTCTGCTCTTTATGCCTCCTCTCTTTGACTCTCTCTGTCTCTGTCTCTACATACACACACACACACACACACACACACACACACACACACACCATCCCTCCACTATGTGCCAAAGGTTTCAATAGTCAAAGCATTTTGAGCATAAAGCCAAGTCTTGCTTGGCAGGGAGGTCTTGATTCCAAGGAACTCTAGATAAAACAATCTGCTAACTCAAAACAGCTTGCCTGAGCTTTGGAATCAGATAAAACAGGGGTCAGTTAACTGTGGCCTCTGGGCCAAATCTGGCTCGCCACCTGTTTGTGTACACCTGCAGGCTAAAAACGGTCTTTAGATTATTAAATCATTGAAAAAATGCAAAGACATATAATAGTTTGAGACACATGAAAATTTTATGAAACCCAAATGTCAATGTCCGTAAATAAAGTTTTATTGGAAAACACATGCTTGCTTATATATTGTCTGTGACTGCCTTCACACTACAACGGAAGAGGTGAGCAGTTTCAACAAAGACTGTATGGCCCACAAAGCTGAAAAATTTGTTATCTGGCCCTTTACAGAAAAATATTTGCCAATCTATGAGATAGATCTACACTTTGATTCTACCACTTATTATTTCTGTGGCACTAATCAAGTTTCTTGACCTCTGTGACCTCAATTTCTTTTTCTAAATTATGAGTAGTGGTATCTAATTTTCAGGTGTCTAGAATAGTGCTTAGAACCACATATATTGGATCTTTTGCCATGTGTCCTTCCCATGTCTTTCTTGGGGTAGCTCTCAGAGGCATTAGGCCAACCAAGTTCTAATTTACAAAGAAGGCAGACCACATCATATCTTGGTTGTGAGGACCAGAGCTCGGCTTCTGGGCCTATTTTAGTAAAAGTTATTTTTGGCCAGTACCTGGACTTTTTATTATTTTCCTTTCAGCAGAGGTGAAAGTAGATATTAACAAATTTGCATCTACCACTTTTTCTATTATACTCCTGGGAAACTCTTGACCAAGAGGAAAATGTGTTTTGGTTGTTAAACTGATAAACCATATAAAATAAGTCAATAAATATTAAAAGTTGGAGGGTTCAGACTTCCCACTCCATGGAAATTGGAATTATTTATTCAATATGCAATTACTGCAAAGCATAACAGCTCCCACAGTGAGAGCCCAAAATCACAAGATCCTCTGAGACTTCCCTGCTATTCTCCGGATCCCTCTGCCCACTTCATTCAAAATTATTTTACCGCTAAGTCAACTCAACAAGGAAAATGGTACTCTAAAACCAGCTGAGCAGATGATTCCTACCTCAGAAGGAAACCGCTATGTTTAGAGAAATTAAAGTACAACTTGAGTAGTTTTCTACCTAATTGGGAGGCAGTGTACTCTCATAAAATAAACTTTGGAAGTAAGCAGGCCTGAGTTCCAACATCAGTGTGTTTCCTACTGCTCCTTGACGTTGCTTTCTCACCTCATCAGGACAACAGGGGAAATCATTTTTACCCCACAGGGTTGATAGGGGATTAAATAAAATGACTTATATAACAGCTTATGAATTTCTGAGCAATGCCTCGCACAAAACAGGCATTCAGCAATTGTTTGTTTCCAGCCCCTAGCTCCCCAAATTCCAAATTGAATCAGGGGTTCAGGATTGCCACCCTTCAGAGTTTCTGCCTATGCCAGGAACTGTGGCTATATGCGAGATCCAGCGACTATGTGCGTGATGTTTGTAGCTTCTGCTTTTATTTATTTATTTTTTAAATAATTTTTTATTATGTTATGTTAGTCACCATACAGGATATCCTTAGTTTTTGATGCAATGTTCCATGATTCATTATTTGCGTATAACACCCAGTGCACCATGTGTTATGTGCCCTCCTTAATACCCATCACCGGCCTATCCCAATCCCCCGCCCCCCTCCCCTCTGAAGCCCTCAGTTTGTTTCCCAGAGTCCATAGTCTTTCATGGTTCATTTCCCCCTTCTGTTTACCCCCCCTTCATTCTTCCCTTCCTTCTCCCACCAATCTTCCTGCTATTTCTTATGTTCCATAAATGAGTGAAACCATGTGATAATTGTCTTTCTCTGCTTGACTTATTTCACTTAGCATAATCTCCTCCAGTCCCGTCCATGTTGCTGCAAATGTTGTATAATTGTTCTTTCTGATGGCTGAGTAATATTCCATTGCACCTATGGACCACATCTTCTTAATCCAGTCATCTGTTGAAGGGCATCTCGGCTCCTTACACAGTTTAGCTATTGTGGACAATGCTGCTATGAACATTGGGGTGCCTATGGCCCTTCTCTTCACTACGTCTGTATCTTTGGGGTAAAATACCCAGTAGTGTAATTGCTGGATCATAGGGTAGCTCAATTTTTAACTTTTTAAGGGACCTCCACATTGTTTTCCAGAGTGGCTGTACGAGCTTGCATTCCCACCAGTAGCTTCTGCTTTTAGATGAAGATATTGACTATACCATCCTGAAAGCATTCTTTGCAGTGAGAAGTATACATTTAAGGACTGGAGGGATTGTGTGGAGCTGGTTAGCTCAGCTGGCCAGCTTTGTTATGCAAAAAAATTGCTAATGGTATTTAGGGCTATGAAGGTGGTAGAAATAACAATCTTGCCAACTTTTAAACACTTCGAACTGAAATATGATATACCAAAAATATACTTAGGCATACAGCTCAATGAATTTTCACAAACTGAATACACCCTGGCAATCAGCTCCCAGACTAAGGAAACAGAATAGGACCTGCCCCCAAGAAGATCCCAGCCATGTTTTCTTATGGTCCCTTGTGTTCCAAAGGTAACCACTAGCCTGACTTCTAACAGCACAGATGAGTGGGGCCTGTTTTTATACTTTATATACCTAAAATCATACACTGTTTTATCTCTCATATCTGGCTTCTTTGACCAACACTATATTGATGGCTTTAATTTAAGATTGGCTCATTTACCCTCATTGCTGTAAAGTACCCCATTTTGTGATTTCACAATTGATTTATCCATTCTATTGCTGGTGGGCATTTGGTGAATTCCAGTTTGAAGGTATTTGAGCATCTGGCCACACATCTTTGGATGACCATTTTATACCCTTCTGTGTAACACATAATGAAAAGTAGACCTCCTGAGCCCCGGAGTGGCTTACGTTCAGCTTTAGTAGGTACAACCATGGATTTCCCCAAGGGTTTGTATCCATTTATACCCCCACAATCAGTGTCCCACATCCTTGCCAACAGTCAGAATCTTCTCCTCTCTGTTTTTATCATTCTGGCAACACATTCTCACATTTTTACTTCTGTCTCATATAAACAAAATATTCGAATCCAAGAATGAAAGACAAGAAATGAATACAAGGAGAATTGAGGGAGCATCACAAAGTCTCCAGGAAAAACATGAGGGCCATGGACATGTAATGAACCACTGGGCAGCATCCTTGTTATCTTTTTTTTTTTTTAAGATTTTATTCATTTGAGGGAGAGAGTGAACAGGAGAGAGAAGGAGAGAGAATCTGAAGCAGACTCCATGTTGAGCGCAGAGCCTGATAGGGGGCTCGATCCCGTCAGTTAGATCACAACCTAGGCTGAAACAGAGTTGGATGCTTAACCACCTGAGACATCAAGGCACCCCCAGCATCCTAGCATCCTTGTTATCAAATGCACACGGAACTCACTTTCATGCTCAATGATTCTGCCCCCTCCCCCATGGTACATTTAAATTGACTTTCTATAATAGGATCCTGTTTCTCCATCATCCCACATTTTGACTTCAGAGCTGCATTTTGTTCCCACCATTGCTTGAGTCTCCCAGGATAGCCTTAATGAAATTTGGGATAGTGGCAGAAAACAAGTGGAAGAAATAGGAGAATACTGAGCTCCAGATCCAGGGACTGTCGATAAATATAAATATGGGCTTCAAAATGGGAAGGGGTGGGGAGGGAGGAGCCTGGGTTGTGCCCAATATGTCCCATCTATAGGGACCACTTCACCAGTTGATGCATGGTAATAGTAATACGTTGCTTTATACAGCCTTTTCAATTTATAAAATGCTCTGGGAACCTATGGAACACCGGAAAAGAAAGAAGTCCTGTGAAAGCAACAAGCTGAAGGGCTATTGCTTACTGGCTTCACACCAGAACTTTCTGCAGTAGTCAGGTAGAGGCTGCTCTAAATTAATGTGGACTTAAGACAAGAACAGGGACCATCATAAGCTCTCTCTCTCACCTGGTCCTTCTGTTCCATTTCATGCCATTTGACCTTGGGGACAAGCTAAAAATGGGCTTCCCTTCTGCCCCCTGTGACATTGCTTGTGCAACTTACATCCCCTCCCCTACACAGCAACTCTAGGCAGTTGTAGTTTTACAACTGAGTGGCCTGTACTCCATAGCTCATAATAATAGCCAATACTTACTCCCTGCCATTACCTGCTGGGCAGTGTGCTAAACACATTGCATGCATTATTTATTTTGATTTGACTTAATCCCCACAAAGCTCAGAGTCACACAGCACATAAGTCATAAGGTCCAGCATGAAATCCAATCTGCTTCCTCTAACGTCCAGTATTCCTTCTATTTGGGCCATGTGACCTGAGGGGGGCCTTCCCCTCTCCCAGACACACCCATGCCTGCTGATACTTGAGATTCCACAATTCTAATTTTTCCCTGAGTCAGAAAGGGTGTTTGTGTTTGCTTGATGCATTAATACATAGTGAGCATTTTATCAAACATTTGCTCCTCCACAGAAATGTGTTGAGAAGGAAAAAGACCCTTTGGAACATGGGGGGCCTGGATAATGGGCTTCTGAAAGGTCAAGGAACATGAATTGCTGGATGATTTTTCCTGCCATTAGTATGGCTAAATCCATGAATACTTCTGTTGGTTTCCTCTGAGACAACTCTTTCAGACTCTGAGACAAAGTCTAGCTCGGAAGGTAAGGATAAGGTAGACACCAAATTATTCCCCCAATCCCAACAGCAACAGAACAAGTGAGCCCCTTTTCATTCTTTACTTGGAGCTAAGTTAAATTATTTTACCTAACAATGTATTAACCCCCCAGTGGGTAGAGTTTCAAGAAATAAAATAGACATGTGAAACGTCATGATAATTCATAGTTGGTACTGCATGATGGGTCGACGCAGCCCTCTGGGATATCATGGGAGCACATGCTGACGGCTGACCCCAGGGGGAGTAGAGGTTCCTCCACCACCTCACCCTGCAAAAACCACTGAGGCCTTGTCTCTTGCTCTTGGGGTAAGAGTCCATACCACTAACACCGCCAGAAATGACCTGAGGAGTCTGGCCTCTGACTACTTTGTGTGACTCATTCCTCACCAGTCCATGTGCTAATCATACCAACTTTCTTTTAGTTCTTTGTACCTCCTGGGCGCTCGTCCATATACAGGCCTTCACCCACACTGCCCCTCTGCCTAGAAAGCACTCTCCTGCCCCTTGATACCTGACAAACTTCCTCTTATTCCCTAGGTCTCAGTTTAAATTTCCTCAGGAAATCTTTGTCAAACTCCACGTGAGAATAAGATCCTGGTCCTCTTAATGGCTTTTCTTGTTTTAACCCCATGTCCATTTTTTGGACATTATGCTGACCATAATTGTCTTTTTATGTGTCTATATCTTTGAATATAGTGTTCTCCAGGTGGCCTTGTCCTAGCACGAGGCCTGGCCCAGAGGAAACACTAAAATATCCCTTCATTTCAAATTAACTGAATACTTTGTTCATTAAACTAAGATCATTTCTTCTAATCAAACAATAGGGGAGCCCCAAGCTGCCTTCAGCCATCTGGGATAAGCTTGCCATTCTCCTTGGGAAAGAGAAAGAAGAGGAACTTAACAGAGAGAAGAAAGCCTACACTCTGTAAGACCAAATAAATGAATTCTACGTAGCCAACAAGTAAATGCAGGATTAGGAGTCAAAAGGCTACAAAACCCCCTTCCCTGGCATGTGCAGAATGCATGGCCAGCTCTGAAACATCTTCTATTTTCCCAGACTGCCTTTGTTGCTTAATTGTTCAGCAAAAAAAGAAGGAAATTCAGGCACTCCCAAGTCTCCCTCCCGCGGAAACCTGTTTTACTAGCTGCATTTTATATGGCTGCAGAAGGCCCCAGAAGGAACTTATGGAAAAGAGCAAGGGCTAACAACCATGCATCCTTGCAGCTCCAGAACACACATCCAGGCCTCATAAGAGACTCCAGTTTGGGTGTTTTTCTTCGTGTTCCTCTTAGAGCTGCTGTGTCATTAATTGAACTTGTATTTTGGTCCTTGTATAAAGCATTCCCATTGTGGTTCATTCCTAGTCTTAAACCTTGCATGTGACCACATGTAAATGTGTATTTTTATGGTCCTATAATCTCAGGACTTTTAAATCTCTGTTGCTTAAAGGCATATAGTGAGCTGAAGCGGAAAACTCAGGAGGTTTCTGATCATTTAGAAGCAGTTTATGTGCTGGTTCTAAGTGGCTTCACAGCTTTGCCTGTTGCAGGGACTGGGGCATAGCAAAGATAATGTCCTGACACGTACTTAATTCTTCAGGGCCTTCAAAACAAAAATCAAACATCATTAAAAACTAGGCAACCTCTTTCTATTTAAACACCTCATTTGCAGATACTTGTATCTGCTTACTCACTGGAAGGCTCCGTTCTTAACAGTTACCCCTCTGTTGTCTATTGTATTGTGAGTACATCTTCAGACATGATTTTTCTTCCTAAGTTTGCATGGGTTTCTTTGGATGGCCTTAATGAAAAGCAGGGTATTGACAAGGAAGTAAAATAGGAGAGCATGGGGCTCAGGATCCAGGAAATACGCTCTTTCATGTTCTGCAGAAAATCTTCCTAATAACCTGTCAACTCACATCTCTTTCACTCATTTCTTGTTCTTCATTCTTGTAGTTAAATATTTTGTGGACCTGGGTCAAGAGCAAAAAAAGCAGGCAAAATGCAAAAACAAACAAAGCCCATAAATTGATCTTATATTTAGATTCTGTTTTTCTCAAAACCGTCATCATTTCTTTTGCACCGACAACAGATTAGGATTCAAAAGAATCCTAACGTAATAAAAAAAAATTTTTAAAAAGAATATTTGCAAGTGTTGATTTGATGAAAAATATTGTATGTATCTCTCTATTTTAACAGCATTCAATTAAATTTCCTATACCCAAAACCTCCGAGGTGTTTTTTTCCATTATACGAGTGTAATTTCCACATACATAAGCTATTTGTTCTTTGGGCCAAACTGGTCAGTTACTTTTTTTCAGAACCCTTTTCAAATTTTGTTTCCCTTTCTTTCTCTTTTTCTCTACTTGTTTTTGTCCTTGTTATTATTTTATCTTAAAATTTGTTTCTGAAATATTGTCATAAGGGAAAAAAAGGGCAGCAGGTTTTGAAGTAAAACGTCATACTTTATAATGTATGAAGTAAAAAGTAATACTTTTTATACAGTCACACAATTCCATTGACCAAGAAAACATCTGCCCAGTGGGTTTCTTCAAGAATTCAGATGCTGGCAGCCTCTCATCCACCCACTATGTACTGAGCCCAAGGCCCCCCAACATCTGGTCAAGATCTTCACTTCCAGGCCACTAGGTTCTCATTCAAGGACTCCACAAGGAAGAGGAGGGAAAAGCTACATTTCTAGCCACTCCACATTTCTAGTATGGGTTTATTTGCAGTGAAACCTCCCAACCAAAGTTTTGTTTCATTTTATTTTGTTTTTGTCCATTTTCTTCCCCTTTGGTCTGTATTTATGCTGGCTGATCATTTCTGATTGAAGTGAACAATCTTACATATATACTCCTGTTAATTTCAACTTTTTAGTTTTGGCCCAAACTCAGTTGTCGTGACCTTTCGGATGTTAAGTCAATCTTAAAGTCAGAGTAAGGCTGTCTCTGAGAAATTGTGTTCTCTCTCAGCATTGCATCCACAACGCATTTAATAACCATACTCTCAAATCTTCATCCAAAGCTCTTATTACCGTGTTGGTAAGGGCAGGTCAAGAAATGAGCTTTGGTACCCACTATTGTGGTGGGATTTTAAAAGATGAGGGTTTTATTGATGCAGTTCCTCAGATAGACATCAGGAAGGAAATTTGACAGTAACAACTGGTGAGAGATGAGAGAGGTGTTACATTTCCACCACTTGAGTTTTCTAAGAATGGAAGGACTTACGAACAGGAATGGCTTCTGATGAAGTGAGGGTGAAACTAAGTAATCTCATTAGGTTTATGAAATTGGTTTGTTTCACATCTTGAAAAAGAAAAATGATCCTGTCTTTACCATTTCTATTTTGTACATCCATACTTTTCAAAGAGTTGGCCCTGAGGAAAATCAGTCTTGTGGAAAGCTGATTGTCATTCACGTTTTTAAGGATGGTTCTATAGTGGAGTCTTTTTGCCAGCTGGCCCACGCATTCCAAGAACAAGTAGGCAAGACCCTTCTCTCTTTGGTGGAGGCCCAGATATATCTCAATCTTATATCTCATCCCAAAGCAGTGAGTGAAATTCTGAGGCAGTTTTATTCATCTGCTTACTTGTATATATCTAGATTTGCTCTATAAAAATAATTGAAGCAGGGCATCTGGGTGGCTCAGTTGGTTAAACATCTGCCTTCGGCTCAGGTCATGACCTCGGGATCAGGCTCCCCGCTCAGTGGGGAGTCTGCTTCTCCATCTCCCTCTGCCCCTCCACCCCCAACTCATGCTTGCCATCTCTGCCTCTCAAATACGTAAAATCTTTATAGGAAAGAAGGAAGGAAGGAAGGAAGGAAGGAAGGAAGGAAGGAAGGAAGGAAGGAAGGGAGGGAGGGAGGGAGGGAGGAAGGAAGGAAGGAAGGAGAAGAAGAAGAAGAAGAAGAAAAGAAAGAAAGAAAGAAAGAAAGAAAGAAAGAAAGAAAGAAAGAAAGAAAAAGAATTGAAGTGGATGGCCAAATATTAATGCAAGAAATTCCCCAATCACAATCCTCCTTCTCTCTCCTTGAGGCTCCAGCACACTTTGGTGGGTACTAGGGTGCAGCCTGAAACTTGTTTTTTTGCACTTACGTAACAGGGAGGGTTTCCTTCAATACTGTGTGTACTTAATAGGTGTCTGTGGCCTTGAAGGCATAAACGATAATGCTCTGCTGTACTCGTGGGATGTGATCAGATTACACTTGTGCACAAAAGAATCCGCATTGCACTTTTCCTGTTTTTAAATACTTGAAATCCAATAAGAACCTTTAGGAATTAACACACCTGTCTTTCAAGTACGTTTACATTGTGTGCACATTCGTAACTGTCACATTCTCATTGCATTTATAACTTTGGGTAAATAGCAAGAGAAAGGAATTCAGTGAGGCAACAAGTGAACAATTATGAAAAACTATATCTCTAGAAATGGGAATTTTGGACCTCGTGTTTAATTAAGGACAATTTGGATTTCTCTAGAATGAACTTGCTTCCTTCTCGTATAAACCTAATAGTTGTTACAGGCAGGAATCATCAAATAAAATTAGTAGGTGAAAGTATGATGAGAAACAGGACTTTTCCATAGTCTCAAAGTAACTCCCCACAGAATAGTTATCAATTACAGTAAGAAAATTTGTGACTTTATGGTGGAGAAACCTGATAGACACCAATCAAACCACGTGATCAAAGTTGACAACATCAGTAATGAGATCTCAACACCATGTACCTTCTGATACAGTGTACTGAGAAGGACATAATATCACTTCTTTGGTATTTCCACTAAAAGTGCATAACCTGAATAGAATCACAAGAAAACATCAGACAAACCCAAACTGAGGAAACCTGTACAAAATAATTAGCCAAACCTCTTTAAATTTCAAGTTCACTAAAAGCAAAGAAAGACTAAGGAAATGTTTCAGAGGAGAATGAGTGGGGATGAAAACTAAATACAACAAAAAATCTCACTTTGCATTCGGGACCAGAAGAAGGACATTAGTGGGATAATTGGTAAAATGTAAATAAGGTCTACATTTAGACAATGGGGTAGTGTCAATGTTAATTTACTGATTCTGATCATTGTGTTGGTTATAAGAGATACTAACATTTGGGGGGTCTGAATGAAGACACACGGAAATTATTTATGTTATATTTGTATCTCTTTTATAAGTCTGAAATTATTCCAAAATGAAAAGTTAAAACATAAAAAATAAAGCCAAAAAATATTAATACATTTACATATATGTCATATCAGATAAATTGCTAAAGAAGGGGGAAAAGATAATGATTGAAAATCTAAAGTTCTGAGAACTACTGGATTCAATAATATATAGTACATGTATATTTTCTTGCTAATGTTTTATAATTCCATTAATTATGAGATTTAGAAAACCAGAAAGTGTCAGGGTCAATTGCTTGAAGAAAATCTGCCTCTAACTAAACTGTGAGAGAGAGTGAGAATTCATTTGAATTTCTTACAACTTCATGTTCATACCAGGGATGTAGAATTAGATAACACTTTTGTGAGAGCCATGGGTTGCTTGAAATGAATGTGCTTCTTATTTTCCCTCAAAGTGGAGACACATACACATATCTGTATCATTAATGCATCTCATTCTAGATAACATATGAAGTTGATAATCCAAATTATCTGTGCTCATTCCTACCTACATTGGCCTGTCACCTGTTTCCATTGCTCACAGTTGGAGTGTTCACAGATTAAAATTTTCATGTTAATTCCCCTGAAATATTCACGAAATAAAATCGCTGCTAGGAATGCAGAAAATAACATATAATGTATTCTGTGGGACTGTTTAAATATAACCTACATCATTGTTCCTCTGTGTTAATCTTTTCAAATAATGACAGGTACCTAACTTGGCAATGCCCACACTCCAAACTGAAAGAAGAAAAGTATATTTGAATTTGAAAACACATTCCCTGGTTAAGATTAGCCTCAGGAATTATTTATCAACCTTGGTTCCTATGCTTAAAAACATGATTTTAAGGAAGTGTTGGGTACTGTTTTTAGCAAGGGTACTCTCCTCTCCTGCAGACTTCTGTAAAGACTGCTAGAATGGTAGGAACAGACTAGAGATAGCAACATGGGTTCTGGCTTTCTCTCTGCCACTCACCAAATTGCATCCATTTTTTCAGTTGTAAGTAGAAGAGATTGGGCAAGGAAGCATTCTTAAATCTTGTATTGTGGACCTCTTAAATAATCTGATGACGCCTATGACCTCTTCTTAAAATAATATTTTTAAGTGGTAAAAAAATACACATAATCATAAGAAACCAAATTATATAAAATACAGTATTCAAAATAATTTTAAATGTGTAATATAGTAATATATATATTTTCTTTAATAACATTAAATTAACAATTTCAAAGAAGTGTTAACCATAAATGATATCTTGAGATAATCTGCAACATTATAATGTAATCTGAAGACATCTTTGATTTCTACTGCATCAAAATCATGGGTACAGGTGATGCCCCTGTGGTTCATTGCTCACATTTGAAATGGAAAGAAATAGTACATTTCAATTAAAGATGAGTGAAAACAAAAAATGTAATCATTTTCCCATCTAAGTTCTTAGATCCCCTGTATTCTTTCCAAGGATTCCTCGGTTATTAACCTCTGGACCAGATGACCTCCAGGATCTCTTCTGGCCTCATGAATCTGTCATTTCTGTAATCTTCTCCAGCCAGCCACCTTAAGGGGGATCCTAGTCAACCATGTGTATGTGTGCGTGCGCCTCTCTGGGGACTTAAGTTTAACGAGATATCAAAATATTTCATTTGCAAGTCTTGGCTGCTGTACAGCACGTAGCAAAGCAGAGCCAGTTTTCCTAGTCGAGATTGGTCAACATCAGGTTCATTTGTCTAGCATTTCACAAAATATTTTCCCACATTTGTCCAACTGCAGTTTGAAGGCTGTAAATGACAATATAAATGTGCCCTAAGGTGGAAAGTCCGACCCCATTTCCCTGAGTGATCTCCAGGGTTGGCCATTACCATACAGATGCCCGGAGTCAGGGGATCTCCATGGATCTGCTAATTATTCCCCAGACTTTTCCACCAGCAATAAAAATCCCATTTGTTGCAGCTTGTTTGCAGAACAGCCCCCATTTCCACAGTGGTGGCATTAATTAGCAAAAACCTGTGAAAATTGGGACCAGAGTTTATAGGTTTGAAGGGGAGAGAAAGAAAGGACCCTGAGTCACTTCTAAATATTCTTATAAATTCCCCCATAGCAACCAGGAACTAAAAGCCCACTTGTCTAGATGCAGTGGGAATTAATAGAGACCCCAGGTTCTCCATTAGGGTAGTGGCTTTCTGAATGCAGAAAGATGGTGAATTTCTCAGATAATCAATCACTATCTCCTGATGATCTAGTGGCACCTCACACTGGGGCTGGAAGGATCCTGGATGCTCCATTCTCAAAGGGAAGACCCCTGCTCAGTGGAGTGCTCTAGAAACAAACCATTTCTCCAGCATTCCAGGAGATATTCCAGAGGATGACACTGGGGTTTGAGGATTAGAAAGTGATGAGAGGTGTCCCTGCCCTTCAGCCCTGAATAATATACTATCTTTGACCTCAGAGACATCTGATACATCCACACAAGGCTGATGGCAGAGGAAGAATAAAGCTGGGAATGTTTTCATCAATGATTTTTATCAACTCTTTGTTTTGGAGTTTTGTTTTTGTTTGTTTTTGTTTTTAAGTTAAGTAGCTCTGTTTTCTATTTAACAGCTCATCTCCAAGGAGAAAATGGTTTGTCCTGCTCTTAAAAACTCAGGACTTAATCACTTTCTAAGCAAGCGTGACTCTAGATTTACTTCTGAAGGGTTAAACAAATGGATAAAGGGTAATAAATCTTCCCTCTTCACTTTCAATGGGTTTCAGAATGTTTTCCTCCCTAATTCCTACTCTGAGCCAACAATCACTGCTGACTTTAGCTAAGAATTCTGTTTTTTAATTTTTTTATAGCTGCAATGTGAGTTTCCCATGCAGTTTTTATTAACTGTGTTTCATTGCAAGCCCTTGCGAGCATAAATGGCCCTTATTTTTATTTGGAGAAATCTATTTCAGTGACATTCTAGCCTCAGGGCAGCTATATGTCAATCTCTTTGCTTTTTTTTTCCTGTTGAAACAAGCATGGGAAAGTTGCAAGACAAATGCCACATAGGGCAGTCCTGTAGGAAGCAGCATACCAACCCTCATCTTTGGCCAGCTCAGGACCAGAAAGCAAAAAGAAAGTGAATGAAGGGAAGGTCCAACGGTATAAGGTAGAAGAAAACTCCTGTGTGTCTACCAGCTCTGATTCCCAACAGATGGAAGGCCTTAAGTTCTCACCACTTATCAGCTTTTCCCAGAGATGACATTATGTGGGATTATGCTGGGAGGCTGGAGTATAATATTTACAATAAGAAGCATGTCTTCTTAAAAAGGCAATGGGAGCTAAGCTCCTGATGTTTCTGGGCTTCCCACCCCAGGGCTTCCTGAACTTTCTTTGCTGTGACCCCTGATAACAGAGCCAATTTCTTCAAAGGCACCTAGAAGTCTACAGTAGGAATTATGGGACATCAAATCTAGCACTTCACACTGCAAAATGGCAGTATACCAGCAGGGTCCCTCTGCAGGTGTGAACATCCTGAGACTAGGTTCCCCAGACACACACAAGCTTGTCATCTGAACCTCAGTTGCTTGACTGAAAACAATATTTTAAATTTCAACTCCTACAGCAAAGTTCTAAAAACAAATGGGAAAATATTGTAATGAGGGGTCGGGAGTATGAATGTCTTGGAATGAGCCTGCCACTGTCCCAGATCTCCACATCTTTACATTATTTCACTTAATCTTCCCATCAACACTACCAAGTAGGCTTTATTGTCACCATTTTATATATGAAGATGATGTTGACAAGAGAATTAATAGCCAAATAAACAGCCTCAAATCACAAAGAAAGCCAGCTACCCAGGCTTAAGCCCTCCTTCCCCTTCCATTCACAAACACTTGTCCATCCTTTCAACTTCTGTATTCACTCATATGCCTCACACATGGCTCTAAATCACTGGACTCATAGACTATGTGAGTAAATGCAGTCCAAGTAACATACTTAGAGCATTCTGGAGTTGTAGCAAATGCACAGGAAATGTCAGACACCACCACGGCTTCCATTTCTGCTTTTCCCTCTAGTTCTCCATGAGTCTTACTGGATCCTCAGGGCAGTTGGGGAACAGACTCATGGGTATGTTTTCTTGACTTTTCTAGAATTTCTGAATGAACTGTAGGAGCCCCTCCTNGCAGTTGGGGAACAGACTCATGGGTATGTTTTCTTGACTTTTCTAGAATTTCTGAATGAACTGTAGGAGCCCGCCCCCAGAAGATAAAAGGCTAGAAAGAAGAGCTTGACTCTACGAGGGCTTAATTCACCATATCCTAGAATTTCAGAGGACTCTTCAACACCAACACATTATGCTTAAGCAAATTGAGGCCCAAGGCAGTAAAATGGGTTTCACCAAACTCCCCAGTCTGTCAGAACCATGTTAGGACTTTGCACTTTGCTGCGGTTACCTCCTATGACTTACATGTAGCCAGTGCATCCAACAGGCACTCAGGAAATGCTTTCGCAAAATTTTTAGTAGGGTCAGGAGAATTTAACTCCCTTTCAGGGTAGTGAGAAGTTCAAAATATGCTATAATAAATTTGCTCGTCCATACAAATTAAAATTTGTTGAATCGTGAGGATTTTCTTTGATTTTTTTTTTTTATAACTTGATATTTTTCCCCCAGGTGAGAATACACTTTGTTTTCCTGGGTTACACAGGAGCATTTAAGCAACCGACTTGAAATATCTGCTTTAGTTTCTAGTCTAGGAAAGGCAGTATAACAGAGGGAAAAGGTAGAGACCTAGGGGCTAACTCATCCTGTTTCTGAGCTAGAACATGTTACTTAAAACCACTCCACACTGGTGGATCATTAATTGCCTACCTTGCAAGCTTGTTGTGGGAACCTAAGACTGTGCCTAGTGTAATGATTGGCACATAGTAGGATCTCAACAAACAGATATTTGTAGTAATGTTAGAGCTTGTCCTTTTTCTAGTCACATGGGACAACTGACCCTGAGCCCCATCACCCCCAGCCCATCACCCTTGCCCCATTCTAAATCTATTCCTAGGTCAGAGCTTCAGAAGCTTCATGAGGGCTGTCTTCAGCCAAAGCAATGAAGCCATGTTCTGCTCCAGCTTTAATTCAGGCTGTTAGGGAGCTGGAGAAGAATGATGCTCCACATATCAAGAGCAAGCAAACAAAAGAGGAGACTGGGAGACTGAGCTCCAAAATTCAAACCTAGACCAAGCAACAATTCCAAAACAGCCTCAAACTGGGGCACAATGAACCATTATGTAACCAGAAGTCTCCTTTATTTATTCCATTGGCAAACATTTCCTGCTTGGTTTTGTATAAACATGGGTGCAGAATTTCCTAGCAATCGTATCTTCTGTGGGGCCAGCTATCATTACCCTGTTTCGTCAGAAGGTTGACCTCATTGTTTTAGCACTTCGCTTCTCCCCCTCACACCAGACACTTTGGTGAATTGGCTCCATTTAGGGATGAGGGGTTAGGTTCAATGCTTCTGGATTAACAACACCACAAGGTTGAGTTGTCCCAAGCAGCATCAGCAACGTGAAAAAAACCCTTTTCCCGAAGAACTTGAAGCTCAAGTAGTTCCTCAGCTTTTCTGAGAGGTGGAAAGAATGCAAAGATACATAAGGGCTTTATTCAGGTGGGGTTCCGCCTTGGTAAGTCTATGTGTACATGAGAGAACTTGGTATGCTCCAGGAGCATAAGAACTTCACAAATATTAAATCATTCCATGAATATACACAATCTTATAAGAAACACACTATTTATTCCCATTTTACAGATGAGGAAATTGAGGCAGAGGAGATTGAGATGATAAAGTTAATAAATGACAGAGCCCTATTCAAGTGCAGGCAGGTGAGCTCTAGACTCTGTGGTCTTATCCACGATGCCATACTAACAAAATACAGTTCCTAGGAAAAAAGAAGTGGAACAGATCTGAAATATCTTCCATGCCACTCCAGCCCCTGCTTCACCAACATGCTATTTTCACATGACAATAAATATATATTGAGAACCACCATATCCTGGGTTATGTCCTAGTGATTCAGAGCTAAATAGGACATGGATCCTGTTCTCTAGACCAGTATGTTTGCCACTAGCCACATTTACCTAATTAAAATTAAACAGAATTCAAAATTAATGTCCTCAGCTGCACTAGGCACATTGAAAGTGCTGAATAACCACAAATGGCTAGTGGCTAGGGTATAGGTATAGAATATTCCCATCATTGCAGAAAGTTCTATTAGGGAGCAATATTTTAGAAAGCAATATTTTAGATCTTTGCTATACAGGGAGGCCTGAACCAGCAGTATCAATCACTAGGAGCTTGCTAGAAATGAAGCATCTCAGGCCCTGCCTCGGACCTACTGGATTACAATCCTCATTTTAACAAGATTCCCAGGAAATTCATATGTACTTTAAAGTTTAAGAAGCACTACAGTTTAAGAAGCTGTGGTCCATATATACAATGGAATATTACTCAGCCATCAGAAAGAACGATTACCCAACATTTGCAGCAACATGGACGGGACTGAAGGAGATTATGCTAAGTGAAATAAGTCAAGAAGAGAAAGACAATTATCATATGGTTTCACTCATTTATGGAACATAAGAAAGAGGAAGATTGGTAGGAGAAGGAAGGGAAGAATGAAGGGGGGTAAACAGAAGAGGGAATTAACCATGAGAGACTGTGGACTCTGGGAAACAAACTGAGGGCTTCAGAGGGGAGGGGGGTGGGGGATTGGGGTAGGCTGGTGATGGGTAGTAAGGAGGGCACGTATTGCATAGAGCACTGGGTGTTATATGCAAATAATGAATCATGGAACATTGCATCAAAAACTGGGGATGTACTGTATGGTGACTAATACAACAAAATAAAAATTATTAAAAAAAAAAAAAGAAGCACTACAGTTTAGATAGAAACTTCTTTCTGACTAATTTCTATTTTACCCATAATCCCCTTAACTTATTTTACTGCATATACACACATACACACACATGCCTCATTATTCCCTGTTGAAGTGTTAATTAATAACTAAGATGTTTACAATCAAATAGAATGTTCCTCCTTTCCTGGAGCGTGTGCCTTATAATAAGTGATTTAAAGAACCAAAGCTGTCCAAATTAAAGGAACAAAAAGATAGTGTTGCAGTGACAGGCAATGAGTTCTTTCTGATATTCCCTCAAACTCTTAAATCTAAGGAGAATCTGGGCAGAAAAGCTTAGACAGGATTGAAGAATGTAGAGAACCTGAGTCTGATTATCAGACGATGTGGATGCCAGTCTTGGATCCCTTCTAAGTAATTGAATAGCCTTGGGCAAATTACTAAAACCCTCTGGAGTCCAGGTTTCTCACCTATAAAATGAAGGTGATTGCGATGGTCATTTCCAGATCAAAGCCTCTTTATTCCAATGGAGCTGGGAATAAGGGTAGGAAAAGGATGAAGAAGGGGTCTTTTGAGGTAGGATGTCAGTCTTGGATAATGGTGAGGGAAGGATTATTTTACTCACATATAAAGGAATCTCACTATAAAGAGTTTTCCTTCATAAGCAGAATTCAGTATGGAATGGAGTCATCATGGACCCTGTATCCAATGGGGTAATTTGAGGCTTATTATAAAGTGTTTCCTAGAGCTAAAGTGATTTCCTTAATGATCTCCACTCCTTTCTATAGCCACCCATTACCATGTGACTTTGGTGCTCCTCCCATCAAGAGGTGTGGTCTTCTCCTCCCCTGCCCCTTTTAGTTATACCACTAAACTTTGTAGTGTCCTCCTCTGACTCTAGGAATGGCCTCATGACTTGTTTTAGCCGATAGAAAGAAGTGAAACAATGGTGTACCAATTTCAAACCGAAACCTTAAAATGCCTTGAGTATCTCCACCTACTTTCTTGAGCCTCTACCATCACCCAGCAAGCCCAAACTAGCCTGCTGGAGGATGAAGAAGAGGAGGAGAAGAGCTGAGTATTTGCAGCTGACCCAGCAAAGGTCATCCCAGATTAGCCAGCATCCAGCTGACATACAGGCATGTGAGTGAGTCTCCAGCCAAGATCAGCAGAGGTGGCTTGGCTTACCAACAGCTGAGCCTAGATGCGTGAGCCATAAATGTTTAATTTTGCATGCCACTGAAGTTTTGTGTTGTCCCACTGCATCATTGTAGTAATAAATAACAGGCATGCTTCCTATTGTGTCTTCCTAAAAACAGAATACGGATCTGTGAATGAAATCATCATTGTAACAGCTAAACTCTTTTCATCCACTTCTAAGTTAAAGCTCACAACTACCTTATGAAGTGGCCTCTTAAAAATGAGGAAATTGAGACTCGTAGAGGTTAAATTATTTGCCCATAATCACATGGCTTATTAGTGTGTAAGTCAGGATTTGAACCAAATTATCCAACTCCAACCCTGACCCAAATTCATAAGCCCCAGTGCTATCTAAACACTATATGATTGCATGTAAAGCCACTGGCCTGAGTATTTGCTACTAAAGAGTTGGGTGAATTTGAACAAATCATCGCTCTCTATGCATCAGTTTCCTCAACTGTAACAGGAGGAAGGTGAACACATTGATTTGTATTTTTCTTCTATTCCAACAATCCATTGTTCTATAAGATTATGAGTCCAGGTCTCTAAGTTTAAGTCTCTTCTGCCTGGAATAGTAGAGGCATATCTTAGAGGTATCATTCCTAATAAACTTTGGACACAAATCCACACTGGAACTCTGCAGTAATCTCCCCCATTCCCTGCTTGAACTTAGATGAGCTGAGTTGGAAACTCAAGAGTGAACACAGGATCCAGAGTATTCTCAATGGCCCAAAGGGTCTTGTTACCATCATGACTCTCTCTTAAAGCATATGACAAGCTGGGGGGTGGGGTGGATACGCCATTGGGGGGGGCAGTGAGGGTAAGCAATAAAAGAGCTGAGATAGCAAAACTGTACATATACATAACTAACTGATAACTAGCAATAATAATAATAATCAACATTTATGAAATGAGTACAATGAGCTAGGCTCTTGTGGTTGACTTGGAGATCCACCACACAGACCTCTCTTCAGGAAGGACTTGCTATTCACCTGTAGATGTGCCTTCTACACACAGGCTCCAGCTACCAGCCCCTTCAGGGTCTGCCTCAGCCACACAGTCCCCAAGCCTAAGCCACACATTTCCTTGGGGCAGCCCACATCAAATGACTGATCTATGAAGAAATTTAAAGGAGTGGTCATCTTGACCTAACTCTAGAGAGCTCTGGAAGGCTATTGTAGCTCTAGAGTTCATGCCTGGTTGGCTGAGGCTTTGTCAGACCTGCACCACGGTGTAACTTACTTTATCCCAGTTTTACTCCCTAGTCCTGGTTTTCACAGGCATTAACCTTTTTTCCCCCCTTGTATTAAAGCAGACTCCACATGCAACATGGGGCTCAAGCTCACAACCCCAATATCAAGAGTCATATGCTGTACTGACTAAGCCAGCCAGGTGCCCCCACAGGTTAACCTTAATAAACATCTTGCATCTCAAACTCTGCCTCGATATCTGCTTCCAAGACCCAAAGACAAATTCACTGTAAGAGTCTGTGGTTATAATAGGTGCTGAAATCCAATCCATTCACCTAATGAAAGTCCTATTTTGTTGTTTTTTTTTAAATAACAGAAAAGATAGAAAGAGGAAGGAAGGGGCGCCTGGGTGGCACAGCGGTTGGGCGTCTGCCTTCAGCTCAGTGCGTGATCCCGGCGTTATGGGATCGAGCCCCACATCAGGCTCCTCCGCTATGAGCCTGCTTCTTCCTCTCCCTCCCCCTGCTTCTTCCTCTCCCACTCCCCCTGCTTGTGTTCCCTCTCTCGCTGGCTGTCTCTATCTCTGTCTAATAAATAAATAAATAAAAAATCTTTAAAAAAAAAAAAAAGAAAGAGGAAGGAAGGAAGGAAGGAAGGAAGGAAGGAAGGAAGGAAGGAGGAAGGAAAGAAAGGGGGAGGGAGGGAAGGAGGAAATTAACAGAAGTTATGCACTTCCCAAGATTTACAACTCACTACCATAGGCTCCAAGAAAACAGATTTTGTGACACTTTTGGACCATTATGGAAGTAGTAGTCAGTGGTCAACTGAACACCAGCCTAGATGAGGCAGAGAGAGATGGAAACTTCTCTCTGTTCTCATATTGCTAACAGTCTTTCAGGTTCTAACAGGAGTAGAAGTAGGGCAATAAAGGAGAGACTCAGGGCAAGTTGGAACATGAACCTCAGTAAGGTCTGCATGAGTTTCCAGAAGTTCCTTTGTTCTTTGCTCTCTAAATTTATGACACCATTTTTATAAGAAATAATAATAAGGAACGCATATTGATCTTTTACTATGTAACAAGTAAATGTGCTAAAAGCTATATGATATTATATCAGTCATCACTCACAACAGCCCTAAGACAGTGAGGTAGGAATTATTGTTCAACAACTCCTCACTCTGCCTTCTTCTTTCCATGGGAAAAGTATTATTATCCACCCCCTCAGTGTTGAACTTGGCCATATGACTTGTTTGACAACTAAAATGTGAATGTATGCAAGTGGAGGGTCTGACCGAAATTGCTAAATGGTTTGGCTCATTCTCTTGTGCTCCTGACATTCTCCCTTAGAGAACCACTGCTCTTTCAGCCTGACACCTGTGGAGGTGATCTGAACCCAACTGTCAGCCTAGAACAGAGTTGCACAGTTGATTTACAAACCCCTGAAGGAGAAAAAAAATATTTATGGTTATAAGCCACTGAGATTTGGGTAGACCAATCTGCTACACACCATTATTGTAGTAAAAGATGACTAATATGGGCAAGTTCTATACTTACTCCCATTTTCAGATGAGGAAATTCAGGTACAGAGAAGCTAAGTGACTTACCAAGGTTGCATAGCTATCTTAGTGGAGAAGCTAGAATTTAAACCAAGCAATAAAATTCTAAAACCGTGCCCTTAAGTCCTGTTTTATGTTGCATATTCAGTGTTTAAGATAAATACTGTAATTTCATTCCATGTGAAATGCATTACTTTTTTTTTTTTTTTGGTTGTCAAATGATTCTTTATTGAAATATTTTCCTTTGTAGTTCTTAACTGGCTGGGCATTCCACTGTACCATTACTGATGTCATTTATAATGTCATGAGAGTGGTGGCCATCAGCATTGCAGCCTGCAGATTAAGCAGTCCCCAAGATCTCTTTAATGGTTCCAGAGAGTTCTCCAGCTAAAAACTGGTGCTGCATCTGTCAATCAATGTTGACAATGTCATCAAAAGTGGTATTTCTGCTGTGCTTAATGTCTTTCTGCTACTTTCTGTCTGTTGGCAGTTCCTTGAGGGCTTTGATAATCAGGGCAGAGGCAGAAGGTACCACTTCAATATGGGCCTGTCTGTTCTGAATGGTCGGTTTCACCGTAATCCTCAGGCCCTTCCAATCACTGGTGGTCTTGGTGATGTCATCACCAACCTTGTTTGGAGACAGACCCAGGGGACCAATATTTGGGGCCAGGGCAGATGTGGCTCCAACTTCCCCACTGGTGTGCCTCAGGTACATGGCTTGGATCTCATTGGGGACAAACTTAGGCAGCATGGTGGAGGTGGCTGGTGTCCGGTGAAATCGGATTCGGGATGATCGAAGTCCGTTGCACCTTCACCTTCTCTGAGTCAAAAGCCAAAGAAGCTGAAGTGCATAACTTCTATGTGTCAAGAGATCTTTGAATGCCACCTCAAACCAAGATTCAGTTATTTCCCAGGTCTTTTTAAGCATTCTTAGATGGTTAGTGTCTATGAATGGGCCAACATTTAACATATGATTTATGTAAATATTATAAACAAAGAAATGACACTAAAATATTCAATCATTAGTTCAGGATATATGCACATTATTTCCATTTTCAAGGGATAATAAGTTATTATGGAAAAACACCTGATTTTCTTATCAATGGGAAACTTGGGGCAACTCCAACTTTAAGAAAGATGAGGAACAGATGAGAACAGTCATATGTCTACGTCTATGTGCTTTAAGGGATTTAAGCCATTAAAAGAAAAATATATAAATGAGGAGCTGTAACTTGCATTTAATTAAACCTTTAAATTAAATAATTAATTGTAATACTTTCTTTTTAATTTTCAAGAGTAGCAATCACAAAAACCTTTCCTCTTATTATTTTACTCTCACAATCAAATTTTTCCTATATGTACTGAAATGTATACAGTTTAGTCTAATGGATTGTTTGAACCTCCCTCCTTTTTTCTTCATTTATTGAATTTAGACTTTAAGAAATTCTTGAAACTTCCTGGGGAATTGCAAGACCCCAACAGAACTTCCATGCACACCCTTCCTCAGAGCAACTCCATCCATCATCCCCTGCCACTGTGGCTGCTTTCACAGCCCTTAGAGAAGATAAACTTGTGACCCAAGCTGGGAAGTTGGGACTGACTCATGCTGAGAAGTTGAGCAGTATAAAGGGCATCTGGTACTTTAATTTATTCCTTCAGACTTCCCACTGCCCTTACCAGAAGCTTACTGCCACAGAACTCCAGGCTCTTTCAACTCAAACCACTTATACACCTAGCTAGAGATGCATAACTATAAAAGTTCCAAGCCATTAGTTTAGATTCTTTCCAGACTTCTTCAGAAGGTCTGCCCTAAAGACAGTGACATGCAGTAAATGACCTCAAAGGGAGCATGCCATGAAATACTTACTGGGAAGATGACCTAGGATGGAAGAAGCATAACAAAGAAAGGCATTTTAAGATTTTGCCTCTAATTCTCTGAAAGGCATCTTACCTCTTTCAGCCTATGAGTGCCATAAACAAAATGGCAACATTAATACTGTTCCCCTTACCTCCCGGCTGGATGAAAAAACTGTCCTGCTGTGGCTCTTCACCAGGTCTCCTATCATGGCTTGCAAAAAGTATCTGAAAAGATAAGAATACATATTATAGCTCCAAAGTAAAACAAAATGCCTGCAAGTTTTAAAGACTCAATACGAGGCCTGCAGTAAGCCCAGCACTGCACTGTGCATGACGGGAAATGCACGATAACGATGAAGCCTCCCTCCCTCCCTTCAAGATGCTGACAAAGCAGGTATTCATTCAACAATTAACTGTGAACCACAAGCTCAAGGTGTGTCCCAGTCCCTAAAGAAGAATACGGGGGCAAATCAATCTATTCTCCAAATTTCAGGACTTCACAGTCTATAAGGAGAGATAAAACAGACACTAAGTTGTTCTAATAAAAAACGAAGTGGTGTGTGCGTAAGAGAGACCCAGATAATGGACAATAATGGATTAAGGAGAAAAGAAATTATTTAAAAGTAAGGGGGATGGATCAGGGAGGAACTCTCTACTAAGGGCACTTCTGAGGTGGGTCTTCAAAGACAGGAATTGGACGTATGCAGATGAAGGGAAGGCACTCTAAACAGAAGAGAATTTTGTTCAGATGAGCGAAGGACACAATGGGAGTGTACGGAAATGACAGTTCCCTCGGACTCAACTGTAGGGGACATAGTTGGCACTAATGGGAAATAAGATGGAAAAAAGTTGAGAGGAAATTTCAAAAGGCCATGACGATGGGGCTCAGGAAGTTGGCACTTATTCAAATTCTCTTCTGCTGATTTCTGGGTGTTGTGAAGACAGAACGGGCAATGATCCAGGATACTCTCCTGTGTGACCAGAACAGCCTGCTTTTATCTAGTTGACATCCTGGAGTTTCTGGCTAAGATTTCATTTGGGGGACCACATATGAAACCACTGCTGTCAGCAAATTGAAGCTGTGCAAGGTTTTTAAGAGGGTCTGGTGAGTCAGAAGATCAGATGCCAAAAGATGAATCTAGCGGTAGCGGTGTGTGTGATGGAATACAGGGAAGAGAGCGTAAACTTGGGAGGATGAATTAAGAGGTTGTTAAACACCCCCAGGTAAAGGACGTGGGTACCTGAAGTCAAGCACAGTGGTGTGAGAAAGGAGGCTGGGCACTTAAGGAGCACAAAGAGGTCAACCTTCTGGGCCTTGAAGCAAGTGGAATACACAGGGAAGTCAAGAGTTTTGAGCCTAGAAGACAGGATGCCGTCACTAGAAATAAAGAACACAGAACACAAGACAGTTTGGAAAATGAGAAGCCAAATTCAGTTTGGAAATATTACGTTTGAGGTTCTGGCAAGATTTCCAGAGGGCAAATAGCTTGGTGGGAATGTTTTGCAGGCAGTTAGGGGGAAAAAAAATCTCACTGGATAAATATGCACATAAGAGATGAACACATTAAAAGTTATTCATATACATGGTGGTATTTTTTAATGAAATGAAAAAGTTCATTACATGCCAGACTCCACTTAACTATTTGCTTCCCTGGTTTGTCTTCCTAATCCCCAAACATGTCAGGTGCACCAGTTTTGGTCCCAGACCCTCTGTTCTTCCTGCTCCTCATTCTTCTACTCGGAGATTCATTTACTACCAACTTCAAAAATCCACATTCCATATCTTTATTTCCAGCCCCAGAGCTCCAACTGCCTGCTAGAGGTGGCCACATGGCTTGGGCATCCCAACCCAATCAAAGCAAAGATGAACTCAGCTATTCCTCTCCTCTGTAACTGGTGCTTCCTCCAAATGTCCCTATTTCTTTGAACAGGGCCTTGAAGCTCTGGTGCCTGAGACCTCCCCTCACTCATATTGTCCTAGAATAGCACTTTTCCGGCATGTTGTTCCCCTGCTCAAAAATCTTGGAGAGGTCCTCATATGGACAAAATCAAAGCTAAACTTCTCTATCCAGATTTCAAGGCAATCCATGGGTCCACCCCAAATTGCCTTTCCAACCACAGTTCCCACTGCCTCTCTGCCCAAGCCTGCTCTGAGGAGATCATCCTGCACTTGACCCTCAAACATGCCCCCTTGGTTCCTTCCCACCTTCTCAAACATGTTGGCATCCCTTCCTTCCACCAGAGATCATTCCTCCCCCTGATATGTACCCATCCTCCAAGCCTTAACTAAAGTCCCATCTCATCCGGAATCCCTTCGTTGTCTATTCGAGGCCAGAGAAGGTACTTCCACTGTACTCACTAAACAAACCAGATAGTATTTGCCTATCTATTTTCTCATGTGTGAAATGAGGTTGTAACAGTACCTATGTCATAGAATTGTTTTGCAAATGACATAAGTGCTCAATAAATAATTATTATCAGGGGATAAGTAGGAATAAGATATAGTCCCTGACCTCAGGAGCTCAAAATCCAAATGGAATTTTGGGAAGACAATAGATTGGGGAAGGGAGAAGCAGTGAATAGGACAATTCTTCACTACTCATCTGTCCTTTCCAGGATGAAAGGCATGGTTCTTCTCCATAATTGGAAGCCTTGGACAAAGTAAGTTTAATATTTAATGACTAACTCTTTGGGAAGTGTCTCTTATTTCATTTTGGTGCTTTTTTACTTCTCCTAGGAGATTGTGTACTAAATAATTCTATTTTCACAAAACTAACATTTTGATTCCAACAGAGATTTTTACTCATCTGACTCCATTTCAAAATAATAGTATTATTATTAATAGCCTGATATTTAGTATCTTCGGGTGATAGGTCCTCATCCCTATGTGCCTGCATATCTCACACACATACACTCATCCTTAGCTGTCCAATGCATACGTACTCAGAGACTTGAAAAAAAGCAGGAATTGAATACATTAATTATCTTAGCCATGCCTCAGTCTACTCATTTGTAAAATGTATACACTAGATTGTGGCTCCCAGTCCTGTTTGGACATAGATGCCCATCGAGAGAGATTTGTAAAAATTCATGTTCCTGAATTCCAATCTGGACCTGTTGTGTCAGAATGTCCGGGGGAGGAGCCTGGAAATCTGTACCTTAAAAAAAACATTCCAGGTAATTATGATAATCAATCAGATTTGGGAATCCCTTTCTCAATTCTGATTCTTCTCACATTAAAGACACACTCCTCTCCAAAGAACCTCCGGCAACCTGGAGTCAAGGATCCAGGGCAGAAAGAGCATAGCAGTTCTAAGACAGAAGCTAAAATAACGGATAGAGTCTCCTCCCTCCTGGTTTTATGCTCAGAAACACCCTTTCCTTTCACTTTGCAACTGTGGTTTCTGATCAACATAAACGTCTGGACCATTTATGATTCTTTCACAAGATGCCTAAGAGCAAAGAAAACACTTTGATTATTTTGATACCTCTTAAGGACTTAAAGCCAGCTTTGAACATTTGACACAAAATCTCCCTCATGAGATAATATTGTTGCAGTTGGTGAATTCAATTTGAATGAGATGCATATCTTCAATTGTTTCACTTACTCAACTGTGTTATTTTAAAATCTTGTTGAGTCCTCCCTGTTTACATAAAGATACATTTAAGGAATTATGCTCAGCTTTACTGGCTTTGATGGAGCCTCTTCTATAAAATGCCACTTTGCTGGGGCTTTCACTCAATCAGCTTAAGAGGAAACTTCTTCCCACTCTCCCAGGGGAGCTCCAGGGCTCTGCTTTGCAAAATCCAGAGTGCGAATTTTTCTAGAAGAGAAAACCACCTACAAGAGCTTCAAAGGCAGAAAAGTTTCCAAACTCCGAGCTAATTTCTAGGAAATGTGTTTGTTCACTAAGTATGACCATGTGCCCTGCCCCCATACCATATGACTGGGTTCCTAGGTACAAACAAACAAAATCACCCAAATCCTCTGAAACTAACTTTTAAGATATTGTGCTTCTTTCTTCCAGTTTGTGGCATTGGAATCCTGATCCCAAGGAACCCTATTTTCTGATTAAAAGCTCTCAGCTTCTGGAACCTGACTGCTTGGCTTTATCTTTTGCTAGCTGCAGGAATTTAGACAAGGTACTCATGCTCTTTGTATACCAGTTGCCTGCCTGAAAAATAATAATAGTGCCCACCTAAGAGTGTGAAGTTTAAATCAGAGGTATATAAAAGGCTGGAAACAAATCCTGCCACATATAAATACCATGAGCGTTAGCTATTATTTCTTCTTACAGGACTTTAGCATTTTGAGGCAAAATAAGTAAAAATAGTTCTATATCCCATCTGTCCCACCACCTCAGCAATAGCCCATTGTCTTCTTGAATGGTTTGACTTTGTATACACTAAGAAGCCTGTTCAACCAACTGCTCAAAGAGAGACTTGAAAGAGCTCCCTTGGATGACTGTCACTCTTAATTGAAGGAAACAATTTTGTTCACCCTCTTTCCTTGATATCAAAGGGACACCACTACGCAGGATCCATATCTCCATTCTCTCCATTCTCATGCCATTGTGAAGCCATCTCTAACAACTCTTGTGCACCAACAACATCAGAACACCATTGCTTCGGTTCGTCCCCTACTGCTGCCATTTTGGAGGTGAGGGATGCACAGTTCAACCTCAGTTGACCTCAGTGGTTAACATCCAGTAAACACCCAACGAATACTTGAGTAATTAAAATCTGCCCTCCCAACCCTCCCTACGGAGACACTCAGACTGTATAGCACGGTACTCTGAAAAATTATCGGTCTATCTCAGAGTGTCCTTCAAAGGGCAGAAGAGGTAGAAAGGAAAGAAGAGAGGGTTGGGGTTATAAATACTTTGCCAGGGATTGTGAAAAGCCAGGGTTTGTGATATCCACTGGAAGGGAGAACATGAGTATGAAGTGGTGGTCATTTAAACAGAATTCCATCGGTCCTATGCCTAGATTCAAGTTTTTACCTGGCATGGATGAGAAGGCACAAAACCTTACACCACTTCCAGGAAAATGACAGAAGAACTACCCAGGATACTGGATGAATTACTTGACATGGGAGCCTGACGAGTCAAACAGTCGGGCACAGTTAAACAGTCAAGGGGTTCCCTGCACTAGAAAGCCTTGAACAACATCAGCTCCTTGGCCATAGGGAGTCCTGTGCTCATTTCCTACTGAGCAAGATGGCTCTGTGTTCAACAAGGGCAACGCAAAACTAAATCATGCAGAGAGTCAGTTTGCAGGCAAAGCTTCCAGAAGAAAAGAAACTTATCACTAAGATGACGAAACCAAAAATTTCACTGATTTAAAATGCGGGGTGTTGAGAGTAGGACGATGTTTACTAAAACATGATTTGGAGAGATGATCTTGATTTACTTCAGAGCCATGCATAATTAAGCTAAGCCTGTAAGTTATTTTCCCTCAAGTGTTGCATAATGTTCAAAGTATGTGGCAAAGAGTTAGCTCTTTATGGAGTTTTTATTACATCCTGTTCATTGGGACACTAAAAACTCAGCCTGCTCCCAGACCTAATATCATGGTTAGAATTCTGATATTTAGGAATGTAATGAACCTTCAATATTTAGTTCATATCTGGGAGGAGGGGGAGAATGAACAGTTCTACACAGGAAAAATAATATGAATTATTCAGAAGAAACTTCTCCATAATAGCTTAATCTGCTCTGTTTCCACATATTTGTAACTGATACAGCTTCAGGAAGTAAAGAAGTTACACCCATCCTAGTTTTAACTGAAAAATCCCATGGCATTCTGGGAGTAGTCTCTTCTTATCAGTGTTACTTTGGGGAACACAATAGCTCCTGGGTAATGCCAGTCATTGGGAGATCAACCAAATTATGAATTCTCTACCCCAAGACAGTGGTTTAATTAATGTAAAAAATCTCCAACATAATGGATTCCATTATTCTTAGGACATAAAAAAAGGGATGGCTTTTACATTTCAAAACATCCCCATAAGGACATCATTTACTATTAATAAAGTTGCTATGGGTGGCGAGGAAAATGACCTAGGAGTGAAATTTTATTTACGCGGAATTTGTTTATTGACTACTTACTTTTTAGTCTGATCTGTGTTGCACACAGCTTAATATGCCTGATCATTTCTCTGTTTTCTTAGTCTGTGTTTCTCCTGGCCATCTCTGTCATCAGGGCTGTGCTGCCACAGGAAAACGTGTATGTTCTTGGCACAGTTGGCATATGGATAAAAAAGGTAACAGTAGAAACCCGAGCCAAAGCAGAACAAAATTTTGCGTGTAAAAACAAAATAAGTCACAGATATTGAAAAAAAATGTATTACTTAGGACAAAAAGTAAAGCGATTATAGGTTTAATTAATGTAAAAAATCTCCAACATAATGGATTCCATTATTCTTAGGACATAAAAAAAGGGATGGCTTTTACATTTCAAAACATCCCCATAAGGACATCATTTACTATTAATAAAGTTGCTATGGGTGGCGAGGAAAATGACCTAGGAGTGAAATTTTATTTACGCGGAATTTGTTTATTGACTACTTACTTTTTAGTCTGATCTGTGTTGCACACAGCTTAATATGCCTGATCATTTCTCTGTTTTCTTAGTCTGTGTTTCTCCTGGCCATCTCTGTCATCAGGGCTGTGCTGCCACAGGAAAACGTGTATGTTCTTGGCACAGTTGGTATATGGATAAAAAAGGTAACAGTAGAAACCCGAGCCGAAGCAGAACAAAATTTTGCGTGTAAAAACAAAATAAGTCACAGATATTGAAAAAAAATGTATTACTTAGGACAAAAAGTAAAGCGATTATAGGTTTAATTAATGTAAAAAATCTCCAACATAATGGATTCCATTATTCTTAGGACATAAAAAAAGGGATGGCTTTTACATTTCAAAACATCCCCATAAGGACATCATTTACTATTAATAAAGTTGCTATGGGTGGCGAGGAAAATGACCTAGGAGTGAAATTTTATTTACGCGGAATTTGTTTATTGACTACTTACTTTTTAGTCTGATCTGTGTTGCACACAGCTTAATATGCCTGATCATTTCTCTGTTTTCTTAGTCTGTGTTTCTCCTGGCCATCTCTGTCATCAGGGCTGTGCTGCCACAGGAAAACGTGTATGTTCTTGGCACAGTTGGTATATGGATAAAAAAGGTAACAGTAGAAACCCGAGCCGAAGCAGAACAAAATTTTGTGTGTAAAAACAAAATAAGTCACAGATATTGAAAAAAAATGTATTACTTAGGACAAAAAGTAAAGCGATTATAGGTTTAGGAAAGAGCAGAGGCTAAAGGAACTGAGACTGGATCCTCAGGGTGGTTGAGTGATATATGGACTGTTCCTCCATCACAGTTCCCTATCCCCAAGGAGAAAACAATCAAAAATTGACTTCAACTCATTCCAGAAAGATGTCAGCTTAGCTCTTAGGATGAATTGTTGGTGAATAAGTTGATACGTATCATGTTAGGTTACAAAGAGAAATCTTGTAATCTCTCTCCCAGGAGATGCTGAGACAGGAAGAGCCCAGTAACGTGAATGACCATTTCAAGGGGCCGAGTCACCCAGAGCCAGAGGAACATACTAGAAGACTTCCTGGGGTCCTTACAGGCTCAGGGTTTTCTAATAATTCAACAAACACAAGGCCATAGAAGTGTCTGCTCTGCATCGAGTTCAGCAATTTTGGCAAATTCCAAATACTTTTCCTTCATACAAATGAGGTTAACAGCAAGAACGGATTTTACAAGGGCATTTTACAACCAATCAGCACCTCATGGGATGGGATAAATACCTGCTTTTTCCTTAATATGGTAAATGGCTGGACACAGTTTAAAATAGAGCCAGAGCTCAGTGCAATTAAAAGAATTGGGGGGAGAAAAGCACCAAGTACAGGATAGCCATGTAGAATGTCAGCGTTTCGGGAAGAGAGTCGGTGGACCTTGTGTTCACAGGGGAGTTTCACTGGATCCTTTAACCAAAGTCAATCTGCCACATTGAGGAAATGCAGGGTCAGGCTTAATGCTTTTGGTCCCAAGGGAAAGTTGTCCAATTGCCAGAATGTGAAGGAGAAAGAAAAGGAAAATTATCTCCTTTTCTGTCAGTGCTAAGAGCAGTGACTGAGAAGAAAAGGATCCACAAAGAGAAAGCCTGCAGTCACTTGTCACTCTCTCAGTTGAGACTTGTTCCTGCCACAATAGAGACATCCATGGAAACCCAGACTCCCAATGCAAAAAAAAAAAAAAAAGAAATTTCCTGATTCAAAGTATACATGTGTACACACACACACACACACACACACACACACACATATCTCAAATCATCGTATCAGCTAAAGAAGACCAATAGCCCAAGACATCTTTTTTCCTTCTCTCATAAGAAAGTCACAATCCAGGCAAGAAAACCAGCTGAAGAGTAGCCCCATCTCAAGAACTCAAGATAGTTGCCCCAGTTAACCCTGCCCTGAAATGTAATGTACTCTTTCCTCTCGAGGCAGCCACTTCCCAAAGAGACATCAGCATCCCTCTGCTTGGGAAGAGAGCTCAGTAATCTGCCTTAATTGCTGGGCTTCCAAACAGCTTTTGACTCCACCACAATTATGCCTTAAAAAAATCCCACACCCATTTTGCATCCTAAGCCATGGAATTTTTAAAGACAATTTAAATCTGAAAACTTGGGCCCATGTTACTCTGCCAAATAAGTCATGCACGTGGAAGATGAACCCCGTGTTAGAAAGCCCCAGGCTTTCTAGGTGTGTCACTAGTCTATTCTCTTAACTGTTTTTTCTTAAATCCTCTTCTTTTGTTCTTTTACTTCTTCTCTTGGTACTAAATGAAAAAGAACAGAGTTTCGTAATCCCCAACTTGAATGGAGAGCCCCCTATAAAACCATTCATATCACATGAAAAAAAATCACAAAGTTATCCACTGAAATAAAAATGGAAACTTTGTAAATGGTTACCAAGCAAAGACAGCAAAAGTGTCCCCTTTCAGAGTTGATAAGAGATCATGAGGCTGAAATTCTGCACAGCACTTTGAAAACTAGAAACTTTAGTCTTAGGACCTCTTTCTCCTTTTAAAGCAAATAGCTCTGAAAGCCTGCTGAGTCCAACACTGCCTCCCTCATATGCCACGACTTTGATCCAGGACACTCTGAAACAGTTATTGCTATAATCAGGCACACATTGATTATTTATAGCTCTCTATGCCATTTACACTTAAGAAAAATAATTCTTAAAACATGTCACCATGAGGACATAACAAAATGAACCAACCCTGCCCAAAAGTCCTGTTCTTTAAAAACAACAAATAAATAGAGGATCAAGTATTTTTGTTTGAAAGCTCACAAATTGGAAACAAGGCAAGTCAATAAAATTTCTTCCAAACCACCTTTCCCTACCCCTGGAAAGCATTTTATGAGATAATGAAAACCTCTAACATTGAGTGATGTGATTAAGTAATAAAAGGCTGGATTTTCCTTCCTATGTAACCCCACGGGGTGCTTCCTAGGGCACTGCAAAGATCTGTATAAAGAGTTAACTGTGTGTTGGTGTAACACCAGATTACAGGTGTTTGTTAAGGGAGATCCCGCTGAGATATTTCTCTAGACTGGTTAAACAACAGCTTCATTCTCTCTCACTCTAATGGGCTGGTTAGCAAGCCCTACCCTTCCTAGAAGGCTCTATGTGCAGGGTACATGGATGCATTGCTTTCGCCTCAAGTCTGCAGGAAAAGCAAGCTTGCACACTTGAAATCTTGTGAGTAGAGGAGAGAGGTTGCACGAAGAACCAACATTCCCTCCACATGCTTCACAGGAGACTGTGGGGCTCCCCCGCTGCAGTGACGCCAGTCCACTAAGAGAAGATGTATGGCCAGCCCCTGCCCCTGAGAACGCAACACTTCAAGTACAGTCACTGTGCCCCTCGCCAGGTTTAATCTCACGCTGTCCCTCCAGAGGAACAGTGCAGGGCACACAAGCTCCACCCAGACCGCTGCTCCACAAGTTCCTGGTAACAAGCAGGTTAAGCCAGCCAATAAATCAACCCTCAAACCAGGGCTTTATCACCCTACACCCTGGATTCTGGGAGCTTTGCAGCCATCCAAAAATTCTTAAATGGGATTATCCTGATGGACACAGAATTCCTGGGTTCTGTCATCATAAAGGATTGCTTCCAACAATATTTATGAGAAGGTGCTTTCATGGCTCATCCTCATATTTTTCTCCTACTATTCCAATGGCTTGTATTCTAAGTTCTTCTCCTACGAAAACTTTCCCTCAATGGGTACATGTATATCTACATGTGGTAGGGAGGCTCTGTGTGTGGTAGGGAGGCTGGCTTCTACTTTTCAAAACTTTTTATTTTGAAATGATTTCAAGTTTAGAGAAAAGTTGCAAATCTGAAATGCCCTTTATACCAATTCAACACATTTTAATATTTTTCCATGTTGCTTAATACCCTCCCACACTCTGTGTATTTCTGAACCATGTGACAGTAGGCTGTACATTTGATGCCTTACTCTGCAATACCTCAACGTCTATTTCCTAAGAATAAAGAGTCTCTTACATAATCACAGTACAGTTCTCAAATTCAATAAATTTGAACTTGATGTAATACTTTTTTATCTAATCTATAGTCCATATATACATTTCATCATGTGCCCCCCACAATGACCTGTATAACAATTACAGTTCGGATAAAGGATCTAGTTCAGGAGAATACACTGCATTCAGTTGTCATATCTCTATAGTCTCCTTGAACCCAGAAGCAATCCCCCAGCCTTTCACTTATTTTATAGACTGGCCTCAATTTGCGTTTCTCTGATATTTCCTTATGACTAGGTTCCTGGGTAGCATTTGGGGCTGCAAGACTACATAATGATGTGTTCTTCCAAAAGTGTCTCATCTCAGGACCAGTGATACTCATTTGCCTGTTCGTGGTGATATTAATTTCTATCACTTGACTAAGATACTGTGCCATGTCTTCACTGCACAGTTAACTACTTCCCTTCTGTACTTTTAGACACCTTGCAGTTAGGTAAGTATCCTGCTCTTTGTTGAACTTCCACCTCTAGATTTGGTACTCATTGATGATTCCTGCCTGAATCCATTTCTATTCTAGTGGTCATGTGTTTTCTTTTCTATTTAAGTACAAAACAGAAACTTAATTCACTAAACACCGTCACAAGGTAGGGGGGAAAAGCACCCTTAGACTGCATTAGCACACAATTTACCAGCCTTCTTCACCCACAGGGTCATGATGTCATAAAAATGATGAAAGAGGAAAATAAATATGCTACAAATGGGCCAGGTTTGCCACAACGTGCTCTTTTTTTATCCTAGTTCCTCCAAAGGATTCCCATCCTCAGAAGAGAGAGAGTCTGAGTCTGAAATCACACCATTTACTCCTTTGATTCAATATCAAGCATTTTTCATTATGATTACATGCAGTCACTAGGCCAGGGCATTTCCTCCCTTTTGTTTAAATTGCCTCTAGAATAAACATCTCAAAACTTAGGATGGCAGCCAACGGAAGATAATCTCTCAGGGGAAAACACTGGAATCCTCACAACTTCCATCAGTAAGAAGCAGAGGAAAATGACAAGTTGCCATTCATTTCCAAAGAAATTCACTTCACAGTAAAGTTCCTCACCTTCAGTTCCATGGAGTGAGCGTTAAAATGTTAAATTTTATGTAGGGCAAATAAATCGTAACATTTACCATGGAAACAGAAACACATATGCATATATTATGTATAAAATTTACACCCATACACACTTTTCCTTGTAAGAGGAGCTCCAGGGACCTCAGAAACCTGATATGTTCATTATCAAGAGAATACTATACGATCACATGAAATGAAACAAAGTGGAACCTACTGGTTAGGGAATCTATGACTTATCCCCTCTAGGGATACCCTAGAATCTATGACTTATCCCCTCTAGGGTTTACCTTGTTCACTAAAAATAAACATATTTCCTTGAGCACAGATGGCAAATGTGAGGTGACAATTCATTCTCCAAGAAAGCATGTTACTTCCCAAGGGGCAAATTCTCACTTCAAGGTGTGGAATATTCACGTGCATAAAAAAACTTTCCAATCTGTAGGAAAGAAAGCCTACTGAAGTGAGAATTATCTAGTAAACAGGGATTTGACTGAAAATAAAAAATAATGACAATAAAGTGACCAAGGCCAACATATAGATGCTGATATGACCAGTCCTGCTTTCCTCCTTACTAACAGAATCTGGCAATATGAGTTACAGCTTGCCGTCTAACGGAGATTTGCTCGTCCTTCTTGTATTGATCTATAGTGTGTAAAGATACTATATCAAAATCCCCGCAGGCCAGCCAGGTGAAAAAGACTGTCCATCCTCACAGAGTGAAAGCATATTACACTGTGCTGTATGGGATCTTATGTAAGGTCTTATTGTACTTCAGACCTGGAAGCAATGTAGATATCATTTTACATCTCCCTCATTTTATAGGCAATGCCACAAAGACGCTATTTGAATAAACATTCATTACTATGTATTTAAACTTATTTAAATGTTTATTTGTTTAAAGAATCTTTATCAAGCCCCTACTTTGTTCCAGGAACAAGGCCAGGTCCTAGATATATAATGGAGAACAAGACAGATACAATCCCTATCCTCACAAATGCTCCAACCTACTTGTGCAGGATTTATTGCTTATAAAAAAATCATAGTTTATTGAAAGCTTTAATCAGATAAAACAGCAGTGCCCTATAGAAAAATAATGTGAGCCACATACATAATTTTAAAATAGCCAGGAACCACCTTTGTTTAAAATGTGAAGAGAAATCAGTGACATTAATTTAACAATATACTTAATTTAACCAATATGCCCAAAATATTGTTTAACACGTAGTCAATAACAAGTTATTAACAAGATGTTTTACATTCTTTTTTCATACCAAGTCTTCAAAATCCAGTATGTATTTTACATTTGCAGACATCTCAATTCAGATGCTAAATTTTCAACAGAAATATTTAATCTGCATTTAGATTTCACAAAAGTTTACAGCTAAAAAAAGTAGATCGACAAATTCAAGTTATTCCAACCGTTCTTAAGAGTTTACCAAGAACTAAATCGAGCAGGATTCACGTTTACATTTAAATTCATTAAAATTAAATGCAACTAAAAAATCCAGTTTCTCTGTTGCACTAGCCTCACGCCAAGTACTCAATAGCCGCATGGCACCAGTGGCTGCCATACTGGTTGTACAGCTCTGAATGATATCATTTTCTTTTCCTAGGAAATAAATGAGCAAGGCAGGGCAGGCATTATTATTGATGTTGTATATGTGAAAAACAAACATGGCTTAAAGATTATGAGATGAGTCATCTGAGGCTGTAGGGACACCAAATGAGTAGTGGAATCAGAATTTAATCCCAAGACTTCCAAAGCCCAATGATCTTTCCTCTACATCTTGCTGCATTAAAAATGAATGTGAGGAGTCTTACTCTTTTCACAGCACTGTGTTAAGCCATAGAGAATCTGAAATGCCATATTAATAAGTTTGGATTTAAGTCAGCCCACCGAGGCACACAGATGGCCTAAGGCCAGAATTGAGCCATAAATGTGCTCTATTGGCCAGGTCCATTGTTTTTTTAAAAATCTGAGTTTGAGTATTTCTCAATGGGACTTGCATTCTCCAGTTTCCCTCAGACCCCACCACCCCTTATTACTCATAACCATCCAGCTTCATTCACTTACTGTTCTTTTCTCTGCCCTTGATGCACTTGAATTTGACAACTCAGTGAGGTAATGGGTGCTATTAAGGGTTTTTAAGCTTTCAGATGATTAATCTGATCCTCTGTGCAGGCTTAATTAGTTTCAGTAAAGACTGGAACCAAGAAAACTAGTTTAAGTGGAGTATTAACCTTTTTTTTCATGTTTTTTTACTTCTTTCAGATTTATTTCCTTCAAGTTGTCACTAAAGTATCTTTTTGACCCCAAAAAGAACCTTCCGGAATGTCTTAAATTTTCAGTCAATGGCTCAAAGGATGCTTCCAGTGAACTTATAGAACTACTCTCCTCCTCTCCCTCTCTCCCTCTATTTCTGTCTCTCTTACACACACACACACACACACATACACACACACACAAAGTTTGTTTCTACCTGAGGGGCACCTGGATGACTCCCACTGAATGCTTCTGAATTGAATATAAAGATATGGATTTTGAAAATGTAAGGATATCTTTTTTTCCTTCCCTTCTTGCCTGCTAGAAGGCATTGGATGAAACCTATAATCTGTTCTTTTCTTGCCAAGTAAAGATTTATGCATTTTTCTTTTTTTAAGACTATTTATTTTCTTATTTATTTATTTAGAGAGCATGCACACGTGTGTGGAGGGGAGAGGGAGGTGAGGGAGGGAGAGGGAGAGAGAATTTCCAGCAGACTCCATGCTGAAGAGAGCCCTGTGTGGGGCTCAATCCCATGACCCTCAGATCATGACCTAAACTGAAACCAAGAGTCCGACGCTTAACCAACTGAGCTACCCAGGCGTCCCTATGCATTTTTCATCTTCGCTACATCACAGGCTTCTTGAAGGGATGACCTAATTTCTCACTCTTTCTATGAAAGAAACCATAGGAATGTTGACTTGAACACTGTTGCTGAGGAAAGGAAAATGGCCCAATTTTGAGATGCAACAGTTTTTAGGGGCCCCTTCCAGGTACAAAATCAAAAGAGCAAAAGCAATCAATCAAACTAATTCTATCTCACTTTGTCAGTATGAGTTTATCGATTAATTTAACTGTGACATATTTATCATAATTTCGGGAAAGTTCAGAGTTTAAGGCAATTCACTGGAAAAGCCCAACTATATTTTTTCTAATTCATTTCTGAATAAGTTTTCCATATCTGAAAAAATACTCTCTTACTTGAGTCTACATGTTTCACTAATTGTATTAAGTAGGAGAATCTAATGCAGAGATTCTCAAACCTGAGTTTAAGAGTTTAAGGTGGGGTTGGGGGACCAATTAACATGAGGATTTCTGGGCCCCAGCCCCAGAGATGCTAATTCAGTAGGTTTAGAGCACCTCAAGTATCACAGTGAGTATGATACAGAAAGTACCTAGAGACCACACTTTGATAAATATGGGTCTAGCAACTGGCCACAGGTCATGATTCTATCACCTGGGGGAGAGATCACTAACCTTATTGAAGATTATTTCCCAATCAAGATGCAGGAGATTGGTTGCACAGTTGACTCCAAGCAATGGCCTCCCTACATCCATAATCTTGATAGTGTGACTCTGCAGCTCCTCCACTAAGAGGAAGTCTATCTCTCTAACTATTTAGTCTGACCTGGACTCATGACTTACTTGTAACATTGCAGTAGATGTGTCAATGTGCCAGCTCCAAGCCTGGGTCTCGAGAAGCTTTGCATGCTTCTCTCTCTTAGATCCTTGTTGTCACCCCGTGAATAAGCCCCATTGAGTCTGCTGGAAGATGAGAGACAGCATGGAAAAGATCTTGACTGTTCCACTCAAGGTGACCTTGGACCAGTCTACAGACAACCTAGAGAAACAGAGCTCCCTACCTTGCCCACCGCTGGCCAGAGATGCATAGTGAGCCTGGCCAAGGGAAGAACTGTCTAGCTGACCCAAGAGCAGTAAGTGCTGGGGCGCCTGGGTGGCACAGCGGTTAAGCGTTTGCCTTCGGCTCAGGGCATGGTCCCGGCGTTCTGGGATCGAGCCCCACATCAGGCTCCTCTGCTATGAGCCTGCTTCTTCCTCTCCCACTCCCGCTGCTTCTGTTCCCTCTCTCGCTGGCTGTCTCTATCTCTGTCAAGTAAATAAATAAAATCTTTTAAAAAAAAAAAAAGCAGTAAGTGCTACTATTTTAGGCCACAGAGGGTGGAGGAGTTTGCTATGAAACAACAGCCAACGGGTACATAAAGTTAAATCCTTACCATCTGTCCTCTGTTCAGGAAGAGTATGAATGAGACACTAATTCCTGCACGGGAGGAAAACACTTCTGTTATTTTGGCCAAAACAAGTAAATAAAAATAAATAAATAATAAATCCATGGCCAAAATTTTATCAGTGGATTTTATCATGGCCCCAGGGCTCTCCCAACACTGGTGGACCAAGATGACGGCCAAGGAGACAGTGTGAGAGAAGCAGTTAAACACAGGCCCCGAACAATGTCACAGTTAATAATAAAAATATAAAGTGACATTATTTAACAGCATTGCAAGATTAGAAGCCCAGGCCAAAATAAAGGATTTTTTTGTTTTAATTTTGTTTTGTTTTTTTAGTGTTCCATCAGGGTCTTGCCATCCCTTCACCATAAAAGAACATAAAAGGTATAGATTTTGTTCTTCTAATCAAGAAAGGAGACACATGTAATCTGGCATTTTTCAGATTTCCTGTAAAATCTGTCTAATCTCTGTGAATTCCTCAAAAGCATTCAAAATCAGATCTTTTTAAAGCTCCCCACATGCAAAACCAAAATTAAGACTTCCTTAACAATTCAAATACCGCTTGGCTGAATCTTAGTGCCGCTGAATTATTACAAGATGTCTCATGGATCTAGAATCAGAATGACAGAAAGACCAGGTTTCATAAGAGAAATACATCTTTGGGATCCTAGAATATTGATTGTTTTGGCACCATTTGCATTACTCTCTGTTTGTAAAGCCATGTCCGCGGTGTAGGAAACTCTCTGGGGCAGTGGTCGCAGCACAGCACACCATATGTTCAGCCTGAGCACAATGGTCTGAAGTCAAGGGTGACGCTCTGACTCAGAATCTCTTTACAAACCGGGCTTTACAGGAATGTAATGGGTACCTTACATTCAAAGGCCAAATGAGTTACTTCTTTTGTTTGACAAGATAATTATTTCACCCTATATAGAAGAATGAAGAAAGTCTGTCAAAATCATAGAGTTTCCTCATCACTGACTATCTGCAAACACATTAAAATGGAGACGAGATTTTTAAAAAAGTCTATTTGCTCATTAGAGCACATATTAGCCCCACTGGCCCCATAAGTTTCCATAAATTTCATAAAGATTGGCTTCTTATAATAAAACGACCCAAGAAAGTAATCAAACAGCCGCAAACAAAGAAACCACATTATGTAGTATTTCATAATATTATATATACCAGAAGGGAAAACAGGAAAAGCAAGACATAACACAGATTCCAAGACGATTTCCCACACCTTTCGATGAATTTCCTACCAGGTGTCAGTCTCAAGTTTTAAATGATAATCCAAAACCAAGGAAAATGCTGTGGTTTCATAACCCTCATACTTGGAAGCAAAGTCTCTAAGTCAAACTATCATTAGACATATATTTGCGGAAGGTTACCTCCCCAGTTTAGGTGAAACCTACAGTGGATCAGGCTTTCTGATTGTACAGATCCTGACATTTTGCTGCTTTACTAGAAGCTTAGTGGCTTCCAGCTCAAGTTGCCAGCACTGCCGGAGTGCCCTCTTAGTGTGAGCGGTCAGAGATGATTAACTGAAAAATATTTCCAAGTTAAACATTGATTCGCCTCTGCCTCTATTTATTCCTATCTTGGACGACCTTTCCAACTCTTTTTTTTTTTTTTTAAACAAAAGAAAGCAGGCACCAGTGGCTTTGTACTTCTCGGTAAAACAGAAAAAGCAGAATTCTGAATCTGTTAGTTCTTGTGGTTTTATCTTACAAAGAAATGAGCAGGGTATTGGGGCAATCCAAGGAAGACCATTTGCTTTTCTTCGTACACCCAGACAGACAGACAGACAGACACACACACACACACACACACTCCATACCTGTGACTTGAATGAGATCCTTTCTGTTTTGTTTCATTTCAGTTACTATTTTACTTGAGTATTTAGTCCACACAGATTCAGAAGGTAGCTTAGTTTACGGGTTAGCTTAAGCTTTCTCCTCCTCATTTTCTTCCTACCTTTTAGGATAAGTGCTAACACATTTTTAAGACATTTATTCTTCAGATCTCAATCTGCTATTTCAATACATCACCAAATGCTCCTGCATCTTCCTCTGAAGTGTCTCATATCAGATACACACACACACACACACACACACACACACCCCTCCCCCTTAGCTCAGTTGCCACTACTGCCCAGCACTCTAAACCCTAATTTTCTGGAATAGCATAATTGCCTCACATCAGGCTCTCTTCCTCATCCTACTTGCAACATTAAGATTAATTTTACTAGACTCTGGCTGTCATCATGCCGTTTCCATGCTCAAGAACCTACAATGGCTTTCTATTCTCTAATGTCAAGGTCAAATTGTTTCTCCTGATCAAAATCTTTTACAAAACCTTGTCCCATTTTATCCACCCAATCTAATTTCTTGCCATCCTTTGCTACATAATTTTTATCCAATTAGGCTGGTTCTTCTCAGTCTAGCCCTCTGCCTAAGGAACCTTACAACTGTTTACTAACATTTATTAAACCTCACCTTCTAAGCACTCATGAAGTTAGGCACGGCTGTGTGATCTCTTCTGGCCAATGAATTTTAAGCAGACAGAAGTGGCATATCCACCTCTGTATGGAAGCATTTAAGAGCTAAGGTGTTATTCTCATCTCTTTTCCCCTTTGCCACAAAGATGGTGGCAACTCCAGATGGTAGCAACTCCATTGCCCTGGATTCCTAAGTGAAGATGAGTTGTGACAGAGACCTCCTACTAATGTATGATGAATATTAGCATGAACAAAACATCTACTCCATTGCTTTATGCCACTGAGATTTTGGAGATGGTTATTATTATAACATAACTGAGTCCATCCTGAAACATACAAGCCACTATGCTGGTTCCTGCCTCCAAGACTTTTTATAATACACATGCCCTCTCTCTACTTTTTCTTGCTTTTTGAAGTTCTGCACAAGCTTCTGAACTCAACATAAATTCTCTTTCTCCAGGAAGCCTTCCCCATTTATCCCATACTACAATGATATTCTCTTTCTCTATACAGATACATGCCCTTGTCCACTTTAACCCTCAATTTAACAGTGACCAGATATTTATTGAACTCCTTCTGTTGGAAATCATTTGAGATATAAAAGAAGATGAGACAAGATTCCTGTCATCAAGAAGGTAAGGTATATTCCCCAGAGGGACACAATCAGAAAATCATAGATTAATAGAATATGAGGAAAAAAATTGTCAGGCTGCAAAAATGATTCACTAAGCCAGTGACATAAATACTTAGGGCCAATACTGTGACTAAAGGCATCTGGGACAGCTTTTAGGAAGTTGAGGGCTCCCTTGAGTAAGACATGGCCAGGAGAAAGAGAATTTTAGGCAGGGAATTAAAGCCAAAGTAAAAGCATGAAAGGAATATCTTAGTGTTAGATCTGTTCATTTAAAAAAAGAAGTTTATCAGAAAAATATGTGTGTAGGAAAGTTCTAGCAGAAAATAATGGAAAGGTAGTTGGAATCATATTTTGCTGAGCCATATACATAATGCTGAAGAGTTTGAGCTTTCTTCCTGGGGGAATGAAAATCTACGAAGTTGTCCACAATAGAGAGTAACAGGCAAAAAGCCTTTATTGGGGCGATCAAAGTGACGTCTACAAGGTAGCTGGATTGAATGAGAGTAAGAAAACAGGCAATATCTAATACATCATTCCTCTCAAATTTAATGAATGTTCACTTTGCTTTTCTAATGATCACGTATCAGTGGGCTATTGCTGTGTAACAAATCACCTCCAAACTCGATGACAAAAACAATAAGCACATCTTACTGGTCATAAGGGTATTGGTCAGCTGGGTTATGCCTCTGGTCTCGGCAGAACTCACACATGCATCTGTAGTCAGCAATTCTGTTGATGTTAGCTCAGCTTTCTCACGTGTTTTGACTGACTAGGGACTGACCGAGGATGGTCTCCACAGAGACAACTGGGCTCCCCATGTGATTTCTCACCCCTCAGCATGCGAGCCCAGGCTTGTTATATGGTCAAGGCAGGGGGCCAAGAGAACAGGCAGAAGCATGTAAGGCCTCCGCTGGCCTGGCCTAGGAAATGGCACAACATCCCTTCTGTTCTATTCTACTTGCCCAAGCAAGTCACAGTCCAGCTCAGATTTAAGATGTAAGGAGATAGACTCCACCCCTTGAAGGGAGGGAAATAGAAAGTCATACTGTCAGAGCTGGGCACTCAGTGAAGCCATCAGCTGGGAATCCTTTCCCACGTTTTACCCAGGCTCACTTTTTTCTGCCACGAGCCCAGGAGGTACATGATTATTCTCACCATTTTACAGGCAAGGAAACTAAGCTTCTAAGTGGTTAATAACTTACTTAAAGTCATATATAATTGAGAAGTGTTTGAATCTCAGACTACTTCCGAAGCCCATGGAATTTGATTTTTTGCTAGAGATCATTATGTTGAGAAAGAAAAAGTGAAAATCAAGGGTAAAGGAGGAGGAACACTATGCTGAGGTCAAGAGAATTAAATTCAAGTACCAGCAATGTTCGTTTCCTTATTTCTAATATATGCAGTTAACTCACAGAGGCTGACATAAAAACTGAAACATCTACACACAAAAAAGTACTTTGAAAACTACAACACTCCATACAAATATAATAGATCCTTTCTCGAATTTTTTAATATCTTTATAGAATCTGGAATATACAACAGGAGGTGAATAACAACTTCCTCGGAGAAGGACATGCATTATCTAAAATTATTCAAAATAAGCCATACCAAAAATACGTCCAAAAATAGGCCAAATATTTTTTATATCTTTTTGTTTATGAGAAATTTCATTAAGCGAAGATTCATGGATGTTAAGAAATTATCATTAATATTTTTAAGGCATAATAAAGCTGTTGCAACTTACGCCTTTCTAAAGAGTTCTTACTTTGTAGAGTTGTATGGCAGTGGAAGAAATTATAAGAAGCCAGAAATTTGTCCAGAAAGGGTTAATTAGAGTAGAGCTGAAAGATTAGCTATGATTAATTACTGAAGCTGAGTGATGGGTACTTTTGTGCCTGTTTGAAATAATAAGATATTTATAGGAAAAAGTTTTTCTATTTTTTTAAAATCTCAATACAAGTGGACTTCCTTCCTTCAGAATAAAACCTCCTTCAGCTGATATTTCAGAAATATTCCCAGAGCAAGAGGCATGGCATATCAAATCTGGATACTGTTTCTTTCAACTTTAAAACCAATTACCATCTTTTCTCAATGGCCATAGCACATTTCCCCAGTTCCTTCCTTGACTTGATTCCCACTCTCATTTGAACTCCAGGTTTCAACTTGTACACATTAACCACTGCAATCTCACTCCGCCCTGGCTATCTTTTCTTCGTAACTGTCTGTTCACCCTTGCCTGAGCCACTCTCCACAATATGTTTTTCTGGGTAGCAGACTATGGAGCAGGGCTCGTGTTGATTTTGTGCAGCCCACATTCCTGGAATGTTAGTGCTAAGCTCAGAATTTGACCTGTAACACAGTGAAGAAAGAGTTCAAATGCAAACTCCAAAGATATCCGTCCCACAGAATAAATGCCAATAAGCAATTTCCTTTTCCCAGCCTACAGAGATTTTCATCAGATAGCCCATAACAGACAGAACCCGTGCCAATATTTTATAACCCATAAAATTTCTTCAAGCAATTGTACAAATTTCCAGCCATCCTTTGATCAGTCTTTGTAACAGTGACTCCAGGCCTTCGCCTAAAAATGATTCCTAGATCTCGATACATATACAATGGAAAAGATCTGGCCTTCAGAAAGTCTCTCATTAAAGCTCTAATCTGTTCCACCACATTCTTCTGAGACACAGCGATCAGCATTCTAGCCGGCCTCAATGGCCAGCCCTAATAAGACTGATAGAAACAGCTTAAGTAATTGGATTGCTATATGGGATTGAATGTCTGACAACAAAAGATAGCCATCTCTATTCGACCACCATATCTTTGTTCCAGCAATGAATTCATTTAGCAATGCACTTAGAGGCTCCTGGGCCCAGGGAGAAATGACAGACTAGGGACACAAAAGCTAGGCCAGCTGATGAGCCCAGAGACAGAGGCTACGCAATTCCAAAAAGTTAATTATGGTGAACACAGGCAGCAGACGATGACTTGTTGAATCATTACCATAATCACATTACTGCACTGGTCTCCAGTTCCCAGCCAAGGGCGGTGTTGGCTACTTCTCATTCTGACCATGCACTTCATCCTCACTTGCCACCTGCAATCTACTGTACATGACTTCTTGGCTGATACGCTCTTAACGAGCCCAGCTTATTCATGCGTCCTAGAAAATTTTTTTTAATTTTAATATTTTTTTCTATCAAAAGAGACTGATAGAAGTGTTCAAACTGTCAGTGTAGAAGACATTGGTGCTAAAACTATCTCGAATTTGTCTCCAAATTTGTGACTTGGGAAAACAGTATTATTCATTAAAATATAATTACAATATCAGGGCACCTGGGTGGCTCAGTCGGTTAAGCGTCTGCCTTTGGCTCAGGTCATGACCCCAGGGTCTTGGGATTGAGCCCCACGTTGGGCTCCCTGCTTAGCGGGGAATCTGCTTCTCCCTCCTCCTCTGACCCTTCCCCCTGCTTGTGTTCTCTCTCTCCCAATCTCTCTCTCAGATGGATAAATAAAATCTTTAAAAATACATATATATAATTGAAGCATCAAAATCCTCTATTTACATATAACTTCAAATAGGTCTAAACAAAGTTAAGATAATATAAATCAAAACATTGATTTATAACTTCAGTCAGATCTAAAAAGGGTTAATATACATCAGAATACTAATATCTAAAGCCAATCCTAGAGTGAAAAACAGCAAGTACTCCCCACACTCACTGAGTCTGAAGCAACATTTCCAGTTAATATTTTCCTAGAAGCTTTGACGTATTTATTTCTTGACCACTGGGTATTTCATTTTCTCAGTGGTGTAACATAAATTATTTCACTTTTAACTTCTCTGGGGCAGTTTTGGTCTCTCTGGAAAGAATACCAGCCAGTAAGTGAGAATGGCATCTCACTTTATAATAAACAGAGATGTTGGTACAATGACCATCACCAAAAATGTGATAACATAGCAGCAATAATAAGAGCAGAAATATTATTATTATTAAATAATAATTACTTTAGACATGCCACCTTAGAATGAGGATTCTACATATTTCTAAATGAGTTCTGATTGAGCCATACGGTATTCTGTAAGAAAGCTCAGGGATCACTCATTCTGCATTAAAATGGAAAGAAATAGCAAAGCCAGGATATCTTTGCTCTTTCAAACAGTGGCACCAAAGAAGCCCAAATACAAATGTCTTGACATACAGTCCAACACTCCAGGTCCTTAAAGAGAATGGTTCAGCCAAGATTCCGTGCCCAACTTGGCAAAGAGAGAGAATCAGCTCCCATGTGACTTTGGATCATAACTGCAAATACACAATCATATGTTGTCCAAAGCTGGCATGTTTTTCCCTTCTCAATTTATCATTCTGCCAAATGGAGAATGTAGTCTTAAAGTGCAATACCCATAAAAAAGTTAGAAATACTTCTAATCATGGGTATGGAACATATATTTCAGGGTCACCTCGGTGGCTCAGTCAGTTAAGTGTCTGACTCTTGATTTTGACTTAAGTCATGATCTTGTGGGATCAGGCCTGCATAGGGTTCTGTGCTGAGTGTGGAGCCTGCTTGATTCTCTCTCTTCCTCTCCCTCTGCCTCTCTCAAGAAATAGGGAGGGAGGGAGGGAGGGAAGGAGGGAGGGAAGGAAGGAAGGAAGGAAGGAAGGAAGGAAGGAAGGAAGGAAGGAAGGAAATATATTTCATTTTGACATAAATCATAATCAGAACCATAGAATGATTTCTACTCAAACCTTCTCAGTAGAGACTTCTATGCTCTAAGCTTTACTATGATAAAAGGGCCTCAAGTTCAACACAACATCCCAAATACCTAAAATACCTTCATTTCTTTTTATTTTCTAAAAGGGATTAAAGTTGCAATCAATCTATATACAAGACAATCAAGAGTAATAGTATTTGCTGTATCTTTAAGCGCAATGGCTGAGTAGGACAGGAAGTAGGCCCTACCTCCTATAGAAAGTTTTTCCTCACCATGCCAGTCTTCCAGGCCCTTCTCTATGGCCTCCCATCTATACCTTAGGCTCCTTCCATTCCACCATTCATTTCTCACTTACCATGCCCTGCCTGTACTGGAGACTGTTCCTGTTTTTTAAGAAAAAGCATGTATTTCTTCCCCCCTTCCCTAGATCTCAAGCCCCTTACCTATTCCTCACAGTACCAAACACAGACTTGCATTCCATAAGTATGGCTGATTAGACTGGAGGTTAAAATACTAGACAGACTGTGTTGTACTTATATACAATGTAAATATGCATCCATGGCTTACCTTTGAGGTCATCACCAATTTCTCAAGAAAATAAGAAAACAATAGGCTTCTAGTTCCAATGTTTGCAGTCTTTCTAAATCACGTAAAGTATGACTAGAACACAGCCACAGCTTTGTGTAAACCCCGAACCTGACAGCCACTTACAGGGTTACAGGAAACGTATGTCTACATAGACGGGGCCTTTGTCTTGAAGCGGTAAATACCCACTATATCTGTGACTAACAGTGAAATCACTTCTTTCCTGAGACCACGCCCTGTCTCCTCTCCTAACTGCTCTGGGGTCATGCAGGAAGGCATGACATGTTGAAGAGAGGTAGACGTATGTCCCCTGACCCACAGTCATTTCACATTTTCCTCGTCTCTTACCCATTGTTCTCGGCCTTGTCACCTGCCCCTGCATGGCAATGGAAGGCTGTTGGGCCTTTGAAAAGGCTCTGGAAATCTCTGTTCAAAGGGCCTTTCCCCATCTCAATGTGGCTTCGCCTTGTCCCTGAGATGAAGGCCTAACAAGAGTCTAGGCTGATTTCTACCCTTTACCCTTATGCCTAGACCACTCCCAGGCCTCACTGTCACTTGCAGATTATCTGCCTCACAGGCTTTTATCTGATTTTCTAGGCTTTTCCCATTTAGCACAACATAAATACTATAAATTAGCAGCCTAACATATGCAGGAAACATTAGGCTTACAAATGAATTTCATTTATGCTCTATACTTTTGTTGTTTTCATAAATTCATCACCAGTATTTTTAAATTAAGAGGTTTTATATATCAATTAAGATGTCTAATTGCTCTTTAGAAAGTAGAAGGTTTGGCCACCCTGGTCGGCATTACCACCCGGCAGCATCAGCTGAACCTGATTAATGGCTGCCCTTTTAGACATGGAGGCAACTCTCCTCTTCTCCACTGTCCCCAAAACTCCCCATTGCCATACACCAGATCCTTGTACTCAAGTATGTGTCTGCCATGGCAGAAACTAGATATTAGCTCAGAAAACATGATTCTCCCTCTTTCTGAACACACAAGACTCTCTCTCCGGAGCATCCTCCCTTGCAGTTAGGTGTGGTCATGTGACTATGTTCTGGCCAATGGAATATGAGTGGTCACTCTATGTTAAGTTCCATAAAATCTCTCACATGTGATCATTCACTTCTTTTCTCCTCCACTTGATGCAATCAAGCCATGTATTAAAAACGGCAGAGCCACTAGATAGAAGAATCTTAGGTTGGGGAATTCACCTGCAAGAAATGAAACTACTTCTATCATGTTTGAGCGATCATGCATATTGCTTGTTACAGCAGCTAACATGAGCTTAACACATCTGCCTTTCAACTTCACAGGAAGTCCCTTACTTGATTTAATGCCTGTATGCCCATAGTTCTCACCTTACATTGAGCTGACCATGACTAATCCCTCTGAAAGGTATCATTTCTTATAAAAATCTACCCACCATGAACTTCAAAAGATATACTTCCTTCCTGGACCTCCCTAGTGACTAGCTTTGTATAACAATATTAATTTATGCAGCTATGATTGTGTCTGAACTTGCTTGCCCCCTCACCTAAATCCTCACCTTATACCCTAGAAAGTTTGGGCTCTGGTCTCCATGAACTTCTCCTTGGAAAAGTAATGGACACTTATGACAATAGAATTAAAATAAATATAATTACCATCCTTAGAAGTTGAAAAAATTCACTGAGATAGTATGGTCCATCAACAGAATTTTTTTTTTCAAGGTAACCAAAGTCTAGAAAAGAAATAGACTTGCCTAAAATCACACAGCCAGAAGATGGGAGAGAAGAATCAAACTGTCCTTTTTTATTTCCAAATGCATTGTACTTGACATTATCCTTCATCTCTTATTGCGAAACACAGAGGTATTTTGTCTTTATCTACCACACACACGCAGCCCTAGCAATTTATGGAACATTCATTATTGTGCTAAGTACTATTCTGAGTCTTTTGCACGCCCTTCTCAAATTTTAATTTCAGAATATATGAATTACATAATCTCCATTTTTATGATGTAAAAAGTGAGGCACAAAAAGGTGAGTGAAATTTTTTAATATCACATATCTAGAAAATGGAAGGGAAGGTCTAACTCAAAAGTCCATGCTCCTAAAACCCATGTTATATTGCCCATTACAAACTTACTTTTCTTCCTAGAAGGAAGCACTTTTTGCATCAGTTAGCTTTTCCTAAGAAAGAAACCACCTTAAAATAGGGTGGCGCTAAGCAGCAACCACTTGCTTAGCCCATGATACTATGGGGTAGCAATTTGGGCCAAGCTCAGTGGGGCAGTTCTTCTGCTGGACTTACCTGGGCTCACTCACGCATGGGAGGTCAGCTGGCCAGTTAGGTTGTGGCTAGATGAGCCAGATGACCTCATGCTCATATCTGGGACCTTAGCTAGAAGAGTCAGGATGACTGACATGGCACAGCCTCTCTCCACATGGTCTCTCATCCTCCAGCAGACTAGCCAAGACTTGTTCCCAGGTTAGTGTTTGCAGAGTTCCCAAGAGGATCACAAAGGGCAAGTACCAAAGCACTGTTACTTCTCAATTCTCTGCTGGTATCCTATTTGCTACTATTTGGCTAGCCAAAGCAAGTCACACGGCTAACTCCAGTTGCAAAAATGGAAAAATAGACTACTTCTTGATAGGCAGACCTTCAAAATTATATTTCAAGGGGCACAGGAATGGGATGGGGAAAATTTATGGACATTTTCAATATTTCAGATAATTTAATTATTTTCTTCTAGTACTTACAACCATATTTCTAAATAATATGTGTATATGGCTACCTCTTATGTAACCAATCTTAAATGTTATCTTCTGGTTTATTATTATGACAATTTGAAATTTAGGGTTTTTTTAATCCCTTTCCTTTCTACCTAAAATTCATATACCTCTCACTCAAATTCCCTAAATGCTTTATACATAAATATATATATTTCCTCCAAATCATATAATAAATAATATACATGATGTCCCTTTATCCCTAAATATTTCAGTGTATGTTTCCAAAATCAAGGCTTATTATAACCAACTGTATAATTATTAAAAATCAGGAAATCAACCTTATAATTCTATGACCTACTTTATCTGGTACTGTCAAATATAGTAGTCATTAGCCACATGTAACTAAATATATTTAAATTTAAACTAGCAAAAAATAAACATTCAGTTCCCTGGTCATACTAGCCACATTTAAAGTGCTCGACTGCTCGACATATGGCTGGAGACTATGATATTGAACAGTACAGAGAATGTTTCCATCATCACAGAAAGTCTCATTGGACGATGTCGGTCTACATCTTTCAGGCCCTGTTAGTTTATATTTACGGGAGCTATAGAGATAAAATCTGTAGTTGTTATAAGATTATAGTGCAAGATAGAAATTAGTACCCCTATTTTTAGATAGGGAGACAAAATTAGAAAAGTGAACTGTGTCCATGTCTGTATAATAAGTCAATCCTATAAGCAGGAATTTGAATCTAAGTTCAATCACTGGAAAGACCTTTCTCCTACCACAGCAACATATTCCCTTCCCAGGAAACATAAATCCATGTCTTAGGTTGGGTTCTCCAGAATCAGAGCCTAAGACAAATACTCATGTGCACAAAATTATTAAGCTCTCCCTTTATTTGGGAAGAATTCCCAGGAAAAATAATAAAGGAATGAGGGGACCAGCACAGGGCAAAAGGAGCCAAGGAAGGTGGCAATAGGAAGCAAAGTTCAGCCTGATCCAGCAGGTCACTGTGAAACACAAATCATACCAAAGGCCTTGTCCCACCTGAAGGCAAGGGAGCTAGGCTCTCACCTGCCTACATCCTTCAGTTGTTGGCTACAGGCTGCACCAAGGGGATATCAACTTCCAAGTACTTGTGTGGGCCACAAAGTGCCAGTAGCCCAAGGGCTGTCCTCTGAAGAAGGCCAGTAGTTCCCACTGTTGGGAATCAAAGCATACAGAGCCTGAGGCGTGAGTACCCTGAACCAGTGATAGGGGGCAGAGAATATTGGGAGCAGCCCAGACAAAAAACATGGCAGAGTACTCTACCTTACTCTTCTTTGTAAAATGTGTTTGTTAAATACCTCTCCATGTTGCCTTTTGTATAGGTAAAACTTGAAAATCTAGCTGGTTTAGAATAATTGCTCACTTACCCTAGCCTATTTCCTATTCCGTGAGATATTGTTTGAGCCTACAATATCAGTTGAGGAATAATGGGTGGGTTGGGTGTGGCCACCCTTGATAAGGAGCATAAAATCAAAGGGCAAGAACCATGGAACACAGATCCAGGGCCATCTGAGTGCAAAGCAGCTTGCTGTTAGGGGAACCCTGCATTGGAGAAGTGTCTTCCCCTATACTAAAATCCACCCAGACTATAGGAATCCACACCAAGTAGTTTCAGTAAAAGGGGGGGGGGGGTTGTTTTGTACGATTCAAGAGTGCCTCATATAACTCAAGATTACAGAATTTAGTGGGGCATTGCAAGAAAGCTGGAGAACCAGCAGGAACAAGCTGTCCCCTCTTTCCCTTTTTGTTCTTTTCTTTCTCTATATACCCTTGAATCTCTGTTTCTCTATGCGCATGGACCAAAAACACCTGCCCCAGACCCATAGCCCACAGACCACATGGGTTCCAGAAGTAGATTCAGAAGTAGGGACTTCTCATTCTCTGGATTACTTAAAATCTCAATCAAGATAGAATCCAATTAGCTCAGTTCTCATGTCAGGTGTCAGAGACCTTGGGACTTGTTACAAAGACGGTGTCAGGGTCTTGGGCAAGGGTATAGATTAAGTTAAATGGTGTGGCAGACTATTTTTTCCAAAAGTGGCCACTGCAATATCTCTGGTGCCCTATACTGTTCTGAGCCTTGCCACTCACCCTGAAAAGTAGGGTCCATGTTCCCTTCTCTTGAATCTGGGCTGGAGCTTTCGACTGCTCTGAGTAGTCAATAATATAGGGCAGAGTGGTGCCAGGAGACTTCCAAGACTGCTAGGTCATTAAAAAATATAGTTTCTGCCTGGTGCTCCCTTCTCTCTCTCCCTCTCCCTCTCCCCTTACTCACCTTTGGGAACCCAGCCACCAGGCTATAAGGAAATGCATGCCCCCTGGAAAGGTCAGGTGTTAGTGTTCCCCCCAACAATCCCAGCTAAGGTTTCAACTGACAGCCAGCAACAACCACCAGACATTTGAGTGAAGAACCTTCAGAGGATTTCCAGCCCCAGCCTTCAAGCTGCTCCAAATGATCCTGAATGGAGCAGAGGTGAGCTGTCCCCACCAAACACTGGGCAACTTACGGATTCATAAGCAAAATAAATATTGATACAAAGAATAAATGAATGAATGAATGAATGAATGAATGAATATTGCTGCTGTTGCTGGTTTTAGCCATGGGGTTGTGGGTAATTTGTTGTGCTGCCATAGTTGGCCTGTTTCAATAAACTTTGGCACTCCCATTGTCTTGTCCCTCACTGAATTCACGTCCTCTTGATTTTTGACAACCCCAATGTTCTGCTTTCCCTGTCTGGTCTCCTGGCCTCACTATTACCTAAGTCAAGCATGATTCTGAGGATGTGTGGAAAAGCAGTATTTCATTTATTACATGTTTCTATTCTGTAAGGATGATTTGAGATACTCACTTGCCTCCCAGAACATGCAGGGCAAGGAAAAAAAAAAACTCCAACAAGTACGCTTCCATCAAAATGTATGAAGCACACTCAAAGAGGAAGCTACTCATCTTTGATGGATGGAAGCTTCTGAATTTTTATTTTCATTTGTTGGCATGACAAAATATACAAGGGCCAAATCTCAAACACTCCTCCTCCTCTAAAAAAAAATTCCTAAATGTAAAGATTCATTCAAATACATTATTGTCTGGATCCACTTAATGTAGTTCCTCCTTGAACAACTCCTTATCCAAGACCTGTGGGTTCTTAAAATGCCACCTCTATGTTGGTTCAAAACTTTGGGAGCTTCTCAGGTGAAATCTAAAGCTGGACTCCATATTTGGAGGGTAAGAAGAGACTGGAGAAAGAGCCAGGCCCTCTGGATCTGTAGGTGGCAGGTTTAAAAAGCAAGGAACTTGGGGCACCTGGCTGGCTCAGCTGGTAGAGCATGCAGCTCTTGATCTCAGGGTCATGAGTTCAAGTCCCATGTTGGGTGTAGAGGTTACTTTAAAAAAAGAAAAACACAAGAGAACTTACTTCAGGGCTTGTCCTGTGTGGTTGCATGATGAGTAGATCTCTGCACCTACCCAGCAGAATCTTAAAAGTTTACATAAGAGGCCTTACCTGGGTGCAGTCACCTATATGGTTCTGATGTCCTCAACAACATATCACTCTCTCAATGCTTTGTCCTCAAATATGGCCCCCACTTTGGAAAGAATGTATATTCCAGGGCAGTGCAAGGGGCCTCCAGTTCCCTGGATCCAGCTCAAGGGTCAACGACAGTGATGTCCTCTCGATGACCTCCTCCAACCCTCTAGCACACCAGTCTGGAGTGAAATCCATCACACTGCAGAAAAGCTGACCACATTCACTTCCTTTCCTACTACATAGAGCTCCCTGGACCTCACCCTTCATTACTGTTAAACCATCATTAACTCATTAGCCAGTAGGGTTTCCTTGGGGCTACTTTGTATTTCTGAGGCATTTTATAGCCGTCTCGGGACAAATATCCCTTGAGGGCAGGCTGAACTTCTACCCTTAACTGGTACACTGGTTCTCAAAGTGTGGTCCCTGGGCCAGCAGCAACAGCATCATGTGAGAATTTGCTAGGAACATGAATTCTTGAGCTCGTCCATAACTACTGGATTGGAAACCCTGGATATGGGCCAGAAATCTGTGTTTGAACAAGTCATCCAATGCATTCTTATTTTTTCTTTAAAGTAGGCTCTACACCCAGCATGGAGCCCAACATGGGGCCCTAATTCACAACCCTGAGATCAAGACTCGAGCTGAGATCAAGAGTCAGATGCCTAACCAATCAAGCCACCCAGGCATCTCCATCCAGGGCATTCTGATACAGGTTGGAGTTCGAAAACCACTAGTTTAGTCAGGTCTGGTTAGGCATCAGATATCACACTAGTGACTGAAGAGAGAGAATAGAATAGATTGTTAGCTGAATAAAGTTCTAACTGGGTAACTGAAAAAGTAGAAAGGGAACCCCAAGTTCTCAAGGAGACCACAAGGAGGAAGCAGCTGACGCTTGGAAGGCTAGGGGAACAAAGGGAAGGGATTAGAATTATGAAAAGATGCCAGGAGAGGAGAGGTCCTGCTGAACCGAGGAGCAGCCACTGAGAGGGACGTCCAGCTCAGCGGGCCCGGTTCTCCAGATTCAGTCACCCCAGGGGTTTCTGAGGAAGGGCCTGGCGGCTGGTGCCTGAGTACCCGAGGGAACGCCATGAGGTTGGTTCTGTGAGGGATGAACAAACTGCAAAGGCTACTAACTGCTGCTGCCACAGAAAACAAAGGATGCTCAGGGGATGCCCACCTGACCAGGAAGCCCCTTCCCCTTCTTCCAGCCTTGCCTTCTCCACCTAGCACCCCCTATTGGCAGGAGCTGAACGGAGAGGAACAGGGTCTCCATCCCAGCACTGGAGAGTTCAGAGACAATGGCTTAACAACTGACAAGGTTATTTGTAGCTATTATTTCCAAAGAGTCTTACATGGTCCCAGAACAAATATCCCCTTTGGGGCAAGCTGCCCCTTGTCTAGAAGTCTGACAGCTACGGTCCTTGAGTGGCTTACGGTGGGTCACTGACCCATGTGTGTCTGTGGGGGGGGGGGGGCTCCTCAGATGACAGGATGCACTTTCCTTGGACTCTTCTCATGGTGAAAAATGGCCAGGGATTCTTTTGCCCATTGCAGGGGCTGAAAGCTAGAAAAGAAAGAATGGAAGGGGACAGCCAAATGAGCAGGGATTCTGGGTGAGGCGAAGGAACTGAAGGCTGCTGGGGGCTCAGGGCCTTTCGCTGCTTTTGAGGATGAAACACGCAGCAGAGTTGTTTGCTTCTGTCTTCCTGGGACATCAAGAACCCCAGAAAATGAAAGCTCCTTGGATTTCCATGGAGCTGGGATGGGCCTGGCAAGCATGTCCCTTGGCTACTTCAGAGAGCGTCCCCTGAGCTTTAAAAAGACAAAATCGCACATCCTTGAGGTCTCCTCTGACAGCTGACAGCAACACCTCCACTCCAGGCCCTGTCAGCCTCCGCCCATCACTTTCAAGGCAGCACTGCCAATGACGCTGAGATGTGTCTCTCTTTCTACCACACTCTGGCTCTTTTGGGAAACGGAATGCATGATGCTTCGTGGAGAAAAGAACATGCAGATCTCTCAGTGAAATTGAAAAGAAATTTTTTGAGGGGCAAGAGAATATTCTGCACTTGGGCAGTGGAGAATAATGAGGACTTTTTCATGAAGGTCACAGACACCAAGAGATAGCTTCCATGGCTCAGTCAGCTCCTGCCCATACTTCTACCATGTCTCAGGAAATCCCAAGAAGAATACACTGGAAAATCCTGGTAATAAAACACTATTTAGAAAAGAAAATGCCAGTACAAGAGTATACACTCTGTGTGGGCCTTGGGCCTCCCTTCTTTGGCTGTTCTTTGAACTCTAGCTGTTCTTAATGCTTAAGATTGATGCTGACTCTAAAACTTGCTTTAATGCTTTTGATGTCATGTAGAAGAACTATTTTGTCTCAATTCACACCCAGCTCTGAACCAAAATGAACTCACAAGATTTATCACGAGGTACGCCTATTTCTCCTGCCCTGCTTGCCTCTTTGCAGAAAGGGAATGGTCAGATTATCACATACCATCCAACTTTGGAAGACTCCCTATGGAGGAGAAGCTAAAACTCACTCTTTATCATGGCATTCAAGGCCATCCAGAGTCTGGCCACAGTCTTCTCTCTCCCTACCCTCAACTCTCTGTTACCTAAACATATGTTTATGTTCACAGACTTTCTTTGAGCTTATGCATTTCAATTCTTTATCAACATGCAGCTCAACCTTCTGGCTCCCCCTCTCATAAGAGGCCCTTCTCCAACTAAACCAGTTCACCATAGGTGAACTCACCCTCCTTCTCTACTACTTAGTTAGCATCAACTAAATCTGACAGTGATTGGCACCTCATCTGTCTTTGCCCTTCTGTAAGAAGGCGAGATACAGAGGCAAGCCCTCTGAGTACCTAAGACATTTTAAACTTACAGCATAAATGCAAACGTGTATGTCAGAGTTCTTGGTGCAAACAATAGAAACTGACAGCAACAAAAAAAAATATAAGGTACCTAAGAATCTAACAAAAGATATGCAAGGATTTTATAGATAAATTCTTTATCAAGGGGCATTAATAAATAACTTTAATAAACAGAGCAATACACCATGTTCAGGGGTGGAATGACAAAATCGTGAGAACGTCAGTCTGCAAATTAAAATAAAATTTTAATGCAATTCCAGTGAAAATGTCTACACAATTCTTCATGGATCTCGACAATCAGATTATTGGGCAAAGGCCCAAGAACAGCCACGTTAATTCTGAGAAAGAAAGAGGGTGAATGGAGAAATTCGTTTACCAAAATCTAGTATTTTTATGTATAGTGATAGTGATGAATGCAGTGTGGCACTGGCACAAAGGTAAACAGAAGTCAATAGAACAAGATAGAGATCCTTGAAATGGTCCCATTCATACCGAAGGTGACATGCAACAGAAGAGGCTCTATAGATTACTGAGGAAACAATGGCCCATGGATGAATGGTGCTGGGGAGATAGCTCATTACACACGTAATGAGATCCCCACACTACACTACCCACAAGAATCCAACCCAGGTGGTCTAGAGGCCTAATGGTGACAATATAGGAGAACCTGCTTATGGTTTTAGGGGAAGGAGGATTTTCCTAACAACACATTAAAAAACCCCACAAATCACACAAAAAAGAGATCAATAAACTCAACTGCATGAAAATGTAACATTTCTGCCTATCAAAAGACACCACTGAAAAAATGAAAAAGTCAGGCCACAGACTGGAAAAGGATATTTTCAGTGCTGGTAATGATAAAGAATTACGATCCAAAATACATATCTCACTCCTACAAATCTGCAAGGAAAAGACAAGCAACTCAGAAGGAGCGAGGAGGGCAAAGGATTTCCACTGAGGAGGCAATCCAAACGTCAGTAAGCATCTATAAAGGTAATCGATGTCACAAATAATCAGAAAAGTGCAAATTGAAAGAAAACACCATTTCCCATTCATCAAAAATTGGTAAAAATAATTTTTTAGGTATGATAATAGTATCAGGAAGAATATGAAACAGGAAACAGAATTATTACCCAGAGGTGGGAGTGTCATGGTTGGGAAGAGCAATTTGTCAAGCAGCCAATATATCTGAAGGTAAATGTAGGCAGTGACCCGAAATTCCACTCCGAGGACTGTACCGCAGGTAATGCTCCCAGGTGATACCAACACTGCCATGAGGGGCAAGTTACTAAAAATTACCTAAAAGTGACAGTCAACTCCCCTTTCCAAACAGAGGAAGTATCTGAACGAGAAGCTCAACGAAACGCACTTAACACCTCAAGGTCTTTAAAGAGGACTCTCACACTCCCGCGTACTCATTCCAACGGTTCTTAAAACGTATAAGACACTTAACACTGACAGTAATCTTGGTTTTTAAATAGTAGTAGCATCCAATAGTATTTCGTGTTTTCAGTGGCCACTTAGCACCTCATTATCAGAACACAGATATGATTTAAATGAGCTTCATTCCCAAGGATAAAGTGTCCTACGAGTGGTTTTGTACCTCACTAACTATGACCCAACTGAGAGTTTAACCCAAATAAACTTTAACACCAGGGAAAAGGACGGCCTCTGAATGAAAACATCATCATGTCAACAATTTAAAATCTAAGTCGCCTGAGAACACTTTTAAACACAATCAGGTTTGCAAGAGTGAAAAAGGCTCAGCTTTTGACATGGAAGGCATGGTGACCATGGTAATGTGCGTCTACCCTTACAGCCAGAGTGGACGGATTCTTCTGTCCACTTTATCCCGAGAAAGAGAAAGGCAGAGGTGACCGCAAGAGGTAAATGAGGCAAGGTTTCCAACAAGAGGCCTATCTTTTGTCCGTTGCTTTTAGTGGCTTCCAATCTGACCTATTAAAGGTATACCCTCGGCTCCAGAAAAGGGGAAAGAAACTATAGCTTTGTATTCCCAACTCATGTATCTTTGCTTGCAATCTTGCATTCAATTTCAGTGTAATATGAAGAGGCCTATTCTTTTACCAAAAGTTCCCTCTTCCCACCAGGCTTGTTTGTTATTTTATGTGTTTCTGCATCATTTGTAGACTCCGCTTTGATCTGCATTCCTCCTGGATGTGGGGTTTCCTTTTCAGCTACCAAAAGGAAAGCTGGTTTGTTTGAAAAATCTGTTTATTTGGATTTTTTTGCTAGCCTAAAGTCCCTATCTTTATCAGGATGCGCAGAGCTCCGTGTCTGCCAGTCTCAGACGGCACTCGTTTTCCCTAAGGAAAAAGGCAACTTGGAAATAATACAACTTGCCCCGTTTCTATTTGGAATATTCTGGGAAAGAGGCTTTAGAGGTTTCAGTTTAAAGCCGAGGAGAAGCGATTCCTTACCAGATATATTTAATCAGCAGTGGATCTTTCATGTTTAGACTGAGAAAGAAAAAAAAGAGTTTCCTCTCATTATTTCTCAATTAGGAATTTTCTCAGCAAGTATGAGCTTACTTGTGTACACAACCAACTCCATCCTCGTGTACTGGCAAGGACCCATACCTTCCACAGTGTGAGGGCATCTAGGAGAGCGTGGCGTTGCTCTGTCTAAACCAGCATGTGGATGTAGGAAAAAAGAGTCAAAATCACACCAAGATGACCATATCACTATGCCACCATTTCCAGAAAAGTTTCCTTTGGAAAATCAGTGTTTGATTGAGGGATGGCTAGTAGGTTGCCAACACCACCCCAGCTCTGATGAATGCGCAATGGCTCCATGAAGAACAGTGGGTACATCAAGGCTCCTTGGGAAAAGGGATCCATAGTCACGTGATGAGGGTTGCTGGCCATTGCATGGAAGGACGTGGCATGCATGGAAAGCCAGCAGCTGATGTATCTGAAGGTACCCTGTGAGCATCAGATCACTGTCGTTGATGAGTATGTGTAGTGGACGGGGGGAAGGGAATACTTGTTGAGGGCAGGGTCAGGGGTCTCTTAAACCAATCCCATAGTTTACTATTTATTACCTGTACGTGCTATTGGCTCCTGACCAGCATTTCTTCTTAGGAACAGTTCTTAGGACTGAAGCAGTCTACAGACAAAACAGAGAGAGGAAATACAGGGTCTCTGAATGGGGAAGACAGAAGACATTCTCCCACATCCTCCAAATGCCTCTTTGCCGGAGAAACAGGATGTGTTCCCCAAGGAGCTTATGAGACCGTCACCTCACGGGACGGCAGTGGCCAGGACCCTCTCTTCGGAGGGTTAACCAGCAGGATTCAATCTGGGAATCCAAACAAACTTAGGAAAACAATAGGCAGGACCAGGAAGGAATGGGAATTATTTGTCTGTTTTTAATAGAATCCTGCCTTCAAATTGCAGCTTTGCTCTAGGAAAAAAAAAGAAAAAAAATCACAGTTTTCTTTAAAGTTACACATGAACAGTTTCTGGCTTCAAAAGATAGAGATCAAAATAAACTCCAGTTGTTGCCTAAGAACCACCTCTTTTTGCAGGGACACCGGCCCTCACTCAACTGAGGCTGCTTTGGGACAGGTGGTGAGTCTACAAAATCAAACTACGCTGAGTTTCGCAGCTATTCAAGCAGTTACAAACCCCAAATAGGAATTAAGATGGACTTGTTTACACCAAACGCTGGGCTGATCTGATTTCTCCCTGTGGCCGTCTGTAGGGAGACCTTTGAGTCTCTGAGAGCCAGCAGAACCTTACACCCCCTTTGGTTACCAAACCTCAGAAGTCCACACATTTGAAGAAATGAGAGGGCTTTGTTTTGGCAGAACATTTAGATGAGACTTTGTTCCTAAAGAAGACGACATCTATTCACTGTATAAGTGCTAGGTCCAGAAAGAGAGTCGGGGGGGGGGGTCAAACTGAATTGAGGATTTCATTCTGGCTGATCAAAGAGAAACAAAAGGATCCCTTGTGGAGAGTTTTGGTTTTGAGGCTCAAACTACAAAGTAAGTTCAGCAAAGTGGACAAAATTGTCAAAAAGTTAATTAAGAAGAAGAGAATATCTTCCTTTTCAACAATCCCCCAGGCGCAAAAATATAGGACATACAGACCAGATTTACAAAATTGTATGGGCACGTTCACCCCCATCTCACGCCGTCGTATCTCACGTGCTTGGGTGGGACATGATAAGGAATGGTGACTTTCCTTGGAAGAGCTTGGATATCACTCCCAAAATCTCCTCTAAAAGGGCTAACATTTGAGGCCAGACTTCCAACTAACATCCCCTAGAGAACTCACTGAAGTCTAATCCCTTCCCTAGCAGATAAGCAAGGGCACACACTTAAGAGTCCTGAGGGCAGGTAGGGTAGACTACTCAAAGTGTGGACCTCAGACCAGCAGCTGCATCTGGAAGCTCGTTAAAAGCAGGTTCCCAGCACCCCCACCCCCCACATTTGCGGAATCCAAATTGTGGCTGGGGGAGGGGAGCAAATCTGCTTCACAATTTTTCAAAGCGATTCTTATGTATACCTACTTATGAGCTCTTAGGGAATGGCCCACCTGCTGGCTGAGAGGTCCACCCCTGAAAGACTTTGTCAATGCAGGAAGGACCCAGCAGAAGGACAGGTAGGGGAGAGTGGGTGCCCAGGATCCCGGAGTAAAAAGGGAGCTTGGTGATTACCACCCGTGCCTCAGCATGAGGCCATAAAACCAACAGGGATACATTAACTTTGATCTTTGGTGGAACACTGGACACTTCCTGCCACCCTTCTCATTTTTCCTGTGGCAATGCAAAGGAAGAGCAGGTTCAAGGGCCAGAAAACTAAACAAACCCTCTCAAATAAGAGTGGCCTCTTACCAGCCTCCTCTGTTTGGACTCCATCTTGACTTCACCCTTCAGCTGCTCATACCATTCTGTTGCTTGTGACCTACTAACAACCTCTCAAACACACACACCAGTATCTCCTCCACACTCATCTTGCTCCTCTTTCCTGGGGGTGCTCATTCAAACCCAGGACTTATTGCCACTGATTAGGCCCCCCCCTGACCCACTCTGCTGGGCTGTCACGAAGGGTCAAGCGCCTTCATAAAGTCAGTGTCACTGCCACCCTAGATGCCTCCATTTAAACTCAAATCAACTCAGCAAGCTTTTCGTTTGGCGATATAACCTGTCTTGCTCCCTGGTTACATTCTTTTTTTTTTAATTTTTTTTATTATATTATGTTAGTCACCATACAGTACATCCCTGGTTTTTGATGTAAAGTTCGATGATTCATTAGTTGCGTGTAACACCCAGTGCACCATGCAATACGTGCCCTCCTTATTACCCATCACCAGCCTATCCCATTCCCCCACCTCCCTCCCCTCTGAAGCCCTCAGTTTGTTTCTCAGAGTCCATAGTCTCTCATGCTTCATTCCCCCTTCTGATTACCCCCCCTTTCCTTTATCCCTTTCTTCCCCTATGGATCTTCCTAGTTCTTATGTTCCATAGATGAGAGAAATCATATGATAATTGTCTTTCTCTGCTTTCTTATTTCACTGGTTCCCTGGTTACATTCTAACTCTGTTCTTTCTGAAGACGTCAAACACAAACAGACTTCTTCAGAGATAAATGAAGCCTCTCAGAGCTCAAGTGTATCAATCATGATGTCTTTTTCAAAGAGCTGTTTTAGCCTTAGTTTCTGGAATTTTTTAGTTTTTACTTTGTTTGGGAAAAAAACTTTACTCATTTCTCCCTCCCCTCTATCCCTGCATCAAGGCTGACAGTGTCCACCCCACAGCCCACATCACGGTGACCACAGCGATCATGGTGATGATAATGGTAATGGCAGTCAAAACCTGTAGAGAGCTTACCATCTGCCAGGCATTGAACTAGGCATTTTACACAACGTTACTAAATCAGTGAGTTCTGGGATAAAACGAGTAAGTTTGGTGCTCATTCTGAAAATAGCAGTATCTTATGACCAAGTTTCTTAAAATTAAAGAACTTAGCTATAAGATCTCACACTTCTCGGTGGCGGGGGAGAGACCCAAGATATGTGACGGCGGGGTGCCTGCCTGGCTCAGTCCATAGAGCGTAGGATGCTTGATCTGAGTTCAAATCTCATGTTGGGGGCAAAGATTATTTAAAAAAAAAAAAAGATCTGTGGCTGTGCTTGGCAGTAGAGTAAGATTGTCTTAGCTTTCTTAGCCATGTCTAAAACAGAGTATAAAAAATGTGGCAGAGATCCTTAACTTAATCCATAGATGAAAGTCTACTCAACTCCCCCCTCAAACATCTCTACTTGGCCTGTGTTCCTTTGCTATCTTTTCTGAAGTGAATGCATGGTTAAAAGAAAATCCGAATGTTACTTCTCCTTGAAGACCTTATTTTAACCACTCTCAAACAGGGGTTATGAGTAGAAGTTTCTAGATTAGGGAAGAATCAGCTTCCTGAACAGGATGTCAAATCACGTGACACCTTTCATCTTTTTTCCAGCATAAGAATTAAGCCCAGGTTTACCTCCAGCCGACCGCACCTCAGTGAGAGAGAGCGGAGAGGATTTTCAAAAGGATTAAATGATATGAATAGCTTTCAGGTTTCCACTGGGGGCAGAGCCGGGAAGGGGGGGTGGTGCTACAGCAGCTGCTCCAAGGAGAGAATAAAGGATTTGCTGGAGCTTTGTGTGACTCGGTGTATCTGCTGAGGATTGATCTGAGAGCCTTTCTTAGCCTCCTTTTGAGGGGAAGGGAAGACTTCTTTTCAAAGTCACATTATCTGGCAACAAAGCCTGACCCAGGAGGGTGGTGTTTTGGGGCTTGCACACTTGCGGGAAAGAGAGGTGGGCTCAAAGCCTCCCTCAAGGAGGAGGCATGCACGCCTCAACAGATGGGTCTGGAAGCTGGGAGGAGCTGGGGGAGGTAAGCCCAGCTTCCCTCACTTTCTGGAAACATCTGACCTCAGCTTTCTCCCAGGTGGCTCGTGCTCCCAGCGGCTACCTCCCCGAGATCCTAGAGGGAGCGCTGTCTGTGCTGTGTGTGTCTGGAGCCCAGGGGCGGAGTGGCGTGCGGCTCAGAAAGATGACCCACCTATTGCAAGGGGCAGCACAAAATGGTACAGCCATTCTGGAAAACAATTTGGTTCTTATAAACATAACCTTACCAAATGACCCAGCAAACTCACTCCTAGGTATTTACCTAAGAGAAATGAAAACTTACGTTCACACAGAAGCCTGTATGCAAATGTCTACAGCAGTCTCTCTGTTCCTAATCCTCAAGAACTGAAGCAACCCGAAGATCTCTTACTGGGAACGGGTAAATACACTGTGGTCCATCCCTACAAGGGAAGATCGCTCAGCAATAAAAAGGGATCGAACTGTTGATACATGGGACAGCATGTATGAATCCCAAGTGCTTTATGTTAAGTGAGAGAAGCCAGACTCAAAAGGCTGAACACTGTATGGCTCCGTATCTGTGGCATTCTAGAAAAGGCAAAGGTCTAGGACACAGAGGAGATGAGTACAGAGGGGCAGCTTGAGGGGGTGTGCAGGGTGGTGGAAAATGTGTATCTTGATGGTGATGATTACATGACTGTCTCATTTGTCAAAACTCACAGAAGTGTGCAGCAAAAGGAGTGAATTTTATGGTAGGTAAGTCAAGAAAACAAACCAGTCACAGTTCTATCATGAGAGGTGTGAAGAGAGGTTTTTAAACTCCCAGCCCTTGTAGTGGCTTTCGCTATAATTCACACTCCCTTTTCCTGTTGGTGGTACCCAGGAGGGCAGAGTGGATTCCCATCATATGCTTCTGCAGTTGGTGAACAGCTGACCCTATGCCCCGGTTGCTTCCCAGAGGTCATGGTAGGGCACAAGCAGCGGGTTTTCTTACTCTGAACCCAGTTCCTTCCCCTCAGCTAAATACATTCTCAAGAAGAATGTATGACCTTGGCATTCCTCCTTGAGCTCATTCTTTTAACACAGATTCCCCTTTTGATCCCTCTTCAAATTCTGCATTGACAAAATAAAAGGCAAATTGTATTGTGTGTAGATTAGAGGACCATTCAGGACCTCCCCTTCCTGCTGAGGGACATCCCAGACTCCGCACTGATGCCGATGGGGTTCAGAGCCTCCCTTCTCCAAGTGTGTTCAGGGACCAGCAGCCTTGACATCACCTGGGAGCTTATGATAAATGCAGACTCTCAGGCCTGCGCTACACAGAATAAGGATCTGCGTTTTAACAAGACGCTCAGGGATTCACATACACGTTAAAGTCCAGTAGCCCTGCTTTAGATTCAAGCACCCATCCTAATGACATAATTTAGATCCCCGTTAGCTGTTGTGGAAAGAATGGGGCCTTTGGTCTCTGCCAACACCGACTCTTAGCCCTACCGCTTTCTAGGTGTGTCCCCCATTTAGGTGAGTAGTTATAAAAGTATATAATCATTTTGAACCTCAATTTTCTCATCTGTAAAATGGAGATATTAATGTCAACTCTTTATAGTGTTGCTGTGGGGGTTAACTTATGTAATACACGAAGGCAACACTGCTGAGCACATGGCATAGGTTTATATACCTCGGTTGCCCCATCCCTGTTCTCAACCTACTTGGCCAACTTAGTAATTGTTGAAGAAATTAAATGGGCTGGGGAAGGTGGAGGGACAGGGGGAGGGGCAGATGACCTTGGTAATTGCCTACTTTCAGGCTATGCTAGGTCAGTGATTAACAGTTTGGTCCCTGAACAGCATCACCTGGAAGCTTGTTAGAATACAAATTCTAGGGGTGTCTGGACGGCACAGTCAGTTAAGTGTCGTCTGGCTGCTGGTTTCAGATCAGGTCATGATCTTGGGGTCCTGGGATGGAGCCCCATGTCGGGCTCCATGCTCAGTGCAGAGTCTGCTTGAGATTCTCTCTCTCCCTCTCCCTCTGCCCCTCCTGTTCATGCCATCTCTATCAAATGAATAAATAAAATCTTAAAAAAAATACAAATTCTAAGGTCCTACCCCAGATTTACTAAACTGAAACTCTGTGGTAGACCCTAGAAATCTGTGATTTAACAAGCTGTCTAGGTGAATATGATACATGCTAGTGGGACCACATCAGGTAACACCAAAACCCTGCAATTTCAGCCTTTTTCGATGAACTGGTATAAAAGAATCGATATTTAAAGAGGTTTGCTGGAAAGCTAAGCCTTTCCCTTTGGCTTCTGGGGTACTGATTTTCACTCAGTATTGAAACACATTGGTGTGTGGAAACACGTCTGGTTTGGTTGTGATGTATATTGTCAGCAATTTGCAACTAATTCATTCAACAAATTCATTCAGCAGCTAGTTCTCGTGCTCCTGTTATGTGTCAGGCACTGCTCCAAGCTCTACTAATAGAATAAGACCTAAGTGATGCAATCATGACCAGTAATTGGTTAATCAAAAATGTCGTTTAAACAGAATCATAAAACATGACACACACAGATCCCACAAATGGTTATTTATTTGCCCAGCTTCTGGTCTAGGACAAAGCTTTTTAAGTGGCCAGCCTTGTATCGTACTTCATCCATAGCACATCATTTATAATGTTCAGTTGGGTTTCTTTAAATTGGAATGAAAGTTAAAAGACACCCGGGAAGCAAGTTGTCTTTCTCACATTCATTCAACTAGAATATATTTTTAGCTACTCACATTTATTCTCACCAAGTTATAGGCAACTTAGCTTGCAAAGAAGTGATAGCATTATTTTTTTATTTATTTATTTTTTTAGCATTCCTATTCCACCAGTTCATGGAATAGTGAATTAAACGATGTATTCCAGAAACAAGGACGACGGGCATATACAGGTTTGGGAACCCTCCAAACTGACTATTAGAGAATGTAACATCCCACCCCTCTCTGGGACAAGATTTAGTCTATTAGCCACAAATGTTCTTCGTGCTGTGGGTACCAGTCAGTAGGGAAGAAGGGAAGGAAGGCATCCAGTGATTACATTTAAATACCTTACGGCTGCAAGAGTCTCTGTCATGATTGTCTTATGGGAGGCTGCAAATAACTTATTTTTAAAGATAATTTGAGTAGACCAAGATTGTTCCAATAATAACACCACTTTAACTCACCTGTCAGCTTCCTTTCTCAGGTGGAGGCTGTTAAGATTGGTCACCCCAGACTGTGCTCAGCTAGAGGCAATTATCACTCATTTCAGGCTTGCAAGCCATCTTTGTGTTTCTGTTTTCTTTAACATTTCACCCATGGAGGCCATATCAGTTATCTATGCCACAATAGCGCTGCATAACAAAACCAGCCCCAAACCTAGCACTTATTTTTTTTTATGTTTTTATTTATTTTATTTTATTTTATTTTATTTTTAATGATTTTTTATTATATTATGTTAATCACCATACAGTACATCCCCGGATTCCGATGTAAAGTTCGATGCTTTTAGTTGCGTATAACACCCAGTGCACCATGCAATACGTGCCCTCCTTAACACCCATCACCAGTCTATCCCATTCCCCCACCCCCTCCCCTCTGAAGTCTTCAGTTTGTTTCTCATAGTCCATAGTCTCTCATGTTTCATTCCCCCTTCTTGATTACCCCCCTTTTCTTTATCCCTTTCTTCCCCTACCGATCATCCTAGTTCTTATGTTCCATAGATGAGAGAAATCGTATGATAATTCCAAACCTAGCACTTAAAAGACCAGTTGTTATTTCTCAGGAGCTATGACTGGCTGGGAGGTTCTGCTGAAATGGGCCGAGGAGGCTTATCTCATCTGGGCTTCTTGGTGAGTCAACTGATGGATGCCGACTGGGTAGAGGAGACTTCTGCGGGGATCATTCAGTTCTCCGCTATACACTCTAGTTCTCCAGCAGCGTAGCCTAGCTTGTCCCATGGCACTAGCAGTCTTGACGCTAAAGAGAGTATGGAAATGGGCAAGATCTCTGGAGGCCTAGGCTCTCAGCCTGCCCACTGGCCCCAGCACAGATTCCAGAGGCGGGGAGATAGGCCGCACCTCCTGGTGGGAGGAGCCACAGAAGCCACATCCCAAAGGGGGGCCTGTGGGTATGGGGTTGGGAGGGTAAAGAATGGGGGTGATTTTTGCAATTAATCAATCAGAGATGCATCAGTAATTAGGAGAGCTGGAAAGGATAGATGAGGAAAGCTTGAGAAGTAAATTTAAACTCCCTGAAGTTCAGCTTGTAAGCTCATTACTATTACGTGTGGAGTAGAGGTCTGGGAGAAATCAAGACATTTAAAAAAAAAACAAATTGTAGTACTTTTTCATATCAGATTAGCCATATTAACCATTCTTGTAAAATTTACATTTTGAGAAAGCTAAATGGCTTATTTTGCTCCTTCGGTGCTCATGAAAGTCTTTTTAATAAGTATCCTACCTCGGGGCCCCTGGGTAGCGCAGTCGTTAAGTGTCTGCCTTCGGCTCAGGGTGTGATCCCAGCGTTCGGGATCGAGTCCCACATCGGGCTCCTCGGCTGGGAGCCTGCTTCTTCCTCTCTCTCTCCCCTGCTGTGTTCCCTCTCTCGCTGTCTGTCTCTCTGTCACATAAATAAATAAAATTAAAAAAAAAAAATAAGTACCCTACCTCATGGGGGAAAAAAGAGGGCTTATATCCTAATAGTTTTACTTCCCAGAAAAAGGTTACTGAGTTTCATCAAAATCTACACATCTATGTAAGAGGGAAATTTATACAATTGGGGGGGAAACCCCACTGTGTACTGAGTGGAATAATCACACCCATATAAACTGGAAGATTAGTTACCTCAGAAAAGCTGTGCTGTAAGGGTCCATATCGAGCTGGTCTTTGGCCAGGACGATTTGTGAACGTTTTTTGAAGATGAACAATTAAATTGTTAGGAATTCATCCGTAATCATTTCTTACACATAAGAATTTGTTCAGTGACTCGATAAATAGTTGCTAAGCAGTTATTAAAAAAAAAAAAGCCACAGTACTAGATAGTTAGGGGTCATGTTTGGATTAAGCCAAACTTTCAGAAAGACGTATTCCTGCCTTACCCCTGTCCCCACCCCACCCTGCTTTCCCTGAGCAGTGCTTTGGTGTCAGGCCCTCAGTTTCCAGCGTATATTGTACATCGTTCTCAGAAGACAGTTGTAGCTCTCAGCATTCCATATATGTAAGACCCCAGTCCTCCAAGTACTATAACAATATGCCTGCACATATGTGGATGTTTTTCATCACAAAATGCCAGGAAAAGCTTTGCTTCACCCGAGGGACTAGCTTGCAGGCTCTGCGTGGGTAAAGTCAATCTTGTAGCTGACTGTTTTCTTGGTCCGCTTGGCTGTCAGCGAGCTCAGCATCCAATTCTCAACTCAATTCAAGGAGTTATGCTCAACCTGCTTGTCTCCATTTATTACTTTTCCTCCCTGATCTTGGTCTTCTTCTCCTAGCTCTATTTTCTAGGTCCTGATATTTATTTACATATGTGTTTTACCTGAAAGCCTCCTGAATTTTTTTTAAGAATATGCCCGTAGATGGGCGGCTGGGTTGGCTCAGTCAGTTAAGCGTCTGCCTTCGGCTCAGGTCATGATCCCGGGGTTCTGGGATAGAGCCCTGTGTGAGGTCCCCAATCAGCGGGGAGTCTGCTTCTCCCTCTGCCCCTCCCCCTGCTTGTGCTCACACTCTGTCTCTCTCAAATAAATAAATAAATAAAATATTTTTTAAAAATTATGCCAGTATATAAACATATAATTGGATAAAACAGCAAGGAATTCCCACTATGACATTGAGTCCCTGATGAGACAACCAAAACCTAGATTTGACTAACCAACACTTCTCCCCAATGATATGGTATTGCAACCATTCCTGGAAAGAACATTTGATAGCTTCTGCCTAACCACAGACTGTTTCTATATTAGGTGTAGGTTAGACCTTATTGTGCATACGAATTGCCTGGGGAATTGCAGATTCTGATTCAGAAGGTCTGGGGTAAGCTGAGAATCCAAAATCCTATCAAGCTCCCCAGTGATGCCAATGCTGCTGGTCCTCAGACCTCATGCAGAATAGCAAGGGACAGGGTGATAATGAGCCAGGGTTGTGATGATCAACTCTGCGACACTGAGCCTTGACTTCTTTGCTGCAGTCGTTTGGTAAATATGTGTGATTGATCCTTGAGAAGTCAGTTCAGAGAGCAGATGGGTCCATGCCATTCTCACCCCTGCACACCGGGCTCTGTTAATCCTCAATCAGTGGCATCAACATCACATGGGTTGAAAACTGGCTCCTAGATTCTCTCTGCAGGTATGGACCCGAATTGCCATCCTACCCGTTAATCCTGCCATGGCCTCATAGAGATGACGTTCCTAGGAAATCACCTGGTTCAGGCTCCCATCCAGGATGGGGAATCTCCCTGGCTCCTGCCACTGCCCAGTGGTCCCAGCAGGCTCTGTTTGATTACCTTCACTGGCAGGGACTCACTATCCCTAAGGCAGCTATGACATTAAGGAATAGCTCTTATGAAAACAAAGCTTGTCTTTCTGCTGAGTCAAAATGTACTTTCTGGTAACCTCCACCCACTCAGCCTTGTCTGCTGTTTGCAGCATGTCAAGTCTGCTCTGACTCAAGTCAGCCTTTCCAGCACTGCAGACCGCTGCGATGCCTCCTTTCCCCTCTCCTCCAATTAGACGCTCCCAGTCCTCCAATTGCTGGGCTGAAAGTTCTGAAAATGCAGACCTTCTTCTGAGTATGGCCCAGTTGTCAAGATGACTCTTAAAAATAGTACCCAGCATATGTCCAAAATAATTGAAAGCAGGGTCTTGAAGAGATATTGGTACATCCATGTTCATAGCAGCATTAGTCACAATAGTCAAAAGATGGAAACAACCCAAGTGTCCACCAATGGGTGAGTGGATAAGTGAAAGGTGGTGTATACATACAATGGAATATTATTTAATCTTATAAAGGAAGGAGATTCTGACACATGCGATGACATGGATGAACGCTGAGGGCACTATGCTAAATGAAATGACAGTCACAAAAAGACAAATGCCTGGGTGCCTGAGTGGCTTAGTCGATTAAGTGTCTGACTCTTGATTTTGATTCAGGTCATGATCCCAGAGTCACGGGGTGGAGCCCTGCGCCAGGCTCTGAGCTCAGATGGGAGTCTGCTTGAGATTCATTCTCTCCCTCTCCCCCACCCCAATAAATAAATCTTAAAAAAAAAAAAAAAGACAAATGCTGTATGATTCTACTTATGTGAGGTAGCTAGAGTAGTCAAATTCATAGAAAGCAGAATGGTGATTGCCAGGGGTTGGAGGAGGGGAGGAATAGGGGGTTGTTTAATGGGTACAGAATTTCAGTTTGGGAAGATGAAAAAGTTCTGGAGATTGGTTTCACAACAATGTGAATGTACTCACTATGAAACCATACCCTTAAAAATGGTTAAGATGGGGGCGCCTGAGTGGCACAGCGGTTAAGCGTCTGCCTTCGGCTCAGGGCGTGATCCTGGCGTTATGGGATCGAGCCCCACATCAGGCTCTTCCACTATGAGCCTGCTTCTTCCTCTCCCACTCCCCCTGCTTGTGTGCCCTCTCTCACTGGCTGTCTCTATCTCTGTCAAATAAATAAATAAAATCTTTAAAAAAAAAAAAAAATGGTTAAGATGGCAAATTTTATGTTATGTCTATTAGCTACAATTTTAAAAACAATGGTGCTCAGGCCTGGTCAAAACACTTCAGTTGTGTAAAGGCTAGTGTAGAGTACGCTAGAACTATGATTTTTCCTTGATTGCTAATCTACACTTCTAGTAATGCAGCCTCAGAACGTGGCCCTAGTATTTTTAGTAGGCAGGTTGCACCATTAAGGCATATTACACGTGTGGTCTATGAAACCATCCCGCTCCTCTTCACATGAATTACTGCCACACTATCCTAAGATAATGTAATTGACTTCTCTAGTTGTTACCTTCGAAAAAATATTGCCATTTCCATGGAGGCCATAGCCATCTTTTAGAAACTAAACTTTTTCTTTTACAGTCACTTCAAGTTTTCTATGCCTTAAGTTCATTTCCAAAAGAAAAAAGAATCTTTGACATGTTCTGAAATCATTTTTAAATGATGCTTATAAAAATCTGTGTATGTTATGACTGATATCTAGGGATCTAGAAGTTTATAGGTAGCACTTGTGCCAATATTTCTCTGCTCAAGTGAATGTTTTTTTAGCCGTCCTTGAGCACTCTTGGCATAAATACAATAATAAAAACAACTATTTACATTCTACATGAAAAATTAAAGTATTGCAAACATCCACTTTTCATGTCATTCATAACTTCTAATTTAGAGAAAGGCATCAGTTAAGACACCGTTGGCTTGAGAACAAAAGTGTCAAACACAGACATTGTCTTGTAATTTATTGAGAACCATTAACCCAAACATGAAATACTGTGAGTGGAAAGCCCGTGGCTTTTGTGCCATTGGCAGGTGTAATCACCTTTCTTTGACTCTCACATTTATGTATGTTTTGAAATTTTCTCAGATAACTGAATATATTTAGCTCTCCTTTTCCCAAGTTCCAACAACTACTTTAATTCTTAAAATTTTTTTTAGATCTGGAGGCAGATTTGGGTTTGCGCCTGTTTGCAAAAGCTGAATGCAAACAAGATGAAAAGGTGCTCACAGAGTGAATTGTATTGTGGTAGTTTCCACATGCTACCTGCTTCTGAGAGTGTAATTTCCAGAGCCTTTTAGGAGATGAAAAGGTTTGTAAGAGCTCAGTCACACTTTGCAATTACAGAAAATTGTTAGTTGCATTTAGATCAGTCAACTGTACAAATGGACCAATTTGGTGGTGGTGTTTTTTTTTTTTAATCCTGTCCCAGAATATCTACGGGTCATGTTGTTCAGGTGTCATTCACAGAACAGAAAACTCACTACGTCATCACCACAAAAAGGAGGGTGAATGAATCATTTATAATTGTTTTGAGAAGGCCAATTTAACAGCAATTTACACCCAAGATTTTTTTTATTTTCAAAAAGGCTCTCAGCTATAAGGTACATTTTACAAGTAGAACTTTTTTCCCCAGTAAACTATGAAACTATAAAACTATATAAAACTATGAAAGGTCATACAGAATTTTTGGTTTTAATTCAAGGAGTAAAATGAGGAAATCAGTCCCACGGTTCCTGGATTTTGCATCTTGGGTTTTTTGTGACTTTCGATCACTGGCTTGTTAAAGGGGCCGTGGACATGGAACTCTGTTTGTCCTGATAGCTTTTCACATAATGTCTGCGAGACGGCATCAGGGCAGGACAGGCAAAATTATAAATACCTGAGCTCAAAGCCAAACCAAAACAATGTTTTAAATGAAAGCTCATCCAAAATTACTGTTAATAATGCAAGAAATTCATAGTTCTGGTTTCCAAAGAAAATTAATTCAGCTCTCTTGTGGATGTAAAATGAAGCTTTGAAAAAAGAGGGCTGGATCTACTCAGTTTCTGCTTAAATGGATAAACTTGTGGCCTGGTGATGGTTTCTGTGGGAGCTATAACTTTATCCTAAATTTTTTAATGTCTTATTTGCTGCCCATAGGTTTTTCTCGGAACTTCTTGTGATGCGGAGGAAGGAGACTCATCCATGAAGCTTGTTGTCTGTTCAGAGACCGTGCTTCCTCGGAGAGCTGGTTGGGCAGCGTTTACAGGGGCTTTGCATTTTCTGAAGTGGTAGAAGGTGGTTGAAGGAAAGAAGAGGTTGTAGGACACATAAGCATCCTTTGGTTCTAGAAAGGAACAGAAAGATATCACCACCTGCCCTTCCATGGAAGAGGGCTCCTGAACTTGCCTTAACTTCTCTGCAAATGTGCAAACGAGAAAAATGAAGACATTAAAAGATTTTTTTACAGGTCCTTTATGTGTTTGGACCTTCCGCTCTTATTTATTGGAAAGAAGAAGGGTATTAGGGAGACGAGGAATTGGGGGGAAATAAGGACCTTCCTTTTGTTCACTACCACAATCTACACTGCCATCACCCCTTGCAGGAATGCCCGCCACTCCGTAATCTTAAAGTCCACTGTTTTGGTGTCGCCCACTGTAGTCTTGGCACCCTACACAATAGCTGGCATATTCAGGTAACCGTTTTCCTCAACACTTTATAGGGGAAAATTTCAGGCAGAGACATTTGAAAGAATATTATGTGAACACCATATACCCCATCTAGATCCTATCCTTAACCCTTCACTATTTTGTCCAGCATATCTCCAATCAGCCAGCCAGCCTCTCTCCATTCATAATCTCATTTTTAAATGCATTTCCAAGCTGCAAGTATCATTTCACTTCCCTCTAAATGCTTCAGCACCTGTAGAATTAACTCAAGTTGACTATTACGATTTTGTCTCTTTTGAATACACGATGCACCAACCTTAAGGGCACTTACGGATTTTGACAAATGCATACACCCGTGTAACCCAAACCCTTATCCTGATACAGAACATTATCCCTCCCCTGGAAGAACCCTCAAGACCATCCTAGTTCATCTCCATCCTTCCACCAACATTTTCTTTTACTGCAAATCAGTTTTGCCTGCCCTCGAATTTCATGTAAACGGTTTCATACAGCATGTGGCCTTCTGTGTCGGGCTTCTTCCATTCAGTAGGGTGTTTTTGAGATCATCCATGTTGCTAGGTGTAATGTAGTTCTCAATAAATATTGATTCGCTGATTTTTATCACAATGCTGAGGGATTTAAGTTGACCAAATGTGTTGATACACAGTTATTATAGCTTGAGTGTCTCTTATTAAGCCTTTGGTGGTGTGGGGGATGTTCAGGACAGCTGTTTGGGGATGACTCAGTAAACCAGGGCAAGTTTTGTGGAAGAAGTAAAATAAGGCATCTTTTTAAAATTCAAGAAAGTGAGGCGCCTGGGTGGCTCAGTTAGTTGAGCCTCCGACTCTTGATTTTGGCTCAGGTCATGATCTCAGAGTCCTGAGATCAATCCCCATGTGAGGCTCTGTGCTCAGTGGGGAGTCTGCTTGAGATTCTCCCTCCTTTTGCGCCCCCCCCACTCTCTCTAAAATAAATACATCTTTAAAATTAAAGATACCGAAGGATGCTTATGATTGGAGCACATGAGATGGGCCAGACAGGAAGTGACCACAAACCTGTCCCCTTCTCACAGATGTAGGTGTGATGGCTAAACATGGCACTTTCCACAGGAACTTTTTTTTCTGGCATGTTCACTTGCTGTACCCAAAGGCAGGATGTGACTTGGCCAAGGGGGAATCTGTGTGCTTGCGTTCTTTCCGCAGTAGTTCCCCCTTCTCCAGAGAGCGAGGCTGAGAGCTGGCTGCAAGGAAGTAGAGGGCAGAGTTTCCACTTGGTGTCTGTTGCGGTAAACGTGACTGGCTTTTTGGGGGAGTACCAGTTAGCTGGAAGAGTCCCAACTGAAAATTTTCAAAAGAATCCCCTCTAGTCCACAACTGCCTTCTCTAAAAGTGGGTTCCCAAGCTCAGGAAGGGTGAGGGACACTGTGCTCTTCGGCATGTGAATTTTGTGTTTATTAGTGATTTCACATACCTGTCAGGGTTCATCAGAGAGTTTCAACCCCCAGGAATCTACATTTTCTTTAATAAGAAAAAAAGAGTCAAGGGGGCTAAACTCAACTGTGGCCTGGAGCTGACCCCAGTTGACCTGCAATCCAGATTACTTCCTGGAGGCACCTGAAATCTCAGGTGGCCCTTCCAGGTTAACCCAGGTGGTGGGATCTAAACTCTTCAACTGAAGGCCTCAGCCTCCTCCCTGAGAAGTGTGTGCGGGACCAGCCACCATGCACAGAATTAAAACCATTCAGACATGGGCAACTCCAATGAGTGTGCAATTTAAGACCTCATCAGCCTTCACGAATTGTGTTTTTCCCCCCAGCACAAGCATTTTGCTTTTAAACCATTACTTAGCACCCAATGGACATTCGGAGGACAAGGGAGAAGGAGGTAGATAGAGGAGACTGGTTTGGAAACTTTGGTGAGAAAAGTCTAGATGCAATTACAGTTGACAACTGGATGCCTTGCATTTAGGATAACTACAGGGACTGGGGCACGTTAAGATAAAATGCTCAGGTTGTGGCCTATGCCAGCTGCAAACTTCTTCCGCTCTTGGATTATGTCCTTTCCAAAATATGGATTATCTCACCAATAATCATCAAGATGGGACACATTACTCCTAATAAGGTACCTTTCTTAGGAGTATTTTCTGGGCTTTTAAAATGCCAAGATTGCTAAACCACCCTTGGTGGCTTTGAAGGAACATAGAGGTCAGCTGTTTGCCTTATTCCCCAGCGTGATGAGATCTGGCACCGAAAATATTGTCCATTAACTGCAGCAAATAACCACAATTTACCCAACCTTTTATGCACTCGTAACTCAGTACATTGGAAACTATTTTCCCTTGACCCATTGCAGCCCATCATGCCCCACAGTCCCAGAGGGCTCAAGCCACAATCCTGCCCCTGAATAGTCACGCTTTTCCAAAGAACATACCCAATGTAAGGGCCAAAACTTTGTCTACCCTTCAATGGAAATCAAGAGGTTCCCCTCAAACGCGGCAGCAGGTCTGCTGTGAGAGGGGTTGGCAGAAGCTTTGGCCAGCCCGCAGGTTTCCTTTGACCTTAGTTATGACCAGGAGTGTCGCTATTAACTGCAAGGCTCGCCTCAAGGTGGAAAATAGCATCGGTTTCCACTGCTACCCCAGAAAGCCAAGTTCTGCGGCAGGGCGATGGCGATGAGACGGTCCCTTCCAGGCTCGTCTCTTGCCACCCAGAGAGCTGCTCGGAGGCCGCCTACAGGTGCAATCCCGGCACTGCGGCCCGGGCAGCGGGACCAGGATGGTGGGAGTCCAAGCCCATCAGCATCTCGCTCAGGCCCTCCCCAAACTTGAGCAGACCCCAGTGTGTCCGCCGCCCTCCCCCACACGGTTTCCCCTAGCCTCTGCGCTGGCACTGTTTGGAAAAGAAGCTGGGAGCCCTCCGAGATTTCGCAGGCTCGTATAGGGGAGGGGGTGGGGCGCGGCCGAGGCTTCCCCTCGAATGTGCCGCAAGCCTGGCTCCGGGAAAGTTTTTCAAAGTTCCCAGCAGCGCCTGCCCAGGTCGCCTCCGCCGGGCGAGCAGACGGCGGCAAGCACGCCAGCCTCGCCGCCGCCGCCTCTGCCGCTACTGCCGCCAGCAGCGCGCTCTGGGCGGCTCGCTCGCTCGCGGGAAGCGGGTCGGGCTCCCGGCGGGCAGGCCCTCCTCCTGGGGCGAAAGCCGCAGCTGACGCAGGCGGCTCGGAAGGCGGAAGCTGCCCGGCTCCGACCGCTCCGGCAGCGCCGAGGCGCCTACACCTGGGGCCCCGACGGGCGGGCAAAGGCGCCCGGCCCGAGGCTTCCGAGGGGGCTCCCGGGCAGCGACCGGGCGCCGCGCGTCCCTGAGCAACGGACCCTAGCAAGTTCCTCGCCGCACCCTGCCCCCCTTCCCGCCTGGCCCAAAGCTCCCGAGGGCGGGGATCCGCGCTGGACCCCGGGACGTCTACGCCGTCCCGCGCGTCCCTGAGCCCCCAGCCCCTTCCAAGTTCCTCCCAGTACTCCCCCTCCCCATCAACCAGAGGGAAGGGGCGTGTCTTCGCCTGGCACGCCCCTCATGAATATTAATAAGCGCGCATGCGCCGGCCGTGCGCGCTGGGTAGAGGTGGCCAGCCCGGGCCGCGGCTCCCAGACGGGCTCTCCGAGTCCCTCTCCGAGAGCCAGGCGGGCGCGCGTCATTGTGTTACCTGCGGCCGGTCCGCGAGCTGGGCTCGGGTTTTTTTTTTTTTTCCTCCCCTCCCTCTCTTCTTTCTAAGCAGCTGATCTGAAAGGGAATAAAAGGCTGCGCATAATCATAATAATAAAAGAAGGGGAGCGCGAGAGAAGGAAAGAAAGCCGGGAGGTGGAAGAGGAGGGGTAGCGCCTCAAAGAAGCGATCAGAATAATAAAAGGAGGCCGGGCCCTTTGCCTTCTGGAACGCGCCGCTCTTGAAAGGGCTTTTGAAAAGTGGTGTTGTTTTCCAGTCGTGCATGCTCCAATCGGCGGAGTATATTAGAGCCGGGACGCGGCGGCCGCAGGGGCAGCGGCGACGGCAGCACCGGCGACAGCACCGGCCGGAGCACCAGCGCGAGCAGCGGAGGCGGCGGCGTCCCGAGTGCCCGCGGCGCGCGGCGCAGCGACGGTCCCCACGGACGCGCGGCCGGCCCGGGCGCCCCCTGAGCCTCCTGCTCGCCCTGCTCTGCGCCCTGCGAGCCAAGGTAGGAGCCCGCCGGGCCTCCCTCCCGGCCCGCCCTCTCCTTTCCCTCGCAGCTCCCTGGACGCCTTGCGGTTGAGCGCCTGGAGCGAGCTTGAGAGCCCTCGGGCGCCCGGCTCCCCGGCTGGGTCCCTGCTCTTGAGAGGCTGCACCTGGGCTGGGGAAGTCCCGGACCTCCTAAATGTACCCTTCAGGCGGGGCAGGGGGCTGCGTTCTCTCTGCTCTTCTCCCCGGGGACAGTCCTCGGATTTCTCCTGCGCTCGTGCATTTTATGCTCCGGAATCATGTTGAGTCTTTGCGCTCAGTTTTGCAAAATTATTTTCACTTGGCGCTGAGGGCTCGTCGGGGCGGGTGGGGAGGGAGTCGCTACTTCCACCCTCGAAGAAAAACCACTTTCCCCTGCGCTCACCTCCCTCCCTCCCTCGCCGGCAGGTGTGCGGAGCCTCTGGCCAGTTCGAGTTGGAGATCCTATCTATGCAGAACGTGAACGGGGAGCTGCAGAACGGGAACTGCTGCGGCGGCGTCCGGAACCCGGGGGACCGCAAGTGCTCCCACGACGAGTGTGACACGTACTTCAAAGTGTGCCTCAAGGAGTACCAGTCCCGCGTCACGGCCGGGGGGCCCTGCAGCTTCGGCTCGGGCTCCACTCCTGTCATCGGGGGCAACACTTTCAATCTCAAGGCCAGTCGTGGCAACGAACGCAACCGCATCGTGCTGCCTTTCAGTTTCGCCTGGCCGGTGAGTGAGCGACGCGGTGAGCGAGGCCCGCCGAGGTCCGCACCCGCGCTGCCGAGTCCCGCTCTCTCTTACGAGAGGGATTTAAAGGGCCTTGGCTTGAAACTCCGCGCTAACTGGATAAGTCTTGCGGGGTGGGGTGTTAAGCAGCCGAGACTCCATAGTTAGCCTCGAAGACGGGGCCTGCTGAGATCTTTCTGATAAGCGCACAAAAGTGGGGAGCCCACAGGGGTTTGCGGGGTAAAGCTCCCAGGAAGGCCGGTTTAAACTTGCAACTTGAAGGCCCTAGAGTGACCAGCCCGCCACCCGAGCTGGGAGTCATTATAGACGATCTTTGCTTAACCAATTAAACCTGATGCGACGTGGAAAATGACGCCGCGCAGTTCTGGCTTTCGAACGCCGTCCAAATCGGCACCCTCCCCTTTCTCCTGAGAGGGCTGGAGGGCGGGTGTGTCCTTCCTGGAGGGTGGGGGGAGCCTGTTTCCCGCTGCTCCCCGGGAGACTTTGGGGCGTGCGGGGACGCGCTCCAGGCTGGATGTAAGGGCGCGGGGGCGTCCACCGCTTGGGGCGGTGGGGGGGTTGTCTCTGGGCCTTGGCTGGAGCTGAGAGCCCGAGAACCTCCGCCCCCTGCCGGCCCCTTCCTGCCCTCGCCCCCGCGCGGTGTAGCCCTTGTGGCCTCACTTCCAGCGGTTCCCGGGCTCTGGAACCAGCTGTGTTTGCAAACTTCCCCGGGAAGGGCGGGGGTGCGCCCTCGTCCGGCGGGCGCCCGGCCCCCGCTAGCCTCTGGGGGCGTGTCAAGGCCTGGAAGGGGCGGCCCGCCAGAGGCGGCTGCTGAGAGTGCAAGTGCGTGGACCCCGGCCCCGGGTGCCGCTGGAGGCCCCGGGCCCGGCCGACCGACCCTGCAACGAGGCCCTTGCAACATCCCAAACTGGGTAGAAGGAAGATGAGTGTGATTGCAGAAGAGGAAAGGGGAGGAAAGGGGAAAATGCTGGTGCCCTCTGCTCCGCTCCTGCTGTCCAGGAGGCGTGGCTCGTCGCCAGGACTCGGGCTTGGCCCAGCCGAAGCTGCGAGGGTGGGCGGTGAGGGGGGGAGGGGGAAGCTCGGTGCCCGGGGGACTGTTCTCCGCCACGTGCTCTGATGGGGTGCACTCTGCTGCCTCCTATCCGCGGGCTGGGGTGTGATTCGCTTCACTGGGAGGGGAGGGAGGGGGAGAGTGCTTTGGGGGGTGGGTGTGTGTGTGTGTATGTGTGTATCTTGGGATGGCTCTCAAGGCCCGCATTTACTGGAGCTAGCGTTTATAAAGTGCCCTCTGCCATGGGTGAGATAAGACAGTTATCGGAAACATGCCATTAAAAGGGACTTATAAAAACCCATGGTATGTTCTCTGAGAATGGAGGGCTGCCTCTGTTGTGGGATTTCAGTTTTACAAAGAGTGTTTATCTCGTTTGTTAATCCCCTACTAGGGAGAACTTTAAAGAGGCTGGCCACTTTTTAATCTGTGCCCAAGTTAACTGTGAATACTGACCGCCCTTGAACTTGCATTTAGAGTTTGGGGGGGAAGGGGCCTGCAGGTGGTTCCACCCTCCTGAGGAGCAGTCCCAAGCCCCTTGCTTTTCACAAGACCATAAAAGGAATCTTATTAGTGATGTGGAAAAGCTGCAGGCCTGGCTGAGGCTCACTTTGGAGAGTAGGGTCAGAGGACGGCTTGGATGAGAACAGGGAGACTTGCTGCCCAGACTAGCTCTGGAAAAGTGACCTAGAAGGTGTGTCTGTCCCCATTTGACACTTGGCAGAGTCCTAGATGGGGAATGAGCAGAAGCAGTGTGTGGGGCAGGGAGACGATTGATTTGCTGGGGCTCTTCTGTGGTTTCAGGGCCCACGGGTCACCAACCATGAAATAGACTCTCGGCTTTTCTAGAATAGGGAGACCGCTGGGGCTACACTGAGTGTGGTTCTTTTGAAGTTGGGCCAAATGCATGTATCACTCATAAATGAGTCTCCAACCTGCCCCCCTAAAAGGCCTGCTGTGAAACATAAGCTTTACTTCCCAAGAGAAAGTGGCGTTTAGGTGTATTATTTTAGTTTATTTTCCCGAGTGTGGTTAGAGAAACACCACAGTCTGTAACTTTCAAGAATGATTTGAGGGTGAGTGTTAACCGAAGGGAAAGCACTTAGGTATTGAAGTACATAGAGCAGTTTCATTCAGTTTGGCGATTAAATATTAATAAGCATGTCTATTTAAAACTGACTTTCTTGAATAAGTAATACCTGAGCTTGGTACAGAATTCAAGATGGAAAGGCGATATGGGTTTTTTCGTTTGTTCTTTTTTGTTTGTTTTAAACAAACCACCTTGGACTTGCAGCCACTTGCGCCCCTGACCCTTAGGCAGTCACAATTACCGTTCTAATGGGTCATCCCAAATGTGCTGACCGTGGAGGAGCTGTGGTCCAGGGTGAACGGTAGAAGGTCAGTTTAGAAGGTGGTATAATTCATGTCTTTTTTGGGGAATTACGACCACAAACAACTGTTCATTTTCTAGAGAGGAAGAAGAGGACATGAGCAGTCACATTTGAAATCTAGTTCACATTCCAGTGTCCACGTGGGGAGCTCTGTAGAGGTGGGTCTGCCCATGGGATAGTATCTGATTATGTTCCGCTGGATGTCTGCTGCCCCAGCTCCAGGCTCGTGGTTCTTATTGGGGGCTTCTAGTCCTCATACCAGTGCTGTGCTCACAAGGTCTTGACTTGAAGCAACTGGCCTGATTTATGACCCTCCAATCAGGGGGACCCAGTGATAAGAACATACATTATGGAAGGTAATTGGGCAAAAAGGGAAGTGATTTGTGAATAAGCATTTATAAGTCACTGAAATGGTTAAGTTGCACCTCCCCAAATAAGTGCTAAATCCTGGAAGTACCTGCTTATTAAAAATCCATTAGTTTGCTTACTACCCAGCCCCCAAAGCTTTTTAGGAACTCCAGAACCCCGGTTCGCTGAATTGATGCATTGCAGGCCCTGCAGTGAAATGAATCTAGAGAAACTTGGGGGGAAGCCTTTAACATATCTTGTCTTCTTGGCCCCCTATTTAAATGCCATTGACAGTGATAAAAGGCTGCTGAGAACAACTGAATTTTTCAGGGAAATCCAGTAAAGTGTGTTTCTTGCATATCAGAGGGATGCCAACTATGGCCTCTGGTCACACTTAAGGCCTGATTGAACAGCTGCCAGGGGTTTGGGTAAATCAGATGCTCCCACAAGGTTCATCACAGAATGTAATTGACATGTCCTTCATGCCCTCTGCTATGTTTCTGGGTCTCTGTGCCTCTGTAGGTGTGGTGTGGACACGTGGAGGGTGGAGGGATGGGGGTCTCCTTTGAACTGGCTCCTTTCTGCAGCCCGTATGTACAACCCACGTGGCCATCATGCACGCAAACAGTACCCGTGAGTGTAAGTGCTCAGAGCAAGGGATTTTTCTCACGTGGAGAAAACCTCATTTGCTCTCAGACACCTGTGTCAAACTAAAGTGATGAAATGACATGTCTGCATTGCAAAACCAGGCTTGGGGGGAAAAGTGGACCTGTGCTCACTTTGTGCTAAGTTTCTGCAGAATGGCCGTTCCCCAAATGAAATCCCCTCTCAAGGTACTTTGTTTCTAATTCTTTTTTTCTCTTCCAGGTGTAAACTTCTCTGTTTTCTTACTCCTTATTGTCTTGTTTCTTAGCAACTTACTCAAACGTCCAGTACTTCTTTGAGTTTGCAACCCACCAACTCCACACCCATAATTCTACAGGGACTTCAGACATGGGTAGAGAGCAGTGAAGCTTTTGGCATCAAGGCAGTGGGGGCGAGGGGGAGTGGCAGCGGCCTCTTACAGGCACTCCACTCCCCTGAAAACCAGTGATCTGAATACTGCCGAAAATCTATAGCAAAGAGCGGTAAGGGACCCTTCGGGTAGAAAGCGTGTGGGAAGCTTAGCATGGAGGAAAAAATGTTACTCGTGAAGAAAGGCAGCCAAGGCAACAAGGAGTCTTCCTCTTCCTGACCTGAAAACACGAATGCACACAGAGGCCATGGCTGGATTCACAACAGCCACCAGCCCCTTGTAAAGGGCCAGCACTTGGTTCCAATGTCAGGGTTTCCAGATTATGCATCCTTGCATTGTAACTAATCTCCAGACAGGCATACAGTTAGCATGGTCATCCATAAAGGCAAATATTCCAGAGCATTCCCCCTTGGTAAACTGCTCTAAGTGTGTTCCTTCTGAGAGAAGGGACACTTGTCTCCAGTTTTTAAATACACTTAAAAATTAGAACAAAATACACTTAACACACCTTCCTAAGGTTGAGAAGTAGGTTAGGATGCGTGGGAAGTGATGATTCTTGCGTTTCCTAGAACGGTGGCAGAGGTGGGACAGGGTTCCGTGTTCAGAGATGCTCCACCTTTATCTTGGCTCCTGGTGCCAAGTGGCCATGTGGTGATCTCCTTGCTGGTTTCTGACCACAGTGGGGACTGCCCTGCCCTGAGGCCCTTGTTTTCACGGTGCCCGAGACATTTGTCACTGGTGCAGTGCATGTGCAGGGAAGAAGTTCTGCAACGCGGCTCTCCGTGGTTAAAGGTGGGACATAAATAGTCAAACATTCAGAGTCCTCTACCAGCTCAGCCCAGTTTTTATGCACTTTTGGTAAATAAGTAGAAAGGCTTCTTGTTCAGGCTTGCTCTGTGTGAACCGGACGGTTGTGCTTGGCTGGCTTCTCGGTATTCTATCTATTAACCTCGCCACCCTTTTGTAACTGGTGCATTTAATTATCAGTGGGATGCTTTTCAAACAGGTAAGGGTAATGATGGGAAAGGGGGTGGGGGCATCTCATGGAGAGTCTCCAATCTGGCTATGAGCTGTGGGGCCCACTTGGTGAGTCTTTGAGGTGGGCTTTCATGAGAAAATCACCCTTTGTAACCAGATCGGACTCTATTGAAATGTCAAGCCCCGCAGACTAAATTGCTGTCTCCAGCTGAAGTCGTCTTAGCCTGGACGCTGTGGGGCAGTTGTCCTTTCTCCAGGCCTCCCCTTGCCGCAGCCGTGGGACACGTGAATTGTTCGTGCGAGCGTGCGTGCGCCCACACATGCGATCTCCGGAGCCTTTATTTAATGTGTCTGTGACTGGAATATTTTATACCGTGGCCACCCAGACGCAGGCAGGACAACAGTGTGGCCGAATTGACTTAAATGAGGATTACCGAGAATAATGCAGCCTCTCCAGAAATACTGCTAATACAGGGCCCGCGACAGGAAGCGACAGTTGAGTCAGCAGAGCGCAGGGCCCCAGACCAACCCGGGCCGGCCGCCTCGCACAATGGCCCCCCGGGCACGTCGGGCATTCCCAGAGTGTGGGCTCCTCGGCCGCCCGGAGCAGCGGCCTGGGGTTTTGGACGCAGCACGCGTGCCGTTTGGATGGCGGTTTGTTTGTGTCCGTCCGCTTGGCAGGAGTGGAAGCAGCCTCTTCTCAGGGCTTGGTTTGGCTGCCACTGTTGCCAGGAAAAGGAAGCTCCCAGCTGCCAACACAATTACCTTTGTTTCTTACATCCCCCTTCTTAATGTGGCAATTAAGTGCTTACCACTCTGCCCGGTGCCAAGGTAACCACCGTGCAGTCGGATGGGCTCAGAACACGGCCTGCGCGCAGCCGCGGGCCCCAGGGCGGCAGGAGGCTGGGGGGCGGGGGGAGGACCTGGGATGCCTGGGGAGTTGGAGGCCAGGTCCCTGCTCTAGGTGAAAGGCCTCGGCAGTCCTCCCCAAAGGTAGTCCTGAGAGCTGGCCATTCCTCTTTCCTGCTGCACCAGAACGAGAACCAGGGGCTGTGGCCAGAGATCCTGGGCCTGGAGATGAGGGGAGGGAGGCGCAAACCCACATTGAAGTTCTGTTAGCTACCCCCTCCCTCCTGCTTTGCACACCCCCACCCCCAGCCCTATTGTTCTGGGGAGATTTCCGAAAAAAATAAAGCAAGAGAACTCTCCTAGTCTTACTTTTGTAGTGTGAAACCAAGAAAAATCCAGGTATTTGCTCTGTTTCTCGTGAATGGTATTTTTGTGTGAACTTGTTAAGTTGGACACTTGCCCTTCATCTGGCCTGGCACCCACTCTCCAAGCCCTTAGAGGGGGTGCCCAGGGGCTTGGCCTCGGCTGGGTGTCAGATTTGCGGTGACGAATTGGGAGTGACATGATCCTAGCAGATTGCATCCGATTTTTGGCCTGGTACTGGCCTAATATGATGACATCAAGTGCGTGGTCTGGATCTCCCGAGTCTGGATGTATATTCTGGGATGTACAGAGGTCAAGCGTGGGCCTGGGAAAAATTAAAGTTTCTAACAACTAATAATCATTACCAAATTATCTTGATTGTTGATCTATAGTGTGGGGATGGAGTGGGAGGTAAGAGGGCCTCCTAATAGGGGCCTTGGAGGGAATCCTTTCTTCTGAAGGCTGGGTGGGAGGAATCCTCCTGCCCTGGGAGGTGAGGCCCAGAACCATAAGCCCTTCTCAGAAACTGGGGAGAGAGAGGGTCCAGAGTTTCTTATTTATTTTTGTTGGCAAGGCTTTGTTGCCAATGCTGGAGCCCCCGGCCCTCACCCCATGTCCACCTCTGAAAAGGCAGTTCATGGAAGATCATGACACGTGGTGTCCCGAGCTCAGTGCTTCTCTGTGTCACTCTTTTCTTCAAGGTTGGGCAGTGTTGGTCAGCACCTCCTGAGGTCTTCCCAGCTCCGGTGAGGAGGGGCCTGGTCCACAGCTTGGTCTTCCAGGCTCTTGTGCAAGGACGGAGGCTGCCTCCTCCTTTCTGCATGAAGCAGAGTTAATACCGTCATGCCAGCTCAGTCCCGGCACGCCTTCCCCTTCTGTGGGGTTTGTGGCGATGACATGTTGAGCGCTTGTGCAAGTCTGTCAGAACTACGGGTATCAATGCATTTAATCAGAGGATTAATTACAACAATACGTGGAAGTAGGGAACGTGGGTCTCGACGTGGCCAGCAAACGAAGGGCTTAATTATACAGAATCAGCCCCACATCTGGCCTCATTTGGACTTGGCTCTCCCCTCCAATCAGTAGAGAAATGTAATTTCTTGCTGCTCTCAGGGAAGAGTCCTGTAATTTGTAGTAAGTCCCAGGAAACTTATAGGCTGTAAATAAGGTGTAACTTTTACTAATAAAATATTAACGACGACAACAGTGAATTTGGACCCGGGGCCACCAAGCAAGAGAGGGCTGGGTATGTGCCCCGGCTTGCCTGGTTTTGCTTGCTTTTCTGAGCATTTTCCCACAGTTATCAGTGAACGAAATGGAATCCTACTCTGCTTTGAGTATGAAGCATATTTCGGCTGAATTCCAAGGCAGGGTCTATCACAAGATATTTTTATATTCGGAGACAACATGCTGTGTCTGCGTGAGCAATAAGCTTGCCTAGAGTTATGAATGAAGCTCCTTCTTTTTTTTTTTTTTTTTTTCCCCTTTCGCTCCATTTTTGCCTCCCCTTGTAGGTGCCTTCTCTTGCTGACGGTGTTTCTGGTGGCAAGGTATTATTTGAGCAAGGTGCTCAAGGTGCTATTTCTGACGCATTGGTACATATCGGTGACAAGAGGGATACAGAGGAGGAAGGGCTCCTGTGCCTTTTCGCCCCACCCCCCTCCAATCTAGTTCTCCAGCGCCAAGATAGCTGGTTTATTTAAACCCTGGTGTTTTGTGAGACTGACCTCATTCTAAATTACAAATGAAGATTTGAGTAAAAGAGGGAATTTGCTAATGGCTTGGATTTGGGGGGGGGGTTGGAATTCTGAGATAAGCCTGGAAGATAAAAGGTGCCTTCAGTATAATAGCTGGCATCCTGCCAGTGTCCAGGGAATTTGTTTAGTTAGTGGACTCTGATTATTCCTGGAATGTTAGATCTTATTGACAGATAAGTCCATCAATAGCTATAACCCATGGGTGTGCGGCTATTTCTCCCTTTTGTACTTTCGTCCCCAGAGTCTGCCCCCAAGCACCCCAAGTTAGGTTGCCGCCTTTGTGTTAGTCTCTTTGCACCTGCCCCCCTTCTTCCTAGAGTCACCTGATACTTGTGGGAGCCGAGATGGTCTCGCACAGACAGGGCTTTCAAAGGGGTTCTGAAAAGGAAAAGGGGGCCTCCCTAGGGACTGCCCCACCAGGGCCCAAAGTGTAACCTTAGCGATACCCGGCCCTCCTCACTGGATGCACCACCCCCCACCCCCCCACCCCCCCGGTGCAAATACCTGGTTAGGTTAAGTTAGGTTAGCTTAGGAGAAATTCTTTGTGTGTTTTTTCTCATGCGCTAGAGTCAGGAGTCTGGAAAGTTTTGGAAAACTGTGGAGTGTTCACATATAGGGAGGTGGTTATTTCCTGATCACGACTTGGGGCTGCTTGTGTAAGATGATGGTCACTGACCGCAGTGGGCTCCCGCCAGATGGAAGGAGTCAGCCTGGGGGTGGGTGCTGGGGAGGGGAGTGACCTCAGTTCCACAGCAAACAGAGTTTTCATTTTGGCTTTACGGTTCTGTTTGGCAGGGTATGCGGGGACGCCGAGCAGGTATGACATTTGGGAAATGACCCCTGTTTCTGAATACTAAGCTGCTGCTATTCTGTGTTGCAGAGGTCCTACACTTTGCTTGTGGAGGCGTGGGATTCCAGTAACGACACTCTCCGTAAGTATCACAGCAATGCGCTTTGCTCCAGGTGTGTCTTTCTGGAAGAGCAGTGCTTGGAGCATGGTAGTGTCAGAGCTGGATCTGTCTCCTGGGTGCTTCCAAGGACTTGGACCACTCCCTGTGTCTGTGCTCACCCCATCCCCACCCCCACCCCTGGGGCGGACTGCTCCACGGAGTCCTTTCCACAACCTCCCCTAGAATGTCCACTTGGAATATTAAGTGGCCGGGACGGAGTCCCAGTTAACTGAGTCCCTGAGTATGGGACCTAGATTATCTTTGGGATAGAGATCTTAATGGTTTTACAACTTTAAAACCTTGTAGACTGCTAAAGGATCAAAGTGGTGACTTTTTAAAAGTCCATTTAAACTTTGAGAGAGTGTTTAATCTCTCATCGGAAAGATAAAGCCCAAAAAGGTGGCGCTGGGCCCTACATCTAAAGACCGACCTTGAATTTCACTTGGTGGACAGGTGAGCTTCTAGCCCTTCGGTCGGGCTTTCTTTCCCACACCGAGCGTGACCGGCCTTTCATTGACGTGGAATCCCAGAGCCTCCCCGGCACTGCGGCCACCTGGGCCCCTTCGGAAAGAGGACTGTTTGAGGACAGGTTGCTTTTCAGAGCTGCCGGGG